>NC_091822.1:22038055-22365277 GCF_038994185.2 Dermacentor albipictus | reverse complement strand
TGGGGAAATCTTCAATTATTTTTATAAACAAGCTTATTTATTTCAAATAACGCAGGTCAATGATTTGGCTCGAGCAGGAGATGAAGTTGACGTGAAATGGAGAGCAGGAGATGAAGTTGATTATGAGATGATATTGCACAGCTGTGAACTCAAATTGGCAAGAGAGAATTAAAAAATTAGAGGCACTATGTTAACTTTTACGGAGCTTTACATACAAGCAATAAAAATTAGTAATATGACTGTTTGGACAAACGGGACGCTGTGTCAATGACAGGCTACGGGAACACTCAAAACAATGTCAAGAAAAGCGTACGGGACGGATACCTTGGGCGTCGTTGCATTTGGTGCGGCCGCGAACCGTTGTTTGCTCGATGTACTGTTGAAAGGAGAAGCGGTGATCAAAAAACACGCTAATTTAGGCTGAAATGATTTCGCGGCTCGGCTATGGTTGTGTCAGCACACCTTTTGTGCACTTGTGAGATACGGAGTTGACCATCCTAAGAGTGTAAATTGCGCATGTGCAGCGGGATGAGTGACGGTCATAAACACGGCTGGACAAAACTAAGGCATTTTGTTGGAAGTTAGCGCTCACCTGTCGTCTCGTCTTCGCTATCGTGTGTATCTGCGCTAAAATTTAGGGCCAAGAAATTAAAAGCGCACGAAAAGACAGGAGACACAAAATAGGAAGAAGCTCTTAAATAGTTCCATTCGTGCAACTGCCCATCAGGACTCGGGAAAGCTGCTCTAGAAAACCTAAACAATAACCCTGGTGACCGAAGCAACAAATTTTCAGAAGCTATGTGTGATAGTGCAACGGGCGTATTCCGCGGAGAGATTACGGGTAAGGACGCAGTCGTGTAGAGTGGTTCTTACGTGCAAAAGCTGAAATATAAAGACATTACACAAAACACATGGGCGTGATGTCCTCAGAAAGCGTATCTTGTACAATAGGAGGCACTTGAAGCACAAGAAACAGGCGCATGTCGAGGTAACAAAGTGTTTTCAACTTAATATGCGGCAACCTTCTGATCAACAAAGAAATTGAACCGAGTTTAATTTTCAGCAGTGAGACAGTCTATCGGAAAACACGATTTCAGGGTGTTTAAAGGACACACGCAAGACAGAAACACGCACAAGCACATGGAGTGCTCAGTTACACTCGACGCGAATTAGCGCTCTCTGATTCTGCATGTGTCTCTCCATTGCGTGTGTCTTTTAAGCGCTCTGAAATCATGGTTTCCAACTCGCACTAACTTCCCAAAGAAGTACTTTTATAAAGCATATTGGATTCATAATGGCAGTATAAACATGACCCGCAGATGAGAAATGCTTCTCGCGTAGTTTACGTTTGGCCCATTCATTTAAAACGTTCTAATTGCGATGGTCGCAAGATAATTATTTTATTCAAAAACTTACCTGACGTAAGTGCTGCATACATTGCGCACAAACTCGAGTGGCCGAATTTCTGCCCCCGAAGTTCACATACATACTCCTCTGGTTCTAATTTTGACCATTAAATTAAATCATGAATTCGGTATTGGGTAATTAAATACCAGCCTGTGCGAAAGTCACATCGTGATTTAAGCGTAATTTTCCAAAACACAAACGCATTCTGCATTGTCCTGAAAATGTTATCCATTATCATAGCCTCCATATAACCAAAGTAGGTCTTGTTGCGCCTCATTTAAACGACTCTGTAGATATTATTCTGAGAACTATTGGAGATAAGTAGGGAAACTATGCCGTGCCGACTTTGCTAATCCAAGTTATTATGGCTAAAAACAAACTCGCGATGTTGCGGATACTTTCGCGAGGTCCTTGGTGTTAACTATACATAAGGTGCCAAAAAACTCCTAGTGAGCACTCGCCGTCCGACAAATCAAACAGCTATAACCGAAAATTTCGAATGTTTTCTCCTAGCATGCAAACAACAACAAAACACACTGTTTGCAGCACTGATGTTTTAGATGCAATACTAACACGTCCGAGCTGCTACTTTGCTTAAAACATGGCACGCTCACATTATATGTGTAATACAGCAAGGCAAACAACCTCACACACAAAGCTAAGAGGCCTTACTGGCAGTTCCTCGAAGTAGACAATCTCAGAAGAAAAATTCCAATGAGCCTGGTATATCGCGCAGTACAGATTCGTGTAGCACGCATTGAAAGCACATCTGGAGAAATGCAGTGATTAATTGCTTATGCAAAACAATTATTCCGTGAAGTTTATTTATCTCATAGTAGAAGAATTATTTGTTAGGCTGGTTGGTTTTGCATAGTCGAACAAGCAATTTAGCCCCACACTCACTCAGCAGCAGCAGCCGCCGCAACGACACCGACCTTCAGCTCATCTAATGACGCGCTGTGCAGGAAATGATCCGATCTAGTACAAGCGGCGCGAAAGCAGCTGAAACACTCACTGCCTCCCGGGAACGAGACGTGATCCACAGGACGGCTATAAGAGAAGCCTACGACGCAAGAAAGCCCACACTAACTCAGCAGCAGCCGCCGTAATGACACCGATTTTCAATGCATGTAATGACACGCTGTGCAGGAACTATACCGATCGTATAGAAGCTGCGCGACATCGGCTGATCTTACGCTTGCTGTCTCCCGGGAGAGAAACGTGATCGACAGGAAGGCTTTAAAAGGAGCCGCCGACAGAAGGAAGCTCACACCAAGTCGGCCGCATCGGCCGGAACGATGACGATCTTCAGCTAATCTATTGACACGCTGTGTAGAAAATGCTCCGTTCGTGCACAAGTGGTGCGAAATCAGCTGATAGGATCACCGCCTTCCGGGAGCGAGACGTCATCGACAAGGCAGCTATTAAAGAAGCCCACGACAGAAGAACCCCCTCACTAACTGAGCAGAAGCCACGCAACGACGCTGATTTTCAGCTAATCTATTAACACGCTGTGCAGGAACTGTTCAGATCTAGTACAAGCGGTGCGAAATTAGATGATACGCCCACTGCATGCCGGGAGCGAGGCGTCATCGACAAGACGCCTATAAAAGAATCCTACAACGGAAGGAAGCCCACACTCACTAGGCAGCAGTGGCCGCAACGAGGCCGATCTTCAGCGAATCTAATGCCACGCCATGCAGAAACTGCTCATCATCATCATCATCATCAGCAGCAGCAGCAGCAGCAGCCTGGTTACGCCCACTGCAGGGCAAAGGCCTCTCCCATACTTCGCCAACAACCCCGGTCATGCACTAATTGTGGCCATGCCGTCCCTGCAAACTTCTTAATCCCATCCGCCCACCTAACTTTCTGCCGCCCCCTGCTACGCTTCCCTTCCCTTGGAATCCAGACCGTAACCCTTAATGGCCATCGGTTATCTACCCTCCTCATTACATGTCCTGCCCATGCCCATTTCTTTTTCTTGATTTCAACTAAGATGTCATTAACTCGCGTTTGTTCCCTCACCCAATCTGCTCTTTTCTTATCCTTTAACGTTACACCTATCATTCTTCTTTCCATAGCTCGTTGCGTCGTCCTCAATTTGAGTAGAACCCTTTTCGCAAGCCTCCAGGTTTCTGCCCCGTAGGTGAGTACTGGTAAGAAACTGCTCCGATCTAGTACAAACGGCGCGAAATCAGCCGATACGCTCACCGCTTGCCAGGAGCGAGACGTTATCGACAGGACGGCTATAAGAGAAGCCTACGACGGCAGGCACTCACTGAGAAGCATCGGCCAAAACTAGGCAGTGCCTCCTAAATAGCAGGCCTGTGCACTCCGATTTGTGACATCATGCTACTTGGACCGAAATTTCCATTGCCAAGCCCAGCGTGACGAAGGCGATGACGCCAACATCACCGCGGCTCGATCGGGAGCGTCCCTATTAGATACTATGGCAGTCGGGCAAGGTAGCATGACGTCATGGATCGAAGTGCACCGGCCTTGTGCTATCTAGGAGGCGTTAAACTAGGCCGATCTTGAGCTAATCTTTTGACAGGCTTTGCAGGAACTGCTACAATCATGTACAAGTGGCTCGAAACCAGCTGATACACCCACTGCCTGCCGGGAGCCAAATGTCGTCGGCAGAACGGCTATAGAAGAACCCTACGACGGAATGAAGCCCACACTAACTCAGCAGCATGGGACGCAACAAGGCCATCCTTCAGCTAATCTACTGACACGCTTTGCAGGAACTGCTCTACTCGTGTAGAAGCGGTGCTGCATCGGCTAAAACGCCCGCTGTCTCCCGGGAGCGAGATGTCATCGACAGAACTGCGCTAAAAGAAGCCTACCACGGAAGGAACCTCACACTAACTCAGCAGCATAGTCCAGAACGACGCCAATGTTCAGCTCATCCATTGTCACGTTGTGCAGGAACTGCACCGATCGTGTACAAGCGGCGCGAAATCAGCTGATCTGTCCACTGCATTCCGGGAGCGCGACGTCATCGACAGGACGGCTATAAAAGAATCCTGCAATGGAAGTAAGCCTGCACTCACTCTGCAGCATCGGCTGCCACGAGGCCGATCTTCAGGTAATATGTACACGCTTTGCAGGAACTCTCTAGTACAAATGGCGCGAAAGCAGCTGAAACGCGCACTGCCTTCCGGGAGCGAGACGTGATCGACAGGACGGCTATAAAACAAGCCTACGAAGGAAGAAACCCTACAACCACTCAGCAGTATCGGTCGGAACGACGCCGATCTTCAGCTAATCTATTGACAGGCTTTGCAGGAACTGCTCTGATCGTGTACAAGCGGCGCGAAATCGGCTGAAACGCCCACTGCCTCCTAGGAGCATGACATGAACGACAGGACGGCTATAAAACAAGCCTGCGGTGGAAGGAACTCCACACTCACTCAGCAGCAGCCGCCGCAATGACGCCGATCTTCAGCTCATCTAATGAAATGCTGTGCAGGATATGATCCGATCTAGTACAAGCGGCGTGAAAGCAGCTGAAACACCCACTGCCACCCCTGAGCAAGACGTCATCGGCAGGACGACTATAAAACAAGCCTACGGAGGAAGGAACCCCACACTCACTCAGCAGCAGCTGCCGCAACGACGTCGATCTTCAACTCATCTAATAACATGCTGTACAGGATTTATCCGATCTAGTACAAGTGGCGCAAAAGCAGCTGAAATACCTATTGCCGCCCTTGAGCGAGACATCATCGAGAGAACGGCTATAAAAGAAGCCTGCGATGGAGGGAAGCCCACACAAACTCAGCAGCAGCCCCCGCAATAAGGCTGATCTTCAGCTAATCTATTGATACGCTGTGCAGGAACTGCTCTGGTTGTGGACAGGGGGCGAGAAATCAGCCGGAACGCCAACGGCCTCCTGGGAGTGAGACTTCATAGACAGAATGGCTAAAAAAGAAGCCTACGACCGGAGGAACCTCACACTCACTCAGCAGCAGTCATCGCAATAACGCTGGTCTTCAGCTAATCTATCTAAAGGCTGTGCAGAAACTGCTACGATCTAGTACAAGCGGCGTGAAGTCAGCTGACACGCTCACCACCTGCCGGGAGCGAGACGTCATCTAAACGACGGCTATAAAAAAGCCTCTGACAGATGGAAGCCCACACTCACTCAGCAGTATCAGGCCGCAACAACGCCGATCCTAAGCTAATCTATTCGCATGGTGTGCAGGAACTGCTCCGTTTGTGTACAGGCGGTGCGAAATCAGCCAACACGCCCACTGCCTCCTGGGAGGGAGACATCATGGACAGGACGGCTACAGAAGCCTGCGACGGTAGGAAGCCCACACTAACTCAGCAGCACTGGCCGCAATAACGAGGATCTTCAGCTAATCTATTGGCAGGCTGTGCAGAAACTGCTCCGTTCGTGTGCATGCCGCGCGAAATCAGCTGAATCGCCCACTGCTTCCCGTGAGCGAGATGTGATGGACAGGACGGCAATAAAAGAAGCCTACAACAGAAGAAAGCTCACACTAATTCAGCAGCATCGGCTTCAACGATGCCGATCTTCAGGTAATCTATTGACATGCTGTGCCGGAACTGCTACGATCGTGTACAAACGGCGCCAAATCAGCTAAAACGCCCATTGCCTACCGGGAGTGAGACGTCATCAACAGAGCAGCTATAAAAGAAGCCTACGACGGGAGGAAGCATCCATGCACTCAGCAGCATCGGCCGCAATGACGCCGATCATCAGCTAATCTATTGATACGCTGTGCAGGAATTCCTTCGTAAGTGTACAGGCAGCGTGGAATCAGCTGATACGCGGACTGCCTCCTGGGATGTACACGTCATCGACAGGATGGCTAAAAAAGATGCCTACGACAGAAGGAAGCCCCCATTTACTCAGCAGCATCGGCCGCAATAACGCCTATCTTCAGCTAATGTATTGCCACGCTGTGCAGGAACTGCTCCGTTCCTGTACAAGCGGCGCGGAATCAGCTAAAAGGCCTACTGCCTGTCGGGAGTGAGACGTCATTGATAGGATGGCTATAAAAAAAGCCTACGACGGGAGGAAGCTAACACTAACTTAGCAGCATCACCCCCAATGACGCCGATTTTCAGCTCACCTTATGACACACTGTGCAGGAACTGTTCCAATCATGTACAAGCGGTGCCAAATCAACTAAAAGGCTCACTGCCTGACGGGAGCGAGACGTCATCGACAGCAAGGCTAAAAAAAAATTAAATTATGGGGATTTACGTGCCAAAACTACTTTCTGATTATGAGGCACGCCGTAGTGGGGAACTCCGGAAATTTTTGACCACCTGGGGTTCTTTAACGCCCACCTAAATCTAAATACACGGGTGTTTTCGCATTTCGCCCCCATCGAAATGCGGCCGCCGTGGCCGGGATTCGATCCCGCGACCTCGTGCTCAGCAGCCCAACACCATAGCCACTGAGCAACCACGGCGGGTAGACAGCAAGGCTATAAAAGAAGCCTACGGCGGAAGGAAGCCAATGGTACCTGAGAGGCATCAGCCGCTACAACGCCGATCTTTAGCTAATTTTTTGACAAAATGCAGGAACTGGTCCAATCGTGTACAAGCGGCGCGAAACCAGCTGATACGTCCACTGCCTGCATGGAGCGAGACGTGACCGACAGGACGACTATAAAAGAAGCCTACGACGGAAGGAACCCCACACTCACTCAACAGCAGCCGCCGCAACGACGCCGATCTAGTATAGGCGTCAAGGTAAATATACCTGGTAGCGAAGCTTCCATAGGAGCCCATACGTTCAAAACATGGCGGTCCATCGCCGGTTCATGGGGCTTAGCGCCATCTGTATGTGGTGGGAACACTTCCAGCGGAAGAAAAAATAACGTGACGCCATGTCCGTTAAAAGCAGAAGTGACGTCATTTTGTTTTAGAAGGCGCGAAATTTGTTTTGTTGTTCTTCCCTTGGAGCTATATATTTAATGCCCCGCCATTCATCTTGATGGGCGTTTCGAGCTTTCAGCGTGGAAAGCGATGCAGGAAAAGCCGAGCCGTACGGTTGTCGAAATCGCATCCCTGCACAGAACATACTTTCTTTGGAGGCCGACGAAAGGTTTAGGTGTAGAGTGCTGATCCTATTGTCGGATGCCAAGCCCGTCGGCCAGCGCAGTCGCACGAGAACAACTACACAATTATCTGGCGGTCGTAACTCACTACTTTTGACTGAACAGATTAAGAAGCGAGGAAGCTACCCGCGTCACCAAATTCAGGCAAACTTCGACAAGCAAGAAAGCACAAATTGTGAGGGGGGTGTATTTCAACAGGTGAACTTTACGAATGCGCCTTTCTGCCCGTTTCAAGACGTGCATTGCACTGCGAGTGGTAGTGGCGTCAGCGCCCCCTGTAGCGATGGGCGCTGAAAAGAAATGTATTTATTGATAATAATAAAATTAAACGTATTTTCTTAACTCATCACGAATATATAAAATTGACTAGGAATCTTATTTTCGTTGAATGAATCTAACTGTGTCTCGTTTGAATAAAAAAACGTGTTTTTCTTTTCCAATGTTTGTTCCCTCCAAACATAGTCGCGCTTCAATCGCTGCTCCCATAACCCCCCATGCTGATGTCGGTGACAATCTGTACTGAACCACTTTTCGCCCGAAGCTTCGCGACCTATTTGAATCGACCTTGTAAGCGTCGCGTAATCAGCTGATACGCCCACTGCCTGCCGGGAGCGGGACGTCATCAACGGGACGGCTATAAAATAAACCTATGACGGAAGGAAGCCCACACTCACTCAGCAGTATCAGGCCGCAAGAACGCCGATCTTCAGCTAATCTAATGACCGGCTGTGCAGGAACTGCTCCGATGTAGTACAAGCGTCGCGAAATCAGCTGATACGCCTACTGCGTCCCGTGAGCTGAACGGCATCAACAGGACGGCTATCAAACAACCTACGACAGCAGGAAGCCCGCACTTACTCAGAAGCAGCCGCCATAACGAAGCCGATCTTCAGCTAATCTTCTGACAAGCTGAGCAGGAACTGCTCTGATCAATTACAAGCGTCGCGAAATGAGCCAAAACACCCACTGCCAGCCGGGAGCGAGACGTCGTCTACAGGACAGCTATAAAAGAAGCCTACGAAGGAAGGAACCGGTAAAGAGCTTAACACATTTAGGACAAGTTAGAACTCTCTAATGAATTTATCTCACATGACACAATTGGAATGCATTATTCTGGACATAAGTGAAGCGCTTTGTGCGGTCCCACACAATGAAACATCTTTGAACAACCTTGAATCGCCACCCGGGCGGTGACGAGGTGAGGAGTGTGTTCTGTGTACACTAGTACGCCTGTTTAGCGTAAAGCTTTGAAAAATGCATTTAGTATCAGTTCTGTAGGTTTCTATTTAAAACTGCACACAGTAAAAACCTCTATGCAGTTTTGCGAAACGCCGCGTACGAAACGCTTCTTTGTTGTTTGAAAGGAATAACACGCCGGACCATAACATATACGCTATGATATTCATTTCCAAACAATCAAAGGTAATAGCACCACCCTTGGTGTTGCACGCCTTCTGTCTCACACTTGCTGTCAAAAGTTTTTAGTGGGGGATGCTGCGGTCGTCAGAGAAATGAATTTCTGGAGCAATATTAAGTATTAAGTACTGTGATCTCAGTGCTTTCTTGTTGTTTAAGCATCATCGGGTCTTGTGGTAAAAAATATGAGGAATAAATACAGCATGCATATTTCATGTGGTAACCTTCATGAAGTATTTACTAGTCTGAATTATAAAGGATTCCAGATTTAGTTCGGAAAAAAAGACTTTATTCCACTGAAAGAATGGCATCAGGTCAATGTTTCTTGCATTTGGTGCTATATTTATTTATATTTTTTTCAGTTCGAATGTT
The DNA here is from genome assembly GCF_038994185.2 of Dermacentor albipictus. NCBI lineage: Eukaryota > Metazoa > Arthropoda > Arachnida > Ixodida > Ixodidae > Dermacentor > Dermacentor albipictus. The sequence goes on along the minus strand of NC_091822.1, from coordinate 22,355,975 downwards.
TATGAATCGTCAGCGATATCGCTTGACATGTTTTAGATTTACTGTTCTCCCCAAATTTATTTTAATTCTTATTCGCAAATCACTTTGTGGATGATACCGAAATGTTACTTAGCAGGATTCAACCTTTAACATTTGCAAAATACGAGGCTCTTGAGCACATATCTATGCCAGGGGTGCATGCTGCCCTTTGATCTCGTCAAGTGTGCGGAAATCATCTGCAAGTTGTCTTGTGAAGAATGTATATTTGCTTGTACGTGAGAAACAGGGAATATAAACAGGTGAACTATGCAGCATAAGAATGATGTCAGAAGGAACAAGCATCAAAAAGCACTGTATCAGGAAGCGCACTCGCTCGACACGCATCGACTATCAAACACAAGAATTACTGGGATGATTTAAAATTATAGGAGTGGAATGAAGTATCCCTTCTAATCTATATCCAAACTCTTTTGATTATTCAGTCTACTACCACTACCTTTACCAGAAACGTTCATAATCATTATCCTGCCTACGCGAAATCATCCTCACCGATATTTGTCTTCATAAACGTTTTCACTGCTAATTATTACTTTTATGTGCCGCACAATGAGCATCAGAATACTGTATCGAGAAGTACATGTGTTGCTCTACGATTTTCTCATTGACATTAAATTTTAGACGCTTAATAAGTAATTAAAACAAATTATTTAATTAGGCAGAATGCAAAAAATCTGAGTATCTACAAGCGACTGCACACAAGGCAACCTTAGTCCTGTCCAGCTACATGACATTTACATATTTCTAAATCTTGGTGCATTATAGTTGGGACACCCTGTAGGTCAAAAAACAATATTGCAATTGTCATCATCTCATGTGTGTTATTGGTTGTTATGGCTGCTTCAAGTGATTCTTTCAGGAAGGTAAATTGTTTTGCAGCAAGGGCATGCAATCTAGAAAATCAAGCAGTAAGGTCAAGTTGTGTTCACTATTCAGATGTTCAACTAAGAAGCTGTAGAAAAATAAAATAGGTCACAGCACCTAATAAACAATGCAAATTTGAAGATCTCAACTGAACAAGAAACATTTTTTTGAAAATTCAGCAAGAAGCCACCAGCTCACGTGGAGTACACCCTTGCTATGTACTCCAAGCGAAGAAGTTGTTACCGCAGTGCTTGGGCAAATTATGAATGTAAGAATAAACAACTTTTAGCTGAAAAATTTACGCCACTAAATGAATTGGTCTTTGAAAGTTCTCGATCTGTTATCCTTAAAACTTGTTCTGGCATTTAATGTGTTGAGCTCATTCTGTATTCTCAAAAGCCGGCTCTCGGAAAGCAAGCTCGCAGCCACAATTTCTCTAACGACAACATCTGCTTTCTGAAGATAATATTACGACCTTGACCTGCAGAAAAAGTGGATAATGCATGGAAAACATCATGAACCCTTTACACGTTAACCGTTGGGCTAACTCATGTAGCCACAAAGTTACGTGATGCAGACACATGATAAAGTGAAGCTGGTTTTGTGAAGTGTTTAACGCTTCCAAGGCTTGTTCTCCAGTTGTGAAAGTTGTATCCACTACACAAATAAGCAATGAGGATAAAAAAAGAACTTCAGCATGCTAACAATATGTTGGCCATTTTCAAGCAACCAGCTGGCTTTTCGACCTCCTAGCTTGCCTTGGGCACATCTACGACGGCATAATACTTGCCTTTGCCAGTACCAGCCACATTAAAATGCAGTGTGTTCAGAGCCCTTGCCCACGGCTTTTCTGCTTTGGAACCCATGTGTTCATTTGGCGTCCAGAAAAAAGACACAACACACTGTGCCCCTCGTCTGTTTTGCTGGATGCCGCTTGCCGCGCGGGTGAAGCCACTGGAAATGCGGTGTCACGTAGCGGCTTGTCCTGGAAGCAGGGCGTATGCTGTACTAAGTAGTGCGTGCGGTCACGTAATATTGCTGCCATAAGAATCTCCGTGTTTTCCACATTTTAGGAGCTGTTGTCTCTACATGTCTGGTAAGCGCGTTCACGACAAAGTGAACCCGTTTACGATAGTGTTTACTGGCATAAAGTGTTTTCTATTTACCAGCGTTTCCAGTGCGCGCCACTTATGTTAGCGGCGCTTTGGGTGCTGCGATAGAAAAATTCTGGGCATCTTCTCGAAACGCTGCTCTGGCGTGCTTGGATAGTTGGCGGCTCAACAGGCAGGTATTTTAGGGGAAGAAATGCCTCACACCCGAGCAGACGAAGTGCCGCTTCAAAGTTATGAAGCGCTAACTTCCGGGACAAGGTTGGCTTCAGTCGAGGGCACTCAATGTGCTATCCACCCACTGTGGTGTGGACCCTTTTATGCTGGCTTTCCATTCTGGTCAGATTCTTGGCAACAGTTCACACCTTACTTTTCTGAACCTGCAACATGTGCAGAGAAAGTAATATCCCTGTGCGTTGAACGCATGGCTTTATTTTTCTGAACGAACTGCCTACACATTCTAGCAAATCATTAAAAAAATACAGTTTGCACACTTTTACTACTGTTGCTTGACAAGCTAGTTGCTGGCTGTGGGAAACTTCTTACCATTTCTCTGGCAGAATGCAACAATAGAAGCATACACTCAGAAGCTACACTGCAATTAATGTTTACGTGGCACGGGGCTACAGCAGGCCAGCATGGTTACTGTATGCTTTAGCCCTGTGTCAAGTAATAGTCAATTGTCAATGTTTATGGTGTATTTCTACTTGTTCTGAGGCATGAAACTGCACAATAAATGTTCCAAGTTACGCATTGTTGGATTTTGATTGCCTATGTGATTAGTTTCCTCCTTACACATGCAGTAATCCCACTGCAATATGAAAAATGATTTAGAAAAAGAAATGCCGTAACAATTTTCCACAATTGCAGAGGGCAGGCGCAATGGCGAATAGCAGATGGTTTAAGATACGTAAATATAATAGATACGTAAATGGTTTAGATACGTAAATACGCCCTTCTGTCTGCTTGCAACACCACCCCAGATCCTGTGATGTGATCCCAAAGGTATGACTGTGGCAACCCTCGACGAACCTCAACCTATCTCTATAGTCACACTTTGCTCTCTTTCATCGCCAGCACCAACCTCAGGTTTGGATTATTCTTTCCCTACCCCAGCCGTTCTTGGTCCTGACCTAACAGCCACGCAGTCCGAAGCCTTATTGATGGTCTTCGCGAAACATAAAGCCAGCTTCAATAGCTGTTCTCCTGTGTTGAGCCAAACTTCTGCGGCTACACACCGGTTCCGCTATACGACGACGCCCCTATCGTGTATTGCCGTCCAAACGATTATAAGCCAGTTCTTTCTGAGGCAACCGGTAAAAGTCCTTCATCTGCCGTTGCTACTAAATGAGCTGCATGTGCAGAGGCCCAGCGCCGTCGCCACCAGGATCTAGAGGTGCGCTAGCTGAACCAGGCAGTGCAGCAAGTCCAGCATATACCCATCTATTTCTCCTACCATAAAGGTTCTTTCATGACAATCAAGAACTGGGAGAAGAGTGTTTCTTGAAGATTGAATATGTGTGAAGAATAAAAAGTTGTCTCTAACTGCACATACATGTCCTGCTCGAATTCTTTGCCTCAATATATCAAAAAAACCGAAACAGCTGAAGAGCTGCGCTCAAATTTCGCATTAAGTAGTAACATATTCGTCGGCAATTTCTTTTTGTCGCTACAATAAAAACGTGCATGCAAGCAAAAAAAATTATGAAGTTTTACGTGCCAAAACCACTTTCTGATTATGAGGCACGCCGTAGTGGAGGACTCCGGAAATTTCGACCACCTGGGGTTCTTTAACGTGCACCTAAATCTAAGTAAACGTGTGTTTTCGCATTTCGCCCCCATCGAAATGCGGCCGCCGTGGCCGGGATTCGATCCCGCGACCTCGTGCTCAGCAGCCCAACACCATAGCCACTGAGCAACCACGGCGGGTTGCATGCAAGCAAGAAAGTAACGATCACATGTAGTGAGCCACTGCTATTATTTCGAACGTAGTTGCAAATTGTAACAGAAGTTCTTGCCGTATCGGATACAGTAAGCAATAAGCAGGTACGAGCGTCAATACAAGTGCGTAACTGAATGCAGTTTTATTGGACGCTTTTAACGCGATTGAGCCAGGGGCTCTTAGCGGCGAGAACTTGGAGCGGCGCCCTCTCGGGAGTGACGTCACGGCCAGGACGCCGCTCGCTCCGGCTCGCTCGGCTGCCGCGCGCGCTCCTTCTTTTCGTGTATGCTTGGAGTGTGGGTGGCTTGAGCCGTGCTCATTGAAGGGCATGTCGGCTTCTTTCTGCTGCCATGCCTGAACTACAGTTCCTCTTTGCAAAAGCACGTGAATCGAAAAAAATTGCGACTGGGATATTGCAAGCTGTATACCATTGAAGGGGTCTACTGGTTCTGCAATACATAAATGCGCCACGTCTGCACAGAAATATTGCGTAAAAAAGTCTGCAAATTCAACGCGTGAAGTTGGGTGATGCTAAGTTAAACACTGAAATATCCCTTAGTACTTAGCTATGAGAGACATCGCATATTACGTGGAAGAAAAATCTTCGTATTTCGTGTCAACATGTTGTGCGCGTTAGAAAGACACTGCGCAGTGAAGTTGCAATCATGATTCTTATTACTCTGGTGAGTTGTTCCAGTCAAATATGGCCAATTAATAATGCGTAAAAGAAAGAGTTAGACGGGCATTGCGTATGAAAAAGTCAGCTGCTACTTTCACCCCTTCCTCAAACAGGCCCTCATAAAACGAATCGCTGGTGGCTGCTAAGGAGACAGCGCGTCGTGTAGATTATTTACATCAGTCTCGAGTTTGCGAAGCTGATGTTGCGGCAGTACATCGACTTCCGCTAAGGGACGAGAAAGACACGACGGACAGGATTGCCCCTGTGCTAGTTTTTCCTCGGGTGTGACCAGGGATGAGTGGCTAAGCAAGAAGAATGAACTGAAGAACAAAGTATCTAAGATATTTATAAACGAGAAGCTTACAGCTCAATATAAAGAGCTGCTATGGAAAACGAAGTCAATGGCAAAAGAATAGGAATAATAGTTTTCTTGGGTCAGGAGTAAAATGCCGTTCATCCATCGCACCCCTCATAGTCGGATTAGTAGGATTGTTTCTATTGACGACCTAGAAAAAATACGATAGACGTTCCGGAATGCCAAAGAGTTGCTTACCTGATGCCGTTATCACATGGCAAGCTGCATTTTCAAAGGAGGCTATCATGACTTTGATTCTTTCCTCGATTGCAAGACACGTTGTGAAATGAAATTTTCTGTGTGCCACTTAAATACACACAGCTTACGAAATAAAAAGGAAGCGATGAATATGCTTCTGCAATCGATTAAACATCAATTTGGCTTGCTCGGAAACCTGGTTCATGAATGTTATGAACAGATGTAATTGAATTCAGAGGATACAAACATACATCTGTTTTTTGTAATGACACCCGAGGTGGAGGCATCACAGCCTATATAAAAGAACACTTAAGCTACAGTGCCATTTCTAACTATTGCCAAACTAGTCCGCATTATGAAACAATTATGATAAAATGTAGTAGTACATTATGTGTAGTGGTATATCGATTTCCTTCGGGAACATTTTCAGTTTTTTTTTAATTTTCTTGAAGCAATGCTACAATGTTGCGTAGAACATAGTTCGTCGGTTGATGTCATCGGCAATATTAACATAGATGTCCTATGCTCTGATTTCAATAAGCAAAAGCTCGTTGATATGTTTCTCTCATACGGTTATGAAAATGTCATTCATGTGCCAACAAGGGTAACAAATACATCCGGAACACTACTAGAACTTTGTTTCACGAAGTGTTACTCGACCTATGTAGTATCTGGTGTCTTATTAGCGGACCTGATCGACCACTTACCAATCTCTATTTTTCTAACACACCTTGAACAACATACAACACAAACCTCGCACCAAACAATTAGGTACACAGTGATTAATGACGAAACAATTCAATTGTTCCAAAGATGAAGAGCAGAAACAAACTGGGATTATGTTTACTATTCAGAAGACCCAGTCGTAGCATACGATTTAGTTATTGAGGAAGTTACTGATATTTAGAAAAATATCATTTCCAGTCAAAGAATTTAGGAAATATAGCAAATTTAGGAAGGCATGGAGGAGTAGAACACTTTTAAAAGAATTAAGGAACGTGATAGACCTTTCGCCCTGCTTATAAAAACTAGAATTCTTGACTACCTGGGTCTAGTACATGGGTATATTTCTAGTACAGCCGGCCTGTCTTCTTGTGTGCGTTTTCCGTACTCGTTTCTTAGCGTCGACCCAATCGCCAGTTATATCGTGCCGCCCGTGTTGTCTTTATGTGTCTTCCTTTTGTGTGTGTTTTAACCTGCGGCAAAAACATGTCTTTTAGCAAGCACCAACTAGGCCACCAAGTAGTTCTGTTATATTATTAACTGCACTGTGCTCAATTTGAGAACATTGCGAACACACGCAGGTATTTGCGCATATGATCAGCGTTACGAAGTACAGTGTGCATGGGAAACGGACCAGAATAGAGGATGCGCATATATATATATCCGGGCGTGCTTCTCTCGCATAACGTCGCTTTTCCTCATACCATCATTACCATTTTGGACAACACGTCCTCCCTTCCCCGTGTGAACTTTGGACTCTGCACACAAGTACTCCCGCGCCGAATATCCCTGGCGCAAATAACGCCAGCCAGAGACTACTACATTTTGGCTTTAACTTGTGACAGCTTCTCGTGCTCAACTCTTGCTACGCCCCCTGTCCCTTGAGACTTGAATGCCATAACAAAAATGATTGCTCCCGATCTTCCGCCCCAGCGTGCTCAAGAACTACGTTGCCTGCTTGCCTTATACTGGGACATATTCGACCTTGGAGAGCGCCCTCTAGGACAAACATCTCTCGTAAAACATCGAATAAACAGCGGTGATGTGAGCCCGATCCATCGGCGGCCCTACCGCGTCTTGCCTACTGAGCGACATATCATCCAACACGAAGTTGACAAGATGCTTTCTCGAGACATCATCGAACCTTCTTGCAGCCAACGGGCATCGCCTGTTGTACTAGTTAAAAAGAAGGACACCAGTTGGCAATTTCGCGTCGATTATCGACACCTCAACAAAGTAACAAAGAAAGACGTCTATTCGCTACCACGCATTGACGATGCCCTGGATTGCCTGCATGGAGCACAATATTTTTCGTCCGCCGATCTTCGCTCCGGCTACTGGCAAATTGCCGTCGATGACATGGGCCGCGAGAAGACAGCTTTTATTACTCCCGATGGCCTATATCAGTTTAAAGTGATGCCTGTCGGTTTATGTAATGCCCCGGCTACATTTGAACGAATGATGGACGCCCTCCTACACGGTTTCATGTGGTCCATCTGCCTTTGTTACCTGGACGACGTGATCGTTTTTTTTTCCGACTTTTGCGACACACCTCGAGCGCCTGTCGACGATCCTATCTGTTTTCCGTCAGGCGGGGCTACAACTAAATTCGTCCAAGTGCCACTTCGGTCGGACATCCCATCGATTCTTCTGCTATACGCCCTGATCACGATAAAATACGGGCAGTGAAAGACTTTCCCGTGCCAATATGGGCCAGGGAAGTTCGCAGCTTCTTGGGCCTTTGCTCCTACTTCCGTCGGTTTCTCCGAGATTTTGCGAACCTTGCGCGCCCTCCCAATAATCTCCTCAAGAAAGATGCTGCATTCATTTCGGGCCCTGAACAAGCTGGTGCTTTCACCGAGCTGATTGGGCTGCCTACGTCCCCGCCCATTCTCGCTCACTTTGATGCGTCAGCTCCAACAGAAGTCCGTACCGATGCCAGTGGCCGAGGTATTAGAGCTATCTTGGCACAGAAACAACAAGGGCGAGAACGTGTTATTGCCTACGCCAGCTGCCTTCTTTACTCTGCGGAGAGCAATTATTCTATTACCGAACGCGAGTGTCTGGCTCTCGTTTGGGCAGTGGGTAAATTCCGCCCCTATTTGTACGGCCGCGAATTCGCAGTCGTCACTGATCACCATGCTTTGTGTTGGCTTTCGTTCCTCAAAGATCCTTCAGGGCGCCTTCAAGAATACAACTATTCAGTTGTTTACAAGATCGGCCGGTTACATCAAGAAGCGGACTACTTGTCGCGCCATCCTGTCAACCCTCCTTTTTATTCTCGCCATGATACCGCAGGCTTCTCCCCATTCTTCCTCTTGTTTGGCCGCGACCCTGCGCTACCTTTCGACACCGTTCTGCCTGCTAGACTGAATTCCACATCTGAGTACGCCCGTGAAGCCATACTCAAAGCACAAGAAGCACGCTATATTGCCTGACGTTGACTCGTAGAGTCGCAGGACAATCAGCGACGCTTATATGACGCCCGCCATCGTGATGTCCATTACACACCGGGCGCCCTGGTTCGCCTTTGGTCGCCGTCGCGACGCGTTGGACTCTCGGAGAAGTTACTTTCACGCTACCCTGGCCCTTACCGTGTCTTGCGTCAAGGAACTGACGTCCGGTACGAAATCGCGCCTCTTGAGCCCACCGCGGCTCCGCATCACTCCGACGTGGTCCACGTCGCACGTGTTAAGTTGTATCATTCGCCCGCCTCCTAACCAGCACCGAGCCGGTGCTTCAGCCGCCGGGAGTCATGTGACACGCTGACAAAGAAGATGTTTTAATCCTGGTCGGAAGAACACGACGCTCTGGACTTCACGCGCTGTCTACTACGGGCGCCAGCAGAAGAGGGTTGTTGTCTTTGTTGTTCGCGCTCACCCCACTTGGCCGTTCTATCTTGCTGTGCATTCATATAAAACGGCGAGCGCATCCAGCCGTAAACGCGTACTATCAATTCGTGGAGCGTGCTGGTTCTCTTTTTCGATCTGGAACTCTGTACCCGGGCTCTATCCCCCGTCTTGGCCATGCCTGCCAACGTGCCTCGGCAAGGATAGCCTGCTCCGGAGTGCCAAGACAGTGAGACGCTGTCATTTTCAACGGCACCGACGAGCACAACGCTGAGGACTGGCTCACTTCGTATGAGCGGGTGAGCGCCCACAATAAATGTGATGACGGCGACAAACTCAGCAGCGTTAACTGTTACCTGGCAGGCGTGGCACAGCTGTGGTTACACTACTGCGAAGCTGATATTGCCAGTTTGTCGTCCTTTAAAACGGCTCTCCGACGGTCGCTCCTGTCCGAGCATACGTGCCTTCGCATCGCTCCACAGGAAAGACCCGAATGCCAACTAATTCGACAAGGACCAGTCCTCAGACGCGGCTCGGCTCCTCTAGAACATCATCCGAGCATTCTGGACAACTTCTGCTGTGATCGGACCATCGTACTGTGAGTTTCTGTGTTTTTGTCACGGACGTGACAGGGCGCACCGCTAGCCCTAACGGCTGGAAGAGTAGGCTTACCGTCAAGTGTGCCAAAGAACCGCACTCCTGCAGCAGCAATGGCCCCGAAATTCGTCACCGACGCTGATGGATGGACCACCCGATTATCAAAACATTCCCAACGCACGCAGCACGTTGAAACGCTCATTTCGCGTCCGCCAACCGGCCTTTTCCTACCTCAGTGGAGCCCACGAACGCTTCACGACCCGCTAATCGTCTCAGCAGCCCTGACTGCTGCAGGGGCTCGCGCCGCTACTGTAGACATCAAAAAAGAAAAGAACTTGGCTATAATAACCAGTGATGACTCCTCGGTGACAGAAAAGCTCCAGCGCATTAACGAAACCACTCTTAAAGGGACACTAAAGTGAAAAGTGATTTCTCCTGCATCAGTAAATCACCGTTCTACAACACCGAAAACACCATTCTTACAACGATAAGACGTTTGGTAAGCCAGAAAAAGCGCAAGAACGAAATGCGGGTGGCGACGCCTACTTGAGTTCCCGCACCTGGGGGCTGTGACGTCTTGAATTTTGATGGCATCTTCTTGGGCTTACTAATTATATATAGCGGTACAGATTGAGTATATTGTGTTCTAAAGGAACCAAATATTAAACATGCCAAGTTTCGGGAACCTTTATTCAGCCAATGCGGCCCAAATGCGAAAACAAACTTTGGAATCCCTGACGTCACGCTGACGTACCGGCGCTGGCGTTTCGGCGCGAAATTCAAATACTGATAATTGGACCTTCATTTTCTCATCTAATACTCAAACTATTTTCTTGAAATGACAGCCTGCAGGTTTCTCAAACAATGCTTTATTAGTCTAAACTGATTTATTGTTTCCCTTTAGTGTCCCTTTAATGGCAAAACGTACCCTGTCCACATCTATATCGCTTCGCCCCACAACTCGTGTAGAGGTGTGATCCACAACGTGGAAATGAACACCCCAACCGAAGAATTGATGCGTGAACTCAGAGCCCCAAATTATGAAATTATTGCGGCTTGTATGATGGGTAAAACAGCCACTGCAATCATAACTTTCAAGGGCTCGCATGTACCTCTCCAGGTTATCTTCGGTGGAGGTGTATACCACTGCGTCCCTCACCGACCCAAGGTGCAATTTTGCTCAACATGCTTTGCTATAGGACACCGATCAGACGTTTGTCGCGACAATGGAAAGCAAAGGTGCAGAACATGTGGAAACCGACGAAACACGCAAGCAGCTATTTGATGTCTAAAAGATGTCTTGAACGACTAATTCAAAAGCCTAGTAGCTGTCTTGATCAAGACATTTTGTAGCCATGGACGTCTAGAAGTACTTCAGTAAGCCCTGCTAACGTTACGCTAAAAGTTGGCTAATGGACAGCTTTACAAGAACAACTGAAGACTTTTATTAGACATTCCTTCAAATTTTTGCGGCAGCTGTTACAGTAACACGACGTTTGCCCACAGTTACAATTTATTTTAAATGAGGCATGGACATCAGAAAAAAAAGTTTATATTGTCGGATAGAGTGATGCAGAGGTAGTTTTTCCAGATGTGAACCATGGGAATAGTGTAGTACAGCCTCATTGGTCAGTTTGTGCTTTTTAATTAGACCAATCAATTGAATGCCACCTGTCAGAAATATTTTGCAAATAAAACAAGATCTGTATTGTATGCTGATATAATTACAATGTTCACTCATTGACCTAAACAAGAACATCTCTACGTGAAACACGTCATTATTGAGGAAACTTCGCCCTGCTGAGTCTCCACCAAATAGAAATAGTTTCTATCAAAGAAAAATTTTGTCAGTGATGCTGCAGTTCAGGCAAAAATTACATCCTGGTTTCAGCTACAGGGGGCACAATAGCCACTGTGCTGCAATGAGTTAAGAAATAAAGGATAGTACACATCTGGAAAAACACTCTGCGAACCACTCTAACTAGCAATATAAATATATTTTTTCTGATGTCCATGCTTCATTTAAAAGCAAATTGTAACTTACTTTGTGGGTCTTGTAAGGTAACGCCACATGCTTGCACAGCATCACGCAGAAATAATGCTGATTTCTTCGGCGTACCATCCATTAGTGAATTCCTTGTACGTTGCATGTTACAAGAACTGAAAGATAAATCATAATATGCTGTTATTTTTTTTGATAAACTGCATGATGAGCTTTTCATGCATAAAAGGTGATTGCAAGCGAAAATGCAGCAAGGCATCAACTTCACACCATGTCACATACTCATACTTTATTACCTAATAAATTAGAAAAGATGCAGAAAGTGTAATTAACAAGAGTGACAAATAGCAGCAAGGGTGATCATGGATAAATCTTGAAGATGATTGCCGCCGCTGCCAGAGTAGGCCAGCCTTCGTAGGAGAGCACTGGCTGCCCACAAATGCTTGCTGTCACAGGCCACGCATGATGGTTCTTGTAGACATAGGAAAGCAATACCTGCACAGAACAGGAAAAAAAGGGCAAGGGAAGAAATGGGAATCTTGAAATTGGAACTTCAATTAGCAATATGTGCTAAGTAAGAAGTTTGGATTACATTGAAAATAAATTTAAGCACTCCTTTCTCTTAAACTACGGATATCTTAAGGTATGTATGCGATGATGTTTAAAATGACTAGTGTATTTCCTATCATAAGAAGCCAACAAACACCGACACCAGGGACAACATAGGGGAAATTACTTGTGCCTAATAAATTAAATAAAGAAACGATAAATTAATGGAAATTAAAGTGGATGAAAGAACACCTTGCTGCAGGTGGGAACTGAACCCACAACCTTCGCATTTCGCGTGCTATGCTCTACCAATTGAGCTACAGCGCCGTCGTTTTCCCATTCCCTTTCTTGGGTATTTGTGTGTCCTAGTAGAACGCTGGGAGTGTTAGCCAGCGCCACAACTGAGACCTTGTTCCTGGCATATAGTCATTAAGTTGCATAGCAGAGTCAAAGTCAGCCTTTAATTTATTGTATGGTGTTTTGTGGCCAAAAAGCCACTTATCAACCTGTCAAACAAGTCTGAGAAGCTTCCTGCAAAATGTAATTAGTTTAAAACAGTAATTCACTCTGCAGGTAAATGATGTACTAACTTAATTAAAAAGTTAGAGTTTTATATTGTTGAACTAAAAGCAAGTTTGATATTTTGCGCTGCCTAACTGTTGCCTTTCTTTCAAACTTAAACATGACACAGTACAGAGTAAGCAGGTAGCATGCAAAGGAGGACTGGTGATAAAGTAGTGTTCCAAAGCAACACTCCTAGCTAGATCAATCACTTTTGTTGATATATTTTCATGTGACCCTAATTGGCTTCGGGCAATACCTCACACAAATGACGCAACACCTTGGATGATGCGTCATACAAAGTTGAAAGTATCTCATGATGTGATCAAACGATAACATTGCCCACTGACTTGGAAGTGTTAACATGCTGTTTGCGTGAGAAAGTGCAAAGTGATTCGTATAGGTGGCAAATTGATCATTGTATCTATAGCCACAGGTAATTCTGAGCATCTATGCTGACTTGCAACTGAGAAGCCACTGCACACAAAAAGGTGCATTCAAGTAGTGGTCCATGCAGAATAATTGCCCACCTAGTGAAAAGGCAAATGTGGCAGGCTAATGGGCCAGAACAAAGAGATTGATAAATTCTGATAACACCTCCAATGATATTATTGAAATAGGTGATGAAAAACAGCACAGGTAAAATTGCAGTCATGACAAAATTTTAAAAGCACCTCTGCAAACTGCTGGAACCCTCAGCATCATGCCTGTTCTACACGCACATATGTTGCAGCGCAATCTATATCTCAGACGCAGGAGCCTCCACAGATCTCTTTGTGATCTCCTCACACTAAGGTTAAAGAACAGTCTGGCACAAGAAACTTGATGTGATTCATTTTGCAAGCGCCAGCCAAGTGCTGATGGTGGTAGAGCAAAATTGAAGTTTGTCCTTGTATTGAAGCCTTGGCCCATGTTTCATCAATTCTAGCGGCAAAGAACACCTTTTACAGCACACATAAATCTTAAATTAGGCTGCTTGCTGATGCTGTACAGTAAGTTCCTGTAAAGAAACTAAATCACACAGAAAACATTTAGAATACCAAACTAATCAAATACTGGCTTGAATACAATTGTGCATTAGGGAATCAAGGTGTAATGTACACTGTTGTAGAAAATTTTTACTAATGTATGGAATACTTCTATGACACAGCAGAGTTAAATTGTGAGTTCTTACATAGCAGTGACTCATCATCATCATCAGCCCAGTTACGCCCACTGCAGGGCAAAGGCCTCTCCCATACTTCTCCAACTACCCCGGTCATGTACTAATTGTGGCTATGTTGTCCCTGCAAACGTCTTAATGTCATCCGCCCACCTAACTTTCTGCCGCCCCCTGCTACGCTTCCCTTCCCTTGGAATCCAGTCCGTAACCCTTAATGACCATCGGTTATCTTCCCTCCTCATTACATGTCCGGCCCATACCCATTTCTTTTTCTTGATTTCAACTGAGATGTCATTTACCCGCGTTTGTTGCCTCACCCAATCTGCTCTTTTCTTATCCCTTAACGTTACACCGATCAATATTCTTTCCATAGCTCGTTGCGTCGTCCTCAATTTCAGCAGAACCCTTTTCGAAAGCCTCCAGGTTTCTGCCCCATATGTGAGTACTGGTAACACACAGCTGTTATACACTTTCCTTTTGAGGGATAGTGGCAACCTGCTGTTCATGATTTGAGAATGCCTGCCAAACGCACCCCAGCCCATTCTTATTCTTCTGGTTCTTTCAGTCTCATGATCCGGATCCGTGGTCACTACCTGCCCTAAGTAGATGTATTCCCTTACCACTTCCAGTGCCTCGCTACCTATCGTAAACTGCTGTTTTCTTCCGAGACTGTTAAACATTACATTAGTTTTCTGCAGATTAATTTTCAGACCCACCCTTCTGCTTTGCCACTCCAGGTCAGTGAGCATGCATTGCAAATGGTCTCCTGAGTTACTGAGCAAGGCAATATCATCAGCGAATCGCAAGTTGCTAAGGTATTCTCCATCAACTTTTATCCCCCATTCTTCCCACTCCAGGTCTCTGAATACCTCCTGTAAACATGCGGTGAATAGCATTGGAGAGATCGTATCTCCCGATCTGACGCCTTTCTTTATTGGGATTTTGTTGCTTTCTTTGTGGAGGACTACGGTGGCTGTCGAGCCGCTATAGATATCTTCAAGTATTTTTACATATGGCTCATCTACACCCTGATTCCGTAATGCCTCCATGACTGCTGAGCTTTCGACTGAATCAAACGCTTTCTCGTAATCAATGAAAGCTATATATAAGGGTTGGTTATATTCTACCTACACGTAAATTTTGTAAGGCTTAGGGAAACTAATTATTAGTAGAACTGTGTATGTACGCTGGCACTGAGAGATTGGTTATAGTAGTGGCAGCTTATAATGGACCAGTGCGAAAAAAGGCGGTTTGTGAGACACCAACTAACTATTTTACCACGAAGCGCTCCCTGGCCTTAAGCCATATAAAAAGCACTGGGAGGACCAGAGAGGGTACAATACATTGGCTTACACTGATCATGATGAGGTCCCGTCATCCAGCTAGCGCCAAGGTACAAGAAGGATGTCCAGCCGTCTATAGAGCGAAAGGGACAACATAAGATAGCATCAAGTCAGTTGAAAGGCAGATTTGCAATTACAAATAAGGTGACCCGGTCAGAGTCATTCATTAATAAATGCCAAGCTGTCGTTATTTCACTCCCAGATGAAGCACCTACTAGGTTAAAGGTTTTGCTGCTTATTTAGAACAAAACACAAGTGAAATTTGTACATCAGCAGACGATTTAATTTGGAATTGTATAGATGAAGTAAACACTGCAGTTATATTTTTTCTTTTGCTATAAAGTGGGAACGCTACAAACTGCATAGTCATTGACACACGCGCGCACTCGTAAGAACAAAAGGACACAAAATAGGGCGAGTTCAGTCTGGTTCAGCATTACAGCCAGCGCGTCATCTTCGAATGGACTCCTTTCGGTTGGTTCGTGCTACGTTAACCACAAAGACCAGCAAGCAGGGCAAAGTTGTGACTGTTGTTGCGGAAGTCGCGGAACGCGGTAGTGCTGAACGGCTGAACACAAGCAGAACCCTCGTATAAAAGTAATGACGAAAACTCTCAGGGCAGAAGAGCCCATATATCAAGAATTGTCGCGGGTAACACCTAAATATGTTCACATTGTTGACGAAAAACGAAGCGCAATGCATTTCACTTACCGGAAAAAGTGTTATCCGAACGTGCGACGTACGCACAAAGACGCACCGAGACGCGAAGGCGGTGAACGCAGATCCCGCCATTGTGGTAGTAAGCCGTCGGCGAAAACACGCAATACAGCCGATGTCACGAAGCACTGATGCAAAACACACGGCACACAGCATCAGCACACCTAAATGACTCCAGTTAACATCCAGTATAAACGTACAAAACGGCTTAGAATGACGCACAACAGGATAACGAACCCACGACCGAAACATAGCGGGCGGCAGTGGCCATTTTTTGAAACTTCCTGCCTCCCAGTGTTTCCAGTACAGAATGAGATGTCTGACAAATTTGGATTACACCGCCGAAGTGATCGCAGCGCGGTGGCTCTGTGACACCGCTGTGCAACAGCGGCGTTTCGCTCCTGCAGCTGTAAATACCTGCTGCGCGAGCATAGAATGGTTTACAGGCGTCGTGTGCGCGCCCCGTATGGAAAACAATAACACGCCTTTGATTGTTGAAGTTCTGGTGTGAAATTATTTAATGTTAAAGCCAATTAACTTATGTTGCTTCCAACGAGTTCAATTTGCCTGTGGCGTCTTTTATTCGCAAACGCCGACGGCCGACGGTAACCGCACATTTAACACGTCGTTTAGCATTTTATGCACTTTTAGACAAAAAGATCTAGAAAAGTTCTTGAATTAGACATTCTGAATGCGTTAATCAAAACAGACTCTAGTGACACCAGTCGTGGGTTTTGCCGCAGATAGAATATGTACTAGCATAGTCCAAGTGCTGAGGTTATGTTTAGAAGAAATTCTATTTTCAGTCTTATCATAGACCAAGACGTCTATAGCCGTTTGTAGCCGTTTCAAGAAGTTTTTAAGAGGTTATGTGTTTCGTGGGAAGTCTGTCGGAGATCCTGTGGGGGATCATGATTGCAAACCAGGCTGCCCTAATTGTGGTTAGGACCACAAGGCCGATGACCCAACTTGTGAAGTTCGACGAGCCGCTGATAAAGCGGTCAGAGAAGCGGCCTACCTGAAGCGTTTGAAACAACGAAAGGCCAACAAGCAAATGAAAACAGTCACCATTGCAAGCCGAAGCCCAAGCCCAAAACGCAACTCCGACAACACATCGAGAGACAGAAGTAGCTCCAGAAGCCGTCAACAGTCCAGGGGCCGCAGCCACTCCAGAGGCAGGAGTCGATACCGGCGCCGCAGCCGATTTAGGAGATGCGGCCATTCCAGGGGCCGGACCACTTCGGGGGCCAAAGCCAGTCCAGCAGCAGTGGCCATTCCGGCAGCGGCGGCCAGTGCGGGGACTGCAACCGGCCCGGAGGTGGCAGCCAGTCTCCGGATCACAACCATTCCCGAGGTCAACAAGACGAGCAACCCGCCAACCAGCGAAACGTGAGTCAGTCACCCGGCAACTCCCCTTTCCCCCCCGTTATCTATGCATATCAAGTTCGAACACGAGCTCGAAAAGTAGCCAAGGATTATAAGAACGCTCTACTTCAAACCCGCAGACCTAATCAAATGTCAACACTATCGTCACAATCACTAGACCCTATCGAAGACATGGACATGCAAGCAGAGGCACACGCACCTGAAGCAACACCATTGGGTGATATAGTGCAACCCTTAGTACAGGAAGTAGAACCAGCGCCATTCCAACCGGCAGTAAAAAAGGCAAGATACCACACAACAGCCCTACAACACCTTGAAGCAGATGTTATAGAACTAAGGGACGAAATGAGAGAAATGCAAACCAGTCTAGAGGTTAAGATAGCTCAACAGGTTGCTGCTCAAGTTGAGGAGGCGCTAAAAACATACAGTGAACAAATAATGAGCCAAATGCGCTCCCTGTTCAACGAGCTCCTCAGCAGCCAGGCAGAGGCGATGGTCTACACAAGTGCAGGCTGCGATGGTCGCATTACCGCGCCAGGAAGAGTGCGAACGACCCAAAGCACGTCGATCTACCAGCGTAACGCGACCCACTCCTTACCCTAAAGCGGGCGCCCCGCAAGATCATCAGTAGAACAATGGTGACTAATCTGGTGGTGTGGCAGTGGAACTGTAGAGGGATTGCTCGAAAACGGGTCCTTCTCATACGGTAGATTACCGCTCAAGATCGTCGACCCGACATTCTCCTACTCCAGGAAACTAACCAAATACCTCATCTTGCAGGCTATACGGCGTATAGCCATAATTTGGCACTGACCATTCTTATTCGTAAGGATATAGCGGCAAATGTTGTCCACAGCATGGAACAGAGCCTCGCTGTACGTGTCTTTCCAACTAAAATTGTCACGAGCAATGCACAGCCCCACTTATTCATTACGAATGTTTATAGCCCGCTAAAACAGAAAGTAGACTTCTTCAAGCAGGTTGCGAATCTGTGGCCAATGAAGTATTTTGATCATCTAATAGCAGGCGACTTCAACGCGCCACACACTTCAAGGGGATACACAACAAACTCCTCCAAATGATCCGCCCTACTATACCATATGCAACAGGCCCAGCTAACTCTCCTTAATGAGGCCGACTCCCCGACGCGGCAAGGAAACTCCGTAGAAAGGGATACTACGCCTGATCTCGCCTTCATTAAAGGACGACTGTCAGCGCACTGGGTTAACACGCACGATACTTTAATGAGTGATCACACTGTCATACAGATACTTCTGCAAATCAAAGGATTCCCAAAACGCCAGCGCAAGCATCGCCTCACGGATTTGAATGAATTCCGCAAGACACATGTAGGAGACTTCCAAAACATGCACTTGAAAGATTGGGCAGAGATGGTCAGGCAACGAATCCAGTCACACACGAATGAAATAATAGAGAAGTGGGAGCAACCAAGCACGGACAAGCATCTTCTTCATCTCTGGGAGGCACGACATGCCCTCATTAAGAGATGGAAAAGAAATAAGCTCAATCGAAAACTACGCTCACGCATCAACACGCTCAACGAGCAGATCATCCACTACACTGAACATCTCACTCGTGAGCAGTGGTACGATACGTGCAACAAGCTCAATGACACATCGAATATGAGCTCCGCATGGAATCTCATCCGATCACTTATTGACCAAACCCAGACAAAGACGGAAACGTGCCATAAGCTGCGAAAGCTGCTCGAAACATTTGAGCATACCGACGACCTATTCAACGAGCTTATAACAACACACATTGCGGATCCAGCGCAACCACAGTATGCCGACTACAAAAGCGCAGAGCCAGAAAATGAGGGTCTCACCGGCCCAATCACATTAGCGGAACTACAGCGTGCCTTAGCAGATGCAAAGCCGAATAAAGTGCCAGGACCAGACCAAATTACGACAACACAGCTCCGCAACCTTACAGAAGCCGATCATGGATTCTTACTTCAGCAAATTAACAATGTCTGGGACACGGGCAGCTTGCCAGAAGAGTGGGAGACAGCCAGCATCATTTTCATTCCGAAGCCTGGCAAGCCCTAAGCCATAGCGAATCTGCGTCCAATATCGCTAACATCATGCGTGGGTAAGCTAATGGAGCGCATCGTGCTTAACAGACTTCTTAGTCATCTTAAGCAATCACAGCACCTACCCCATAATTTGATTGGATACAGACATCACGTATCTACTCAAGACGTTCTGCTGCAGCTACACGAAGGAATCACGGAGAAAACAAGCAGCGCTCAACTTAAAGCTATTCTTGCCATAGACCTCAAGAGAGCTTTTGACTATGTTGACCACGATTCTATGCTGCAAGAGCTCGAAGCTACTAGCTGCGGAACCAAGCTTTATAACTATATTAGGGACTTCCTACGGAGTCGCACGTACACGCTACGAGTAGGTTACATCACCTCACAACAGTATCCCCATCCCCAGAGAGGTATCCCGCAGGGTTCCGTGATCTCGCCCACACTCCTTAATCTTGCCATGTGCATAGGCGATAGAGCGGTAAGAGACATCCCGACATCAAATATGCGATCTACGCAGATGGCATCACCATCTGGATCAACACGGGTTCACCAGGGCATATCCAAGAAACTCTCCAACAGGCTATGAACAGGGTGCATGAGTCTGCTCAAACTATTGGCCTTAGATGTGCGCCGGAAAAATCTGAGTTGCTACTGGTCCATCACAAAAGATGAAGACCGCCCACCACACAAATTGTAAACGAAGGCGTTCCGATTTCCCAACCAAAATGTATTAAGACCCTCGGTCTCCATATCCAGAGAGATGGAGGCCCCACTGCGACGGTGCATCACCTGCTCAGGCAAGGAGAACAGGTGCTGCACATGATGCGTAGGGTCTCCGACCGAGCAAATGGAGTGAAAGAGGCATGTAGGCTTCAAATAAGAAACGCACTAATTATGTCGCGCCTGCGCTATCACTTGCCCTGTACCAATCTCCTGCAGCAAGATATCAATAGCCTTGATGCGCTCATCCGCAAGGCGACAAAGCTGGCCATCGGCATTCCGTTTAGTGCCAGCACTAAGCTCCTCCTTGACATCGGTTGCCATAACGCCGTGGCGGAACTAGTCAGCATTCATCGTCATCGCCAAGAACTGCGTTTTCAGCACACGTGTCAAGGCACGCACATCCTCCATAGCATCGGTCATCATCCAGAAGCTGCGCCCTTTCTGAACACGCGCCCACTACCACCAAAACAACGTGAACTCCTAACCATAGCTCCACTGCCACGCCATATGAATCCAGAACGAAGCAAGGAGAGGCGACGACAGCGAGTTGCCTACTTCAAGATGTACACGGCAAGACACCTTGACGGCATATACTTCTACGCTGATGATAGCGCAGGTGCACGGGGCTCCGCTATAGCAGTCGTGAATAACGACCTCTAAACTGTACATACTGAGTTACTCCCAGCGACAGATCCGACCTTAGCGGAACTGACAGCCATCGCAACCGCGATCAAACACATGCCCCTTAGTAAGTCAGCCTACCCACGAATCACATTTACCGACTCCATGGCGGCTTGCAGGAAATTGTTGCACAACGATCTCCCGGCCCACGTTTCGACATTTATTCAAGAGCACCTTCAGGGTCCTCTGGAAATCATCTGGATACCTGGTCATGGTGGGCTGCCGGGAAATGGTAGAGCTGATCAGCTCGCCTGCGAGACATTGAACCAGGCACCCTGCATTCCGCGACCAGCCCAGACGAAAAGGTGGGCTCCCCTGCTTCTGCGGCCATATCAAGAGGCAAGACGCAAGTTCCCCAAGCTCAGCAAAGTGCTCACCCGTGAACAGAGTGTACTGATTCGTCAGGCCCAGACAGAAACACTCCCTACACCAGCGCGAATGCACCTCCTCCGCGGCCTCTAACCTGAAGATCCCCCACCCTGCCGATACTGTGGCGAACACCCGAACACATCCCATATCCTCTGGTCCTGTGGACCACCCCCACCTCCCCTTCCTGCCCCCACAAATCTTTCCCCTAAACCCAATGCCGGGTGGCTGACAGAAGCAGCCAGCGCCGACGACCAAAGGTACCTTGCGGCGTTTATCAGTGCTGCCCTGAAGAATGCCGCAAGCGAGGCTCGGAACTGAGAGCCTTTCCACCATAGCACCAAACATGAAAATAAAGCTTTCTCTCTCTCTCTCTGTTTAAAACGACCTTCGTGGAAGCCTGCGGCCGACCCGCTGTTCACGAGCTCCCCGCAGAACAGCGCCTATGCGGTCACGCCCAGCAATCCGGTGAGAACTTTACATCCTACAATGAGGATATTGTCGACCTCTGGCGTCGCATCACCCCTCCTATGTCCGAATCTGATAAAACCGGCACATCATGAAGGGGATCGAGGACGACGCTTTCCAAATACTCATTGCCAGAACTCCCCAAACTGTCGCAGACGTCGTTCAGTACTGCCAGAGCTACGACGAGTTGCGGAAACAGCGCATTTCTACACGCCCCCAGAGCTCTGACACGGTGAGCCCGTCAGCATTAACTGTCGGCACTGCTGCCATTGACACCTCAATGTTAATGCAGCCAATCCAGCAGTTCGTCTGAGAAGTGGTACGACAATTGTCCCTTATTCGCCACGTCCAGGACCCTGCGCAGGCGCTTGCTCGCACGCTACGACAATCCATAGACGAACAAATTCCTGAGGCACCACCAACTTCCTACCAGCATCCGCCTGTTTCCGCAATGCCCCTCGGCACGAATCCTGGACGACCTGCAGATGACTTCCAGGCTGCTCGTGCGCCTGTCCGCCCGAACCCGCCTCCATTTAGTCGTGCCGCACCGCCGTCCACTAATTCTTGGCGCATCCGGGACAACAGGCCTATCTGCGATTTCCATTGCCTACCCGGCCATGTCGCCAATTTTTGTCGTCGTCGTGACTTCCGTACAAGTGTGGGCGAAGAACATCATGGCTACTTACCGCACCCGATCTCCTCCCACACAACGATAGACAACTGCTCACCGAATCGACGTGGCTACGGACACACGTCGGTCGCTCTCAACACGTCGCTGTTCCCTTACCCCTATGCTTAGTCGCCCCCCACCCATAGAAGCCGAAAACTAGCCATCCCACTTCCAGAGGCAAAAGCGGCCCTCGTGTCGACAACTTCAAGGCCTCCATTTCTACCTGCGAAAAAAATAAACGTCAATATTGAAGGTGTTTCTGTGCAAGCACGCATTGATACTTGAGCCGCTGTGTCTGTTCTTAGTGGAGAACTGTGCCGCAAGTTAAAAAAAGATTACGATTCTGCTTTCCGACGTCTCCCTGCGTACCGCAACCGCACACCACATTCAACCTTCAGTGGCATAAACAGCTCGCCTTGTCATTCAGGGCATATTGTGCGTAGTCGCATTTGTCATTTTTTCACCATGTTCGCACGACGTTATTCTGGGTCGGAACTTTCTTGCTACTAACCATGCCGTTGTTGACTGTGCGCGTGCCGAACTTGAGTTGTCGCCGATTTGTGACGCTTCATCTGACAAGCCACCTTCTTCTCGTTTGGTCGTCGCCGCTGTCACTGACATACCTCCTTTTTCTTCTGTTCTTGTACCACTTTCTTGCGCCTACGCTCCCTCTTCCACTGCCCTGTTTGCGCCCTCCGAAGCCTTCAAGTCTCGCAAAAACTTCCTCCCTTTCGCACTTCTCGCAGTCAAAAATTCTTGAGCGCCATTTATGTCACGAATCAGTTTTATTCTGCAGCCACATTATCCCGTGGCAAATGTATAGGTCGGCTTGACGATATTGATACCGTCTGCTCTACTCAACTGCCTGATGATACGTTGTCTTCTCGTAGACAGCCTTACTCCTCTCAGCAGCGCCGATTCCTCCTCCTTAGAGGCCTTCCTTCCGTCAATTGACTCGGAAGTGCCGCCTGCCCAGCGTACTGAACTCTTGGAGCTGCTCGACCGCTTTTGGATGTCATTCGATCATAAGCAATCTTTTTGGGGCCGAACATCAGCCGTCGTTCCCCACATTGGCACCGGCACTCAGCCCTACGGCAGCATACGTACCGAGTTTCTCACGCTGAACGCCTAAATGACGCGTCATTGATGAACAAGTCAATGACATGCTTTATCGTGGCGTTACTCAGCCTACACACAGCCCTTGGGCCTCCCCAGTTGTGCTGGTGAAAAAGAAGAATGGTAGCATCAGATTTTGCCTTGATTATAGGCGCCTTAACGATCAGGCGAAAAGATGTCTATCTGCTGCCCAGAATGAACGACGCCCTCGACTGCTTGCAACGAGCATAGTTCTTTTCCTCTTTGGACCTTCGATCTAGGTACTGACATGTCCCTACGAATGAAGCTGACCGCCCCAAGACTGCGTTTGTGACCCCAGACGGTCTATATGTGTTTATTGTGATGCCATTTGGTCTTTGTAATGCGCCTGCCACCTTCGAACGTCTCATGGACAACATACTTGGAGGCCTTAAATGGCACACGTGTCTTTGCTACCTGGACGACGCTGTAGTCTCTTCGAAGGACTTTGGCTCCCATCTAATCCACCTCGCGAGCGTCCTGACTTGCCTTTCACTCACTGGGGTTGCAGCTTCAGTGTCACTTTGCCGCCCACCAGTTTACCATCTTAGGCCATGTTGTCAGCAAGGATGGCGTCCTTCCCGACCCTGCAAAGCTTCGCGCCGTCGCCGAGTTCCCCAGGCCATCTACGCGGAAAAAACACTGTAGCTTTATAGGCCTGTGTTCGTACTTTCGCCAATTCGTTGGCAATTTCGCGTCCATAATGGCCCCCTTAACGCAGCTGCTTGCCAATAGCCAAGGCATCTTGGCATTGTCTGCCACATGTGAAGACGCGTTCACCACATTACGCCACCTTTTGACATCCCCACCTATCCTACGCCACTTTGACACGGACGCTCCTACCGAAATCCACACGGACATTAGAGAAGGCCTCGGCGCTATTATTGCCCTGCGTGTCTGGCTTCGAAGAGTACGTCATATCTTACCCCAGCCGCACTCTCACCAAACCGGAAATTAGCTATTTGGTCACCGAAAAAAAAATGTCTTCCGGTGGTTTGGGCAATCACCTAATTTCAACCTTACGTAATTGGCCGTCCATTTGACGTCATGACCGATCACCACGACGATCACCAAGTCGTCATTAAAAGACCCATCTGGCCGCCTAGCTCGTTGGGCGCTTCGTCTACAGTACTATGACATCCGTGTTGTCTACCGGTCAGGCCGTAATCATTCGGATGCCGACGCTCTTTCACGCTCACCACTTCCCGATGAGCATGGTACTCCTTCTGTCTCCAGCTACGATTCTTCGTCGCTTACATTCGCCTACATGCCAGCAGAACAACGCAGGGATCCTTGGATAGTCTGTCTTCTGGGGAATTTGTCTCAACCGTCACCTCGCACCAGTGACCGCTCACTCTGTCGCACTGCTCGCCACTTTTCCATCCGCGAAGGGCTCCTGTAGCCGCAACTAACTACCTGATGGCCGCAAATGGTGGCTACTGATTCCTCACCATTTACGTTCCGACGTATGTGCCTCTTTTCATGCGGATCCGTAATGCGCCCATTTCGGTGAACTAAATACGTACGCACGCCTACGGCTTCGATACTACTGGCGAGGAACGTACAGCTTCGTCCGGCAGTACGTCCACTCGTGTTCCAAGTGACAATGCCGCAAGAGCCCACCTCAGAAGATAACGGGGCCGCTCCAACCATTGCCTTGTCCCCCTCGGCCTTTCGACCGTATCGGCATTGGTTTGTACAACCTTCTACCGTGCACTTCGGATGGTTACCGCTAGGTCATTGTCGCTGTGGACCGCCACACGCGCTACGCCAAAATTTAAGCGCTTCCGGTGGCCACAGCACGTGAAGTCGCCTTGTTCAGCCTTCGCAACCTTGTTCTTCGACACGGTACGCCTCGCGAGCTACTGAGTGACCGTGGTCGTTCATTTGTATCCGAAGGTGTAGAAGGCCTCCTTCGCAAATGCAGCATTGTTCATAGAACTTCATGTCCCTATCATCCGCAAACCAGTGGTATGACGGAACGCTCTAATCGTACTTTCGGCGACATGCTCGCAATGTACGTCTACGCTGACCACCCTAACTGGTACCGCGTCCTCCCCTTTGTTGCATATGCTTACATTAGCGCCATTGAGTCTAACACGGCATTCTCTCCCTCTTTTCTTCTTTATGGTCGTGAACCTTCCTCGTTTATGGACACAATTGTTTTGTATCACCCCCGACGCGTCCTGCGACTCTATCCGAAGCTGCCACTTATGCCGAAGAGTGTCGTCAGGTCGCTCGCTCATTTACCGCGCAAGACCAGCCCAACCAGAAACATGGCCGTGACGCAAGCTTGACTTTTGCGTCAGAGTCACCTGAAACGATGGTATGGTGCCCGCGTTCCTTCCTTCTCTTCTGGCCTTTCTACGATGTTGAGCTCAAAGTATGACGGCCCTTAGCGGGTTCTACAACAGACGTCCCCGCTCAACTGCGTCATTGAGCTTATTCAGCCATCTACGGTTCAATGGCGTCGCGGATGCGAAAGTGTTCATGTAGACTGACTGAGCCGCAATACGACTCACCGGTGCTGCAGGTTCCATAGGTCGCCAGGATGGCCCCTTATGCGCCGGGGCATGATTGCAGTGAGAAATATGGGTGCCAGCAGAAGACGAAGAGGCAGAAGTCGGTTGTTGTTGTTGCTCGCGCTATATATCAATATATCTATACATAAATATATTGTGGAAGTCTGAGGTAATCTTAATTGCCGTCTTATTGGTACAAGCGCGTACTACGGGGGAAGGAAACGATAGTCAGGGTTCAGTTCTAGTGACCGCTGGTAAAGTGTGGAACAAGGTATGCTCAACATTGCTTTCAGATAGGGCGCATTGTTTGGCAATATACAGGGTTGTCTTTACTTAATCGTGTATCACGACAATTACATTTCTGGTTGTTCTTTCCTTCGGCCTCGAAGAACAGTTGTTCTGGATTTCGCTTAAAGCGCTGGTAACCGCGCCCCACCTAGGCGTCCCGTGAGCAATGTGGCAGTACACGTGGCCTGCAAATTTCCTTTTTATTTCCGTTTTATTTCTGTCACACATGCAACCTTTTCTTCTGGGCCGTCATTGATCACTACTGGTTCTTCTCTGGATCCCCAAGGCGCTGCTCCTATTGGCTTTTTCTGTCGATAACTCTGAGCTTCACGTCATAGGGAAGGAGAAGCAGGATGCTTGGTTGGTACTTGGGGGGAATCTGGAAAGAAGAACGCATCGTCATTGGGCGAACTGAGCCATTTGTCATGCCTGCGGTATAACGTGCGTTTGTGTGCATATGTAAAAAGCGTTTTCAAGACAATTTCTCAATATTTTCCGAATAAGAAATTCTCAAACATTGAGCAATAGCATCGAGAGCTGTTTCTTATGAAACATAACGAAGGCACTCCAAGTTTAATGCGATCACTGAGCATTGTCACCAACATCAAATCGAATATATTTGTGCTCAGACGCGGTACATCGCGATTTTGCTATATTTCACCACCATTTCGGCAAGTCCAAAATGTGAAATTTCCTCGATGGCGCAAGCACTGACGTGCGCGACAATGCTAAACAAATAGGTGAAAGCGTACACGATGAGAAAATCAAGGGCCATTGCAGGCAAGGAATAGCTTCTCACTTTATGTATTCAGAAAAAGGCATGTCATCTGCTAGCAACCTATAGCGTCTGTTTACGATATTATTGTGGTTTGTGTTGCTACGTGCAATCTCCTGTATTAATTTGATTTTTGTAGTTCAATCTACAATGCTCTATACGGCACAATAATATATTACCTTGAAACTGTAGCATTGCCTGCGACTGTAGTTTAATTAAATTAGGCATACCTCACTAACTGCAGCAAATACGTTGAAATTATTAAGACTACTCCTCAAAAGACAGACTGAACAAAGCAGGGCGAAACAAACGGGACAAGCACTACTGACAGCTGTGAACGTTCACTGGAAACACTTCGCTGAAGCAGTCTCATCAAACGTGATGATTGGAGAGCGTATTGTGCTCCGAACTGTGCACAACTTGCACAAGATGCATAAAAAAGAAAAGAGAACTGAATGAACCAGCTTAGCTGGACTACCCATGAAACGGACTTCTTTGCATAGAAAGTGCCCAGGAGCCATGCTAACGCACAAGCCTGATATAAAATCTTCTGTCAATAATAATTATAATAATAATAATCATATACAGCCTATTTTATGTCCACTGCCGGACGAAGGCCTCTCCCTGTGACCTCCAATTACCCCTGCAACCCATTACCCATTTCCTCTATGATCCAAACCGCTCTCTTTCTGTCTCTTAACGTTGGGTCTAGCATTCTTCGTTCCATCGCTCTTTGCGTGGTCCTTGGCTTGTTGTCAAGCTTCTTTGCCAGTCTCCAAGTTTCCGCCCCATGTGTCAGCACCGCTAAAATGCGCTGATTGCACACCTTCCTTTTCAATGATAACGGTAAGCTTCCATTCAAGAGCTGACCATGTCTGCCGTAGGCGGTCCAACGCATTTTTATTCTTCTATGAATTATCTTCTCATGATCAGGGTTCCCTGTAATTACTTGACCTAGATAAATTTACTCTTTCACAGACTGTAGAGACTGACTGGCGAACCTGAACTCTTGTTACCTCGCCCGGCTATTCATCACTGGCTTTGTCTTCTGCATATTGATATTCAACCCCATTTTTGCACTCTCTTTGTTAAGGTCTTCAATCATTTGTTGTAACTCGTCTGCAGTATGGCTGAATAAAACAACGTAATCGGCAAACCGTAGGTTGCTGAGATATTCCCCGTCGATCCTTGGTCCTACGGCTTCCAAGTTCTATACCTTGAATACTTCCAAGCACGCAGCGAATAGCATTGGAGAGATTGTGTCTCCTTGTCTGACCCCTTTCTTTATAGGTATCTTACTACTTTTCACGAGCACAATTAAGATAGCTGTGGAATCTCTGTAGATAGCTTCCAAGATATTTACGTAAGTGGTCTGTAGACTTTGATTGCGTAATGCTTCTATGACTGCTGATATCTCTACTGAATCAAATGCGTTTTCGTAATCTATGAAAGCCATTGGAGAGGCTGATTGTATTTCGCGGATTTCTCATTTACCTGAATATTGGTATGGATGTGATCCATTGTAAATTGTTGTGAAAGATTGGTGCTGAAAGATTGGTGCTAATGTATTCGCACTCTCTGAACCAGAGGGAATAGGGTGACAACAAACCCACCCACGTACATTTACAGATAGTTTGATTGCTGACCGCGATAAGGTCCGCGCCTGATCAACCGTGGACCAGAGGATTGAGACTGGAGGTGTCGTAAGAACACATGCTCAATTTATTAAAATAAAATCAGCCCAGAGACCAGCTGGAAAAAAGAATACGCAAACTGAAGGCAGGCGTTGGAAAGCCTCGCGGAAGGCGTGCAGGTCACACACAACACCAACTCTGATGCGACGCGCGACACAAAGCGCACCACGTGGGAATTTCGAACACTCATGAAATAATAAAGTACGCAGCGCAAATGCAAATACACGCGACAATAAACGCAGTAAACACTACACTAACACAACAAGCAAAAACGAACATGCGATGACTGCTTAAATGAAACATGAAACGCGAATAAAAAAAGAGCCCGGTGGAAAGTTCTGAGAGCAGGCTGGAACACGAGGCTTATCTGTGGTGTGCTCGTCGTGATCCCGATCTGAACAGGTGTCGGGCTGCTCGCACTTCGCTGTCGAAGATCTTGACGGACTTGCTAATGACTTCGGCTGCATCGTTATTATATGTAATGAATAGTAGTGACCCAAAGACCGAGCCCTGGCGAATGCCTGATCTAACGGTAGCTGACGACGAATGAGCGCTGGTAAAAGAAACAATCTGACACCTCGAATCTAAATAGCCGGTCAGCCAGTCAGCCAGTCAAGTAGTTTTTCATTTTTAAGAACCGAGCGCAGTGTAATGAGATTTTTTGTCACAAAATGCATAAAATGCCTTCGCATAATCTATAAAGATGGCATCTATCTGTCTACGAGAGTTTAGTGTAAATGCAACGTCATGAGTGAATTCGATGAACTGCTTGACCATTGAGTGACCAGCACGGAATCCATGTTGACACTGAGAGATAATGCCATTATCAGTTAAAAACCTGCTGATATGTTTATGAATCATATGCTCTAATAATTTTATAATTGTTCTCTTAGTCGCATTAGTTGCCTGAGTGAGATAACCAAAATAAACAATGCGACCACATGAATGTGCTTTTGCACGCAAGCGGCTAACAGGGGCTTTCTATTTCGCGTTCATTACTGCTGTTTCACACACAATGGCTACTCATGACTGCGCTTTGAAATGCAGACTGCTAAAGGCGCCTTTCAAATGTGGCGCGACTACTGTTATTTCTTCGCGGGGCTTGTCATGCTCAATGCTGGCTGCTTAATAGCGTATTTTGGGTCTTCTCACATTGGCATTATTCCTCTCAACAGGCTGGAAAGAACAGTAGGGGAAGCACAACTACCTGGAAGCAGGCCGCCTAACAGGGGCATGTCACTCTGCTAGCATTTTTCTTATTTGTTCATGTGGCCTAATGAAATAAACAATGACTATGCGGTGGAGTAAACCGAGCCGACGGTGTGCTTTTGTTATTACTTGCCTGCATGTATTGGCCTTTAAGGGCATGTGAAGCTTGACAATGGCTCCAACACGACTGCTGTTGTTTTCCTTTCGACAAGCAGGCTGCCAACATTGGCGGTCAAATTTGTTTCAGCTGCTGCTACTTCACAATAGGGCCCGTCAAATGCTCGAATGAGCATTGTGGTCCCTGTTGTGACAGAATGACGTCATGGCCACGCCCCCTGTTCGTACCTAGATAAACAGCGCGCGCTTGGGAATAAAGCCATTCCTATTCCTGCTATTTGAGTAGCGTCTGTATGCATGCTACAACAATGGCGACGAGGGTGGGACGTAAACTTAAGCCGAGATTGCGCAGGACAAGTAGAATGGCGAAGTTCTTGGATTTCGAATCTTTCATCGATGATGGCGAAGAAGATTTCATGTCTTATGTTGAAAGATTTGACCACTACTGGAAAGTGACCCAAAACAAGGATGACAGCCTGAAGAAGTCTGCCTTTATAACGGCCATTGGTAAACGCCCCTACAAAACGCTGAAGGACCTGTTGCTACCGGCGAAGCCAGAAGACAAATCATTCGTTGAAATCGTCGCAGTCCTGAGGGAACACTACTCTCCGGGAAGCAAAGTTATCGCCGAAAGGTTCAAGTTTAATCGCCGCTACCAGATGGAAGGTGAGACAATTTCTGCATTTGCCGTGGAACTACGCCATATGGCAGCAAGATTCGATTTTGGGCCGTTTCTGGACGATGCTCTTCGAGACAGGTTCGTGGCTGGCCTCAGCGACGCTTCGATTCAAGCCAGCCTTCTGACGAAAAAGGAGCTAAGCTTCGAAACTGCGTATGACCTAGCCAGAAGCGCGGAACTGGCTGCGAAAGAATCCAAAGGCTTCCGCCCAACCTCTGACAAGACTTTTCTCGACGAAGACGTCCACGTCATTCAGAAGGGTCAACAAAGACAAAAGGCGAGGACTTCGGCGGGTCTTGCAGCCGGTAACTCTTGTTACCGATGTGCGGAGCAACACGATGTGGGAGACTGTCCATATCGAAAGGCAAGGTGTCATTATTGCAAAATGACCGGTCATCTGGCTCGGGCGTGCAAGAAAAAAAAACGAGAAGCGGTTAATGCACTCCACGACAACGACGAAGAAGTGGAAGAGTTACAACTTTTTCACGTTCAGCAAAGTGGACCGACGACTCGACCTTACCGAGTGCAAGTGCACATTGCAGGAACGCCAGTGGAGATGCAGGTCGACACAGGAGCCGCTGTCTCGATTATTAGCGAGAATGTCTTTTCGTCCCTGTCTTGTTCACAGCCACCAGTTAAAACAGGACTGCAACTTAGAACGTACGGAGGCGCACCACTGGAAATTGTAGGGCAAGCGGAAGTGCCTGTGGTCTACCGAGAACAACGCAAGACGTTGCCTGTCGTGGCTGTACCTGGAAGGAAGCCGTCGCTACTTGGACGTGACTGGCTTGCAGAACTGAGGATGGACTGGAAGAGCGTATTCACGGTGCAGACAAACGGAATGGTGGAGGACCTGCTACGCAAGTATAGCGATGTCTTTTCTACGGAGGTAGGACTAATAAAGGGACACAAGGCACAGCTGGTCCTAAAGGAAGACGCCAGACCAGTCTTCTGCAAGGCTCGACCTGTTCCCTTTTCCCTGCGGACAGCAGTCGAAGAAGAAATTCAACAGCTCGAACGGAACGGGGTCCTGGTTCCCGTAGCACAAAGCGACTGGGCTACACCAGTGGTCGTCGTCCCTAAGGCAGACAAAAAGGTTAGGCTGTGTGGAGACTTCAAAATTACTTTAAATCCTTGCATAATGACGGAGCATTATCCATTACCTTTAGTAGAGGACATCTTTGCAGTAATTACGGAAGGCAAGGTCTTCACGATCTTAGACCTGACCACTGCGTACCAACAAATAGAAGTGCACCCTGACTCTCAAAAGCTGTTGACGCTTAGCATGCACATCGGCTTATTTCAGTGCCTCCGCATGCCATACGGAATTTCCAGTGCCCCAGCCATATTCCAGTCGGTGATGGATCAAGTATTAAAAGGCGTGAAGGGCGTTGCCTGCTATCTCGATGATGTCCTCATCACGGGAGCGTCCGAAATGGAATGTTTCCAACGCGTTGAAGCAGTCCTTGCTCGGTTTCGGGAGCATGGCGTTCGGCTCAAGCAAGAGAAATGTAAGTTTTTCAAAGACTCTGTCACCTATCTGGGGCATATTATTAGCGCAAGTGGAATTAAGCCGTGCACAGAAAAGGTTGAAGCTGTTAGGAATGCGCCAGCTCCAAGGAATGAATCGGAACTAAGAGCGTACCTTGGCATGCTATCTTTTTACTCCAAGTTCATCCCCAACATGTCCACACAGCTGAAACCCCTATATCAATTACTGAAGGGAACTCGGCAGTGGCAATGGCCCAAAGACGCTGAAGATATTCGGAAAGCAACAAAGAAGGACCCAGTCCTATCGAAGGTCCACTTCTTCACATTAAATGGATGGCCAGCAAAAGTGGCCGACGAAAATTTAGCACCGTACTTTACTAGACGCCATGAACTATCGTTGGATCTAGACTGCGTAATTTGGGGCAATCGCGTAATTGTGCCACGTGCGCTTGTTACGCCGGTTTTAAAATTGCTGCACGAAGGACATCCAGGCGCGACTAGAATGAAAATGCTTGCGAGGAGCCATGTGTGGTGGCCTCAGCAAACTTCGGACATAGAAGACACTGTCCAGAGCTGTGCAGTCTGTCAATTTAGGCAAAACACGCCGTCCCAGGTAGACTTCACTCCTTGGGCCCGTGCACGCAAAAGATGGGAAAGAGTGCACGTGGACTTCGCTTTTGCAAACTCATGCTGGTTACTAGTCCTGATAGATGCTTATTCCAAATGGGCAGAAGTTGTGTGCTCGAAAATAACTACAGCGGAAGCAACTGTGCAAGAACTGCGAAGAATATTTGCGAGCTTCAGTCTACCGGAAACGGTCGTCACAGACAATGGACCGCAATTATCGTCTGCTCAGTCATCTACATTCCTTGCCTCCAATGGCATACGCCACCTCACTTCTCCGCCTTATCCTCCTGCTTCGAATGGGGCGGCGGAAGAAAAGCCTACTAAAGCAAATTGGAGAACACAAAAAGCATGGCAAGTCTATGCAGCATTGTGTCGATCAGTTTTTATTTTCGTACAGGAACACACCCTGCGCATCGACAGGGATTACGCCCGCTCAGTTGTTTTTGACGTGGGCTCCAAGAACACGTCTTAGCCTCCTGCACCCGGAGCTGAGTAACCGGTTGAAGAACGAATCGCGCCAGCCCACTTTTGTCCGCTCAAGGTCAACGTGGCGCGAGTTCACAGCACGTGACGAGGTGCGAGTGAAAGGAACTCGTCCGGGCGACCCTCTTTGGTTAGCAGGCACGATTACGAGCCGTATTAGTGCTGTCACGTATACATTGCGGGTGAATAACGAAGAAAGTTTTGTGCATGCCGACCATATCGTTTCAGCTAAGCGCCCGGATTACCAGCCAGCCAGAAGCTCGCATTCAGTCCTAGAACTTCCAGGACGGCTCGATCAAGCAGACCCCATGGCGGCCCGAGAAATGACAGCCCTTCCGGACGGTCCACAGAGCGACGATCAGACACTGCAAAACCAATCTTCACATGAGGCCCCAGCATCGGGGCGCCTTGAAGATCGCCAGGCGATGTTCGGCCCCGAGACCTCGGAGCAGGTTCCAGTGCAGTCTACTACCTTAAGGCGTAGTACACGAACACGCAAGCAACCAGATACATGGGGATACAATTAAAAAGAAAATTAAAGCTGGCAGAAGTGTTGTGACAGAATGACGTCACGGCCACGCCCCCTGTTCGTACCTAGATAAACAGCGCGCGTTTGGGAATAAAGCCATTTCTATTCCTGCTATCTGAGTAGCGTCTGTATGCATGCTACAACAGTCCCCACATAGTTATTCACGGTTAATAATTGCATTTACATTGCGTTTTTCAGAACTTAAGCATGGTTACATGTCAGTACTTAAATTGAGCCCGGTGTGTGCAGGACGTGGCTTTTTACGAATTGAGCTGTCATTAAAAGGCATATGCCACCACATGAACTGCTTATTATGAGAGGTCATAGGAGGATGGTTGGCTGCTGCGAACCCACCGGCAAAATTTTGGTAGCTTTAATAAGGGCTGTTTTTTCGTTAATAATAAGCTGTTATGCTTCGTCGAGTGGCTCAATGCCGGACAGCTCGCTGTTGGAGTCGCTTTCTTCAGTGTCATTTCACCCAGTTGGATAATGATGAGTTAGATGTGGTCACTCCCAGACGTGTCAAGTCTGAACTTTGCCTTCAGGTCCATCACGTGGTGAACGTTCTTCTTGCAGTCTTCTGCCATTACATGCTTGATTTTTTCCCTCACCACGTCTTCGACCGTGGACGGCTTGAAGTCTCTGTTGTCCGCACCGATGCCATTTTTCAGCTTTGCCCACACAAGCCCGATATGATTAAATTCGCAGTGGTATGGTGGGAGCCTGAGTACAATGAAACCGGCCCTTCCAGCGGCATTTTCTACGACGTAGCTCAGAAAGCGTGGCTTTACAGATGCTACCAACTCAAGCAGCTGCGCTTTCACCACCCTTTCGCTGTCGGGGTTGTTTTTGCTTTTGAGCCAATCCTGCATTTTTTACTTCTTCGAAGTCGTCATCGGCAATTTCTCTTGTCGCCGGGTATAGTAAGGTGCATTGTCTAAAATGGTTCGAATCCCGGTGGCGCGCAATTTCCCACCAGATTAAAAAAAAATCCGCGTGTTGAT
Source organism: Dermacentor albipictus (assembly GCF_038994185.2). Classification (NCBI taxonomy): domain Eukaryota; kingdom Metazoa; phylum Arthropoda; class Arachnida; order Ixodida; family Ixodidae; genus Dermacentor; species Dermacentor albipictus. Next base: position 22,321,384 of record NC_091822.1, on the reverse strand, counting down.
AAAATTGCATAGCCTGGAGTGTGGCCTGATCCCGGTGACCAGAACCGGTAACGCACTCCCTCACCAGAGCAGGATTGGCCACCCTGGTGCGGTACTTGGCGACAACCTCCTATATAAACACAACAATCAAACCCCGGCCCTCAGTCTCCAGCAGCTGCGAAGCAACTGACCACGGCGGCGGTCAGACCTGCGACGCAGCAGAGGGTGCTAAGAATCCCTGGCTCCGGACAGGCCGCCTTTGGAATATGAAGCTGGCAACGTTTAACGCTAGAACGTTATCTAATGAGGCGAGTCTAGCAGTGCTATGGAGGAATTAGAGGGCAGTAAATGGGATATAATAGGGCTCAGTGAAGTTAGGAGGCCAAAAGAAGCACATACGGTGCTAAAAAGTGGGCACGTCCTGTGCTACCGGGGCTTAGCGGAGAGACGAGAACTAGGAGTTGGATTCCTGATTAATAGGAATATAGCTGGTAACATACAGCAATTCTATAGCATTACCGAAAGGGTGGCAGGTCTTGTTGTGAAGCTTAATAGGAAGTACAAAATTAAAGTTGTACAGGTCTACGCCCCGACATCCAGTCATGATGACCAGGAAGTCGAAAGCTTCTATAAAAGACGTGGAATCGGCGATGGGTAAAGTCAAAACAAGATACACTATACTGATGGGTGACTTCAATGCCAAGGTAGGCAAGAAACAGGCTGGAGACAAAGCAGTGGGGGAATATGGCATAGACACTAGGAATAGCAGGGGAGAGTTATGAGTAGAGTTTGCGGAACAGAATAATACGCGTATAATGAATACCTTCTTTCGCAAGCGGGATAGACGAAAATGGACGTGGAGAGCCCGAATGGTGAGACTAGAAATGAAATAGACTTCATACTCTGCACTAACCCTGGCATCATACAAGATGTCGATGTGCTCAGCAAGGTGCGCTGATGTGACCATATGGTGGTAAGAACTCGAATTAGCCTAGACCTGAGGTGGGAACGGAAGAAACTGGTACATAAGAAGCCCATCAAGGAGTTAGCGGAAAGAGGGAAAATTGAGTAATTGCGGATCAAGCTACAGAACAGGTATTCGGCTTTAACTCAGGAAGAGGACCTTAGTGTTGAAGCAATGAACGACAATCTTGTGGGCATCATTACGGATTGTGCAATGGAAGTCGGTGGTAACTCCGTTGGACAGGATGCCAGTAAGCTATCGCAGGAGACGAAAGATCTGATCAAGAAACGCCAATGTATGAGAGCCTCTAACCCTACAGCAAGAGTAGAACTGGCAGAACTTCCAAGTTAATCAACAAGCGTAAGACAGCTGACATAGGGAAGTATAATATGGATAGAATTGAACATGCTCTCTAGAACGGAGGAAGCCTAAAAGCAGTGAAGAAGAAATTAGGAATTGGCAAGAGTCAGATGTATGCGTTAAGGGACAAAACCGGCAATACCATTACTAATATTGATGAGATAGCTCAAGTGGCTGAGGAGGTCTATAGAGATTTATACAGTACCAGTGGCACCCACGAGGATAATGGAAGAGAGAATAGTCTAGAGGAATTCGAAATCCCACAGGTAACACCGGAAGAAGTAAAGAAAGCCTTGGGAGCTATGCAAAGGAAGAAGGCAGCTGAGGAGGATCAGGTAACAGCAGATTTGTTGAAGAATGGTGGGCAGATTGATCTAGAGAAACTGGCCACCCTGTATACGCAATGCCTCATGACTTCGAGTTGTTGGATGCTCAGCGCTGACGCCCGTTATTGCAATCGCACCGCTGGCACGAGTTGTTGCAAATGGGTCGCAAGCCCCAAGGGTAGCGTTGGCCTGGCGGCCTGGGGCACAACTGGAAGCATCCGAAGGCCCCGGCAAAGCATGAGTCGACTGCTAACAGAACAACTTGTTTATTCTAGCATCACAAAGAGCGGCCGGTCAGGTCGACCGAAGTGGAGAGGCGGGAGAGCACGTTACTCGACAGAAGAAATCGGAGCCTCTCTCCTGGCGTCCGGGGGCAGCTGCTTTTATACTCTCCGAGTTGAGGGCAAGAGGAAACGTCACGGGACGAGGCCACGTGACAGCGGGAGGCGGACATGCTGAGAGACATGTTGAGACGAGTGTAGTGACGCATCCGCCGAGCCGGCGCCGGTCAGACCTCCTCGCTTCACACTTGGGGAGCTCCTCTCCCCGGCTGCCGCGCTTTGACAAGCGTGGGCACATACACACACACGCACACACGAAGACACGTGGCACTGAAACATGCCTGGACGCGCTTGGCGGGGAGGCGTTGCGGCAGCTCCGAACGGGCCAAAATGTCCACCGCATTGAACGAAGCCTCGGCGTCCGTTGCATCCGCGCCGGCTATACCGCGCGTCGTAGGCGAAACGTAATAGAGCGTACCGGTATCTTGGAAAAACACTAACATAATCGTAATCCATAAGAACGGGGACGCCAAAAACTTGAAAAATTATAGACCGATCAGCTTACTGTCCGTTGCCTACAAAGTATTTACTAAGGTAATTGCAAATAAAATCAGGAACACATTAGACTTCTGTCAACCAAAGGACCAGGCAGGATTCCGTAAAGGCTACTCAACAATAGACCATATTCGCACTATCATTCAGGTGATAGAAAAATTTGGGGAATATAACCAGCCCTTATATATAGGTTTCATTGATTACGAGAAAGCGTTTGATTCAGTTGAAACCTCGGCAGTCATGGAGGCATTGCGGAATCAGGGTGTAGACGAGCCGTATGTAAAAATACTGAAAGATATCTATAGCGGCTCCACAGCCACCGTAGTCCTCCATAAAGAAACCAACAAAAATCCCAATAAAAAAAGCCTTCAGGCAGGGAGATACGATCTCTCCGATGCTATTCACTGCGTTTTCACAGGAGGTATTCAGAGACCTGGATTGGGAAGAATTGGGGATAAGTGTTAATGGAGAATACCTTAGTAACTTGTGATTCGCTGATGATATTGCCTTGCTTGGTGACTCCGGGGACCACCTGCAATGCATGCTCACTGACCTGGAGAGGCAAAGCCGAAGAGTGGGTCTCAAAATTAATCTACAGAAAACTAAAGTAATGTTTAACAGTCTCGGAAGGGAACAGCAGTTTACGATAGGTAGTGAGGCATTGGAAGTGGTAAGGGAATACATCTGCTTAGGGCAGGTAGTGACTGCGGATCCGGATCATGAGACTTAAATAATCAGAAGAGAGAGAGAGATAATAACTTTATTGAATTGGGGAAATGAGGATAGGGGATTAGGAGCTTGATGGGTGGTGCCCCAAGTCCAGGGCTCCACTGGCCTCTGCCGGTAGCCCAACGTGACCCAGAAGAGCCTTCTGCACCTTCGGGTGTGAGCTGGTGAGTTGTGCCTCCCTTTGCTCCAGTATGTTGGTTAGATACCTACTTAGTTGGTTATAGCTAAGTAGGCATTTAAATTCGGCGGTCTATTTTGGCATCCCCTTGAGATGTGGTACAAAGACGGTGGTGAGTCGCTACACCACGGACAGGCACGCCCGTACATCGTTGGGAAAATTTTGCTCATTCTTAATAAATTTGGGTAGACCCCCGTTTGAATCCTGCGGAGATCTATTGCGTCTTGCCCTTGCAAAGATGTGTGGGGGGCGCCGTATTTTTGCCGCATGCCGCGCTGGTGAGCACGAATATCGCGTGGTGCCATACGTGCCGGATCGTTATCCTCCTCCTCGCGTCGGCTCTCCTGTGAATTGGCGGGTTGTGAATGGGAGTGCGATGGTTGCTCCGCTCGGTTCGTGAGCTCTCGAGCTAGAGCGTCAGCCCTCTCATTCCCTTCCAGGCCTGCGTGTCCCGGACAGCAGACCAGCCTGTATGTATTCTTGAGTTCCTTTCCCAGGAGGTCGCTAACCTTGAAAGGGAGACGGGCGTTCATAAAGAAGCGGCACGCCTCCTGAGAGTCCGAGATGATGGTGTTGTACGACGGCCCCGTCCGTTCTCGGTCCTTGATTGCCAAGGCGGTTGCGAAGCATTCTGCCTTGGAAATAGAGGACGTGATCAGGGAGGCGCTTGAGATTAGGCTAGTCTTGTCATTGCCTATGACAGTGACTACTGCACGCTTCCAGTTGTACTGAGAGGCGTCAACATAAACGGTGTTCTCATTATTTCTGACTAGTTTGCCTAGCCATTTCACCCTCTCTTCTCTTCGCTTTTTGTTTCTGTCTTTGTGTATATTTCTTGTGACAGGAGTGACCGAGATCCTGCTTCGGATGGGACCGGGAATATCCACGAGTAACTCGTCCAAGTTTTGGGGGTGTGGTGGAATACTCACCCTCACCAGTATCTCTCTGCCCGATCTCGTCTGGCTAAGTCGGCTTCTTTGTGAAATTAATGTTGCCGCCTTGAGCTCGGAGTATGTGTTGTACACACCGAGGCCAAGGAGTTTGTCTGTCGGGGTGCCTACCGGTAAGCGCAAGGCCACCTTGTAGGCGCCTCTGATAATAGTGTCAACCAGCTCCTCCTTACTCTTGTTGAGTGTGTGAAAAGGGAGGCTGTATGTTAGTTTGCTGATAACGAGCACCTGTACTAAACCGACAGTGTCGCTTTCCCTCATGCCTTGTTTGTGGAAGGTGATTATTTGAATCATCCTTGCCACTTCTTTTGTTGCCGACTTTAGTAAATTGATGGCGTGGCTGGCCCTGTCATTGCTCTGAACCCAGAATCCCCAAGATCCGAGCAACAGTGACCTCTCTCTCCACCGGGCCAGAGTACACGTGGCCCCACTCTCAAAAAACATCTCTCAAACTCGCAATGAAGGAAGAAGAAACGCCCGAGTAGACTACCTCAAACGCACAGTGGGACGGAGCCCGAAGACGGTCTACGTTGACGCTTCCCTATATCAGGGTACATCGATCGCAGTAGCAGTCGTGGTGGTGGACTCTTACACAGAAGACTCCAGCATCTCCATTCCGCACTGTACGGTCACGGAAGTGGAAGCGGCGGCGATCGTGCTGGCTGTTCAATACGGGGACGCGACAAACCGAGAACTACAAATAGTAACCGACTCCCAAGCGGCATGTCGGCTCCTTCTAGCAGGAAGGATACCTCAAAAATTAGCTAGATTTACGACTAATCCATTGGCTCCAAATTCATCACTCAAACACCAGATTGCATGGGCCCCGGGGCACTCGGGGCTGGAGGGTAACGAGGTCGCGGACAGGCTAGCTCGAGGTCACACGAACCGAGCGGCCACAATCCTCGATTCCACAGCCACCCTGCCCGTCCCCGCGGCTTATGGCGCGAGACTTCAATACCTGCGCAAACAACGACAGCTTTAACCCCCACCACACAAGAGGCTAAATGCACATGAAGCGCAGGACTGGAGACAGCTCTACATCAAGACTTTCCCCAACTTGCACAAATACAGCATCTTCTCAGAACACTACAGAGACGCATGCCCCTGGTGTAACGAACAGCCCACTGCCTACCACGTCACGTGGGGGTGTATGGGCCCCATACCGCCAGACATACAAACACAACAGCCGGAGGAGCAGTGGGAGGCCACCCTGTCCAGCCCAGACCTAGAGACGCAGCGCGGACTGGTAATCCAGGCGAGAGCAGCAGCCAAGGCCACTGGAGTTTTGAAATGAAGACTGCACTCACTGTACATTTTTTTCTCCGCATTTGTTTCCTCTTTTGTGAATAAATGCTTTCTACTACTACTCCCCTTCCGGCGGCGCGCCCTCTCCTTCTACCCTCTGACTTCATCAGTGACCTCGTGGCGGCATTGTTTGTGATTTATTCCCAGCTGGACATCCGGCAGCCACCAGTGGTGGAAGTGGCGCTACCGCCGCGTATCGGCATGGGACCGAGTATCCCAAGGGAGCTTGAGCCTTGTGGTACAGGCAACGTATACGCTACTCGCACCGTTTTCAAAATGTGTCTCTGAATAAGCTTACACGTCCTCTGAACCTGTGACCTAATCCCCGTGCCTTGCACGTTGTCATCATCTGCGATACACACTGAAAGAGAAGTTTCTTGAGCAGCACCCGCATCATGCAGATCCATTCTGAATGCGCATGATATGGAGGCAGCCGAATTCAGCTACGGATGTGCCGCGACAGGGTAAAATATAACGGCGTGGACGGGATCGCCTTGAACAAGGTCTTTATACCCATTTATTTTTATCGGCATTGTATAAAATATGCACAACAATAATTTATGATAGAATCAGGACTACACTTGACTTCAATCAAAGCAAGACAGCAGACTGGCTTCAGCAAGAGATATGCTACAAAGGATCACATCCGTGTGATTATTCATCTAATTGAGAAATGTACACAGTACTGCGAAGCGCTCTATATGGTTTTTACATTTAATCAAAAGACACGTCATTCGGTAGAGTTGTCCTGGAGACGTTACGTTGTCAAGGAGCACAGAAGGGCTACGTGAATATCTTGGAAAATATTGACAGATTCCAAAACTACCTAGCTTTTTCACAAGAAAATAGAAAATTAGCTATGAAGAAAGGGGTTAGGTGAGGCGACATGATCCATCCAATGCTATTCACCACAGTATGCTTAGAAGTATTTAATGCATTTAAGCTATTAGAATGGGAAGGATTAGTAGTGAGGGTCAACGGCAAGTATCTCAGCAGCCTTTGGTTTGCAGATGGCATTTTCCTGTTCAGCAGCACTGGCGATGAATTTCGACAAACGATTTAAGAGCTTAATATATATAGTGTAAGAGTAGGGTTGAAGATTTTTATGCAGAGGACAATTCTAATATTCATCAGCCAGGTAAGAAAACAAGAATACATGACCGTATGTCAGCCACTAGAGTGTATGCGAGAGTACGTTTATATGGGTCAGTTACTCGCCCTGATAATAAGAAAGAAACGAACACAAGAATAAAAATGATTTCGAGTGCACACGGCAGGCATTACCAAATCACTTCTGGGAGCTTACCCCGAATATAAATGACGTTTAAAAGAAAAGTCTACAATCATTGAATTGCACCGGTGATATCATATTCGATATAGCACATGAGGTTAACAAAATATGCGAGAACTATCTAAAGACCGCGGAAACAGCAGTGGAAAGAAAAAATCTAAGGCTCAACGTTAAGAGACAGCAAGAGAGCGGTGTGGATCAGAGAGCAAACGGAGACAGCCAATACTCTTCTTGACATTAAGAGAAACAAATGGACCTGGGTAGGCCATGTAATGCATAGGGTAGTTATCCGGTGGACCATTAGAGTTACCGCTTGGGGGACAAGCCAGGGATGGCAGAAAATATCGCGGGGTAATGAAATTAGGAAATTTGCAGGCGCAAGTTGGAATTAGCGCAAGACAGGTCGCTGGGAGAGGCGTTCAACCTGCACTTGACATAAAAATAGGCAGATGATGTTTCATACTTGTTTGTGCATCCATTACTCATCGCCATTCTTCGCAGAAGAAGCGTCAATTATCGCTTTCCTCCTCGTGACTTCAGTTAATTGTGCGTCGCATCGCACCATTTTAATTTACCTAGGCAAGAAGTGCCTGTCCTGCGGTAGCATCTATTCAATATTTATATCATTGACAAAAAGTGAGGAGAACGGGTCCTTCCTGCTCACTTTCGTTTGCGTAAATTTTAGCATGTTTTATTCGCGTCAACTCAGTTTCAAGCATACCTGAGCAAAAATTATGCTTTTGGCGATAATGCGCAGTAGTAAGCAGTTTATTTGTTACGAGATCTTACCTGTGTCTCAGAGGACGTTTCGAATGAGAACCTTGAAAGGGCGTGGAAAAGGCCAAGCTTGATGTTCATGCAGGCGAACTTCATGCCGACACACTGTCGGGGTCCTTCGCCAAAAGGCAGGAAGGTGAAGGGCACAACCCGCTCTTTGTTTTTGCCTAAGAACCTGTGGGAGACAGAGATAAACTGAAAGGTTTTGGCCCATGGTCGAGGATATTCGTAGTAAATGTACGCCGACCACAAACAAGGAAACATAGAAGACGTTTCCACTAACCCGGAATGTCCGGCGATAGGGCATCTAAGAGGCGCTGTCATATTTGTATTTGCCGTTGCGGGTTTTCGTACGTGCTGATTTACAAACACGCACCTTAGACGGAAAACGGAAGTGGACATGAGACTGCGGCTTGTATTGTGTCAACTTCCTTCTCCCGTTGAAGGCGTGTGCTTGTTATATACAGTAATGGTCCCGAGGGCACGCTGGCCCACGTCTGTCCCACTCCTCGCGTATTGAGGTGAAGATCAGCATTGGAATATTGGTAAGGGAGGACGGACGTTGTGAGATGAGGGGGGCGACGGTGGTTGAAGTGATGCTAATTGAGGAAGAAGCGATTGGCATGGCTCAAGTTCAGAGGATGCGTTATTTATTTATTTATTTATTTATTTATTTATTTATTTATTTATTTATTTATTTATGCAATACTGCATGCCCAAATGAGGGCCCAAGCAGGAGGGGCAGAATACATAAACATTTGCGTATGCACGTACTTATATATACATACAGACATGAAAAGAAAATACAAACGCAATGCAACATATGTAAATATTATAAGAAAACAAGAAAATGAAAGCGACGACTAATAAGATTAAGAGAAGGTACACTGAAGGAAGGCAACTTGACAAACATTAAAACAGTATCACACGCATATATGAGCACTGGCAACCACTATCGAGAGAGGGAAAAAAAGTACCAGAAGTTGAACGAGCGCTCATTGCAAAATACTGAATAGAATAAGGATGATGTGGAAAATATTATACAATATTCACGTGTAAAAAAAGAAGAAAACAGTGACAAGGTTTGCCCATATGGCAATACCCCCAGTATCAAAGACACAAGCGGTCAATAGAATCGGTGTTTATCAATTGTGATAATGGCAGGCTGTTCCAATCTGTTACAGTGCGAGGGAAGAATGAAAACTTGAAAAGGTTAGTTCGGGTGTTATAAGGCGTCAAAGAATCAGCGTGACGATGCCGTGTTCGGCGCGCTGTAAGTGGTTTAACATAAGCCTGTGGCTGGAGGGACAAACAGTTGTTTTTAAGCAAGAAAAGAAATTTCAGTCGTTGTATTTTCCTGCGTACTTGTAGCGTTTGGATATTTTGTTGAATCATTAGGCTAGTAGGAGAGTCACTCAGTCTATATTTAGAAAAAATAAACCTGACAGCTTTACGTTGAACCATCTCTAAAGTGTTAATGTTAATTTTCTTATAGGGATCCCACACAATGCATGCATATTCCAGTTTCGGTCGGATGAGTGAAGTGTAAGCCAGTAATCTACTACTAGAGGGAGCGTGCTTTAGTTTGTGCCTGAGAAGACAAAGCTTCCCCAAAGACGAGTTACATACGTTAGAAATGTGCCTATTCCAGCTGAGGTCACTGGCTATTGTGATTCCAAGATAGTTATATTGGCTGACCTTGGTCAGTGGTTCCGTGCCGAGGTTATAGACAAACGGTATTTTTTTTTCTTATGGACATATAAACAGTTTTTTCTCTGTTCAATTCCACACCCCACCGAGTGCACCAGGAAAGATTGTTTTGAAGGTCAGAGTTAAGCATTAATTGATCATCGTGGCAAGTAACCTCGTTAAACAACACACAATCGTCAGCAAATAGTCTAACTTGAACGGGATGAGAAATTTCGTTAGTGATGTCGTTTATGTAAATTAGAAATAGTAAAGGTCCTAGCACGCTACCTTGAGGTACTCCAGAGGTTACTGAAAGTTCGTTAGAAGAGTAATTATCAATTTAAACGAACTGCTTGCGATTAGACAGATAAGCCGCCACCCAGTTAATAATATAGGCTGGAAGATCTATTGACTGTAATTTTTCTATAAGTTTATTGTGAGGTACGAGGTCAAACGCTTTCTTAAAGTCTAAAAATATTACGTCAATTTGGCTTGACTTGTCAAGAGCACTTGCAAAGTTGTGAATAATTGTGGTTAATTGTGTCACAGTAGAAAAACCCTTCCGGAAACCATGCTGATGAGGAGACAGTACGTTGTTGTCACTAAGGAATTTGGTTATTTCATTAGCTATAATATGTTCGATTAACTTGCAACATGATGAAGTTAATGAGATATGACGATAACTAGTTACTAGGGTTCTGTCGCCTTTTTTTGGTATGGGAACGACACGTGCAGTAAGCCAGTCTGTAGGAAGATTAGCCGAAGATAACGAGGAACGGAAGATAACAACAAGAAAAGGGGCTAACGCTTCAGCATATCTGCGCAGAAAAGCGTTCGGTCTGTTGTCTGGTCCTGGAGATGATTTAGCTTTGAGGTTCAGCAGCATCGACACTACACCCGGTTGCGATACAATATCAGAGGTCGAGTTGCATGACATGCGGTTAACGTTTATACCACCATCAAACTGGGAAAAAAACACTCTAAAAATAATTATTGAAGTGCTCCGCGATGCGTTGTTTTTCGACAACGACATGGCCCTCGTGAACAATTTGATTAATTGGCTTGGTTTTTGAGCTTAGAAAAGCCCAAAATTTTTGGGGTGCCGTTTGAATGAAATTTGGCAATGTATGGTGAAAATACCAGCGCTTAGCTACCGCACTTCTTGGTTCAGCTTATTTTGGATTTCATGAATTGAAGCACGTGAGGCACATCGTCGTCTTAAGCGCTTAACTTTTCTTTTAAGGTGCAAGATCTTTCTCGTTATCCAGGGAGTAGTCTTGGAAGTTTTTTTTAGTTCTATTAGGAATAAAGTTGCTAAGGCAGTGAGCGATAATTTCTTTAAATTTATCCCAAAGCACAGTAGTATTGTTACTGTGAAAGTTATCAAAGCATTGCTCAAGATAATTCAAGACACTTTCGTCTCTGGCACGAGAAAAATCTTTAACAGTGGTTGTTTTACATTTTTTAGTGTTTAGCACTCCCAAAGAACAAGAAAAATATACCAGACTAAGGTCAGAAATTCCAGGCTCAACCGAAACAAAGAAGTTTTCTCATGAACGACTTACAAAAACGAGGTCAAGTATGGTTGCTGACGTACCATAGGTACGCGTTGGCTGTCTCACAACCTGGTGTAGATTGTGAGACAGAATGATGTCATGTAAGTAATCTAAGTGTGAATTAATCCCGGTGCAGAGAAACCCATTCTCCCAATCAATATCTGGTAGGTTAAAGTCGCCTATAAGTAGCACTTTATCGCTTGTGAATGAAACCATGTGTTCAAAAAGATCACGAAAAAATTCTGGGCGCGAGTCAGGTGCTCGATAAACTGCAAATAGCAAAAATGATTTACCCCAGCAAGTAAGCTTCATTGTAACAGATTCCAGGTTATCGGCCTGACATAACAGAGTACCGGATATAGTTTCTTTTATCAAAACTGCTACCCCGCCCCCTCTAATACACCAGTCACGGCGATATGCTCGATAAGATGGAGAAAATACAACAGCATCTTCAATATTGTCATGCAACCATGTTTCTGTTATCACAACTACATGTGGATTGTAACCCATGATAGTTGCCTCAAGGCTTTCCGATTTATTAACGACACTGCGGGCGTTGATGTTCACGCTTGTGTTTCAAGCGTGAAAATTTTGGCTTAGCAGAAAGCCTTTTGAACTCAGATGCGCAGTTGGCGTACCACTTAGCCCGAACACTCTTTAAGTCATCAGCTTCATGAGCCATTTAACGCGTTCGCGTTATTAAACACTCTAGAATCAATATTTTCTCGCTCCTATTACAGTGGCACAAAAACGTGAAGTTTGAAATTCTCAAGCACTGATTCTGTTCGGTTACCTTGGGAAGGCAAAAACAAAAAAAAGGCAACGTTATTAGAGCTATAGCTTGACTTCTGTACAGCCAAAACAGATTTTCTTTATGCTTCAGCTGTCGTATGGCAAGTATAGACAACCTCAAGCGCAACAATGGCGCTTGGGGTACGTTAGAGTAAACGTGGGTCAACTTTAGCCAACCGGGCGATGTCTAAATGACAGGCTCAGAGAGCACTGCAACAAGGTAAGGAGAGGTGGTGATGGCAGGTTAGCAGCCCACTGAAGCAAGTGTGGTTTTCCTTCCCTCTGTTTCGAAAATGATCCGTTGCGCGCAAGCACAAAGAAAAAAATGACCAGACTAATAACTGTGAGTGCAACTACTGAGAAGCTAGGCCAAGATTGTCTTAGCATGCCTTCGGTATAACTAACAAGCAAAGAATTATGGTGTCTAAATTCATATCTGTTTGTGTAATCCTGACTTGATGCATAGAATACATAAAATAGCAATCCGGCTTCCAATAAACATTGTGTTGAAATTTAGCGCTTGTTGGTGTCCCTTACTGTGTCCGTGTGGAAAACGTATTTCCGTTAAGATACCTTATCACGCAACTTAAATGTTTTAAAATAACCTCTATAACGTCGTGCTATGGTGCTACCGTGCTAATTATCTCGAATAAGCTCAACAGGGTCGTTGATAAAGGTCGAATAACGGATTCTAAGAAGCTCTCCATTTTTAAATCCCGGTAATATCGGCAAAACTTTCTGTATGACAAATACGTCGATAGCGAATAGATAGGAATATTTCAACAACTCAGCTTAAAATACTTCACGGTTTATGTAGTTAACGCACGGTAAAATATAACTTTAAGCTTTATGCCAACAACAAACATAACCTGACGTGTTTTCACCGCCGGCACTTTCTTAACATTACTGTGCGCCAACTCGCCCAGCAAACCACCCTACTGTACATACGCAATCTCTTCAGCTTTTTTGTGCATGCTGATAACAACGCATAAGATTTGACTTCCCAACACTTCTCAACGCAGCCATGAACACGAGGAACACCGTAGTGGCGCGCTCCGGTCACTTCTACCACGGAGACTTTCGTGGGCGTGTAGGTAAGTTCCGTACCGGATATATTACAGCATATTATTCTTCAACACCCCTATTCCCTTTCCTCGGTTAAAGTCATTAATCATTTGTTGCACTTCATCCGCGGTGTTGCTGAACAGAACAATGTCATCCGCAACCTTAAGATTGCTGACATATTCGCCTTTGACTCTCATTCTTGGACCGAGCAAACCACCCTACTTCCTGCTTTCTTAGCTTGACACTAATGATAATCTTAACCTGATAAGAAAACGAGTACTTCGAATATGTTGACAACCTTGCGTACGAAATACCTTTCACGTGCGGAAAATCGTACATAGGCCTGATAGGCACATGTATTATTATCAGGTTAAGAGACCATAGGTATGCGACAAAAATGCTCCAGTCGCCAGGACATTTGGCGACGCATTGCGCACAATGCGAGTGCAAGCCATTCTTCAAAGAAAGCAAGACCTTGGCTCAATGCAAATCTAAAAAAAAGCACGTGAAATTTCGGAAGCGTTTTTGTGCTCAAAAATGACTTGGGGAAACCACGTTCATACACATTCTGTGGCACTGGCAGATTGAGCTTTTAAATTCATAGACGGATGTTTGATCTAGCCATGCTTGTCATTGCTAAATCCGATGTGCATAGTTTGGCTTCTTTTTCTTCTTGCATATTGTGTTATATAGTTATTTTACATTCACCCCTTGCGTATATATTTGACGTGTGATAGCGGATAATAAACAGCTGAAAGTTTGCGCACATGTGTGTTTGTGTTTTTTCTCTTTTGTATAGCAATATAGTGCCCCAAGCAGAACGAGTAGCTCTTGAACATAGATCTGGTCGGCTGACCGACACACTATACTTCTCCGTCCAACGCTCGCACGTCAGCGATGGTCTGGAAGTGATTGCACACGGTCTTAATTTCCTTCTGGACAACTTGTGGGTTCGTGAGCCTGTTAGAACTTCCATTAGTAGGCACGAACGCTACAGGAATAGTGCTGACGCCCTTGTGAAAAAAATATATCTAGAGGCAATTCATTAGGTGGCAGGGATGGTGATCAGGCGGATAGCGCCTGGCCAGAAGAATTGGTCGCCATCAGCCCAACACGGCTGATGCAAGGAATCCTAATAAATCAGGGACTAAGGTGACGTTAGTGAGACGTCTGAAACCACGCGATACTCAGCCAAAACACCACTGCAGGTCAACGAAGCCTCAAGAGGCACCAAACAGCTCTTGGTCCAGCGCGGCCAGTATGATGAAATGAGACCGCAATTGTCGTTCACGGCGAAAGCATCACTGCTGTCATCGTTAACGTCATCATCCGTATGTTCAGCTGGTTCTGGCGGCACAGACATAACATCGATGTTCTCTACTATGCTTACTGCACTCTCAATTGCATCCAGAGTATCGCGCAAGTGAATAAACGGCTTCCTTCCAAATAAAATATTTGCTTCCGTGATGGAACAGTACTAAACTTTTCATGAGCAATTCCGCTCTGTGAAGGTGGATGACTAGCGAAACTATTTAGCGCTCGGCACACAGGCGACGCAGCATTTTGAACAAAAGTAAGAACGCTTTTATTGGCCGGATCTGTGGCCATCGTGACAATATATGTACGCACATGCATCTGCGTATAACCTTTTCTATTAAATGTGTACGCGCATGACAATGAATGGCTCATACTCCCTTAAGCAGTGCCTCATACCCTTGTAAACGCGGCCTGCCCTTTACGACGTCTGAGGTGAAATGCTGCGTTGGAATGATGAGCTGCGACGAAGCCAGCTGTGGAAGAGCCCGACGACGACGAACGCGTGAGCAGTGGCACGAGCGCGTTCGCGTGGTCGCGCCGAGGGGTGCCAACAGATCAGCTGTAGAAGAAGACAACGACTCTCGAGTCATTGCTGGTGAGGACAGTTTAGGTCCCAAGTGTGATAAATGTAGTTCAAGGGCACCTTACAGGTCCGCGAGCACACAGGGATATGTGTCATTGAACTTAGACCCTTTCTGAAGAATCACAAGTTTCTACTAACAGACGCCACGGAACACCGGGTCTTAGCCCTATACATATTCGCTCGGGTATGTTTTACCTAAATTGACGCATCTATGTATATATTGTTGGCGTCTATTACGCTCGTCTTCTTCATCTGTATGTTATCATCATCCAACATTGACCGATCCTAATCTTCAAATCCCTGTGTGACCACAATCATCGGGTGTGTGCCTTGGCCGGTTCGACGTCAAGTACTAGGGTCAAATAAACGTCGCTTTATCAGAGACGCCAGTGTTGGAGGTGAGTTTTCGATTCTCAGTCCGCTACTCACTCAGTCTACCCCATGGAGATTCGTTCAGGCCCCCGCTTGGGCCCGCTGCCCATTAGCATGTTTCAGACCGACCCACCCTCCACTTCCACCGCTACCGTTCCGTCACCGCAAGCCTCCCGTTATATCTTAGCCAGCCACCAACGTGACGCCCATTTCTTCGCTGGTCTTCGTGGGGAACATGTGCAGGACTGGATAGACGGCTGCGAGCGAGTAAGTTTCGCTAATAGTTGGGACGACCTCCTCATGCTCCGTCATGTCTCCTTCCATTTGACGGGTGTGGCGAAGACACGGTTCTTCAACCACGATATAGACACAACTGACTGGGCTGCCTTAACGCAGCAGCTCCGTCATGTATTTGGTACTCCGGCGGTTCGGTCTATCATCGCAAAGTAGACCCTCGGTACTCGCCAACAGCCAGGAGAGTTTCACACGTCGTATATCGAGGATGTTCTTGCACTTTGCCACTGTGTAGGTTCATCTATGCCAGAGTCAGGCAAAATACGCCACACTATGGAAGCCACCTTCAATGCGCTTGCCATCAAGAACCACGCTGCAATCACTGACGTCGTCACAACGTGTCAACACCTGGATGAACTTGAATCTGTTCGCCTTAAGCCAGACGTTGGAGAATATTCTTACACGGCGGACCCACAATTGCGTCTCATGATAAGAGCCATGATATGCGAAGGATTACAATCAATGGGCTTGTCATCGCCGTCAGTGTGCCCTAGTCCGCCTTCAGGTGCGGCCTTGCATGAGGTCATGCGGAATGAACTGCCCCCCCCCCCCCCTAACCTACTCCACGCAAGTTCAGCCTTCAGTCTCTCGTCCTCTACCATCATCATCATCATCATCAGCCTGGTTACGCCCACCGCAGGGCAAAGGCCTCTCCCATACTACTCCAACAACCCCGGTCATGTACTAATTGTGGCCATGTCGTCCCTGCAAACTTCTTAATCTCATCCGCCCACCTAACTTTCTGCCACCCCCTGCTACGCTTCCCTTGGAATCCAGTCCGTAATGACCATCGGTTATCTTCCCTCCTCATTACATGTCCTGCCCATGCCTACTTCTTTTTCTTGATTTCAACTAAGATGTCATTAACTCGCGTTTGTTCCCTCACCCAATCTGCTTTTTTCTTATCCCTTAACGTTACACCTATCATTCTTTTTTCCATAGCTCGTTGCGTCGTCCTCAATTTGAGTAGAACCCTTTTCGTAAGCCTCCAGGTTTCTGCCCCGTAGGTGAGTACTGGTAAGACACAGCTATTATACACTTTTCTCTTGAGGGATAACGGCAACCTGCTGTTCATGATCTGAGAATGCCTGCCAAACGCACCTCCTCTACCAACATACGCGCAAGTTGCTGCCTCGCCTCTAAGTCACGTCAACTCAACGGTCCCGTTAAAACCCTACGCATCCGTTGCTACCGCGACTCCAAAGAACATCACGTTGATGCCGCCTTAGCCTTCACCAGCCCATCTGACCGCACTGGCTCTCGGAGCACCTGGAACCCACCTTGGCGTTCTCCACGTCCCACGTGCCATTATTGCGGCTATCGCGGCCGTATTTCACGTTTCGGCCGCAAGCGCCAGCAGGACGAGCGTCGGGCGTACGACATGTCTGAGCGCAACTTTTCCAGTGGAGCCTCTTCGCAAAGCCCGCGCTTCTCTTCACCTCCGCTCCGCTCTACATCTCTGCCAGCATCGACAGAAGACCGAAGTACTTACCGTTCAGCCTGACGCCGCTCCCCTTCGTGGTTCCGGCGCTCCACGTCACCACTACGGCCTGTCTCACTCAACTCCACCGTCCTTCCGGAAAACTAAGCGATGCAGTTTTTGGTGGAAGAACTGCACACTTCAACAGGACTCAAATTTTTCCAGCGTGCCCCGCCAATATGCTTTCGGTGGTCAAGTGATTCTCCTCGATGCTTTGGTGGACACAGGTTCAACGATTCCCATTATGCATGCTAATTTATGTTCCCGCCTCAAAAAAGTCACACCTTACGATTGACCGACGCTGTTCGGCCTTCCGCTCTTTGTACTGCCCGCGTCCTCATCGATGACATCCTCACCATATTCAGTTGGCTGTGTAGTCCTCGTACGTTCATCAACCTATTTTAGGGTGGGATTTTTTTTTCTCCTGCTTCCGCGGCCATTTATTGTGGGCAACGCGTCGTACAACTTAACGACACTGACTACTTATTTGAGAAGAAACTTACAGGCCATTGCGTCTGATTGCTGCGGAAGATACTGAACTACCTCCAGACCGCCAATGAATTGTTGCCGTTCTATCAAACGATATTGACCATGGTGACGTTCTGGTCTCGCCCTCTTCCCGTTGCCTTTATAAAGGCATCGCTTTTGCAGCAGGTGTGGTTCGATCTTGCAATGTCTCAGCGCTCGTCACCGCCACGAACGCAACATCGGAGAAAATTTTCCTTCCGCAATGCGCCACAGCAGCTTGCGCAGCCGACGCAGGGCCTGTGTGCGCCGTGCCTCTTAAACCTATGCTCTCCAACGACTGTTCTACTTGTGCTATTGCTTGTAACTCCGCCCTTACTGCAGCCATCAGTGGCTTGCCACTGCTGATGGCTGCAGCTGATGATGACAGCTTCTGAGATGCAGCAGCGGCTTGATTTGAGAAGAAACACGCAAATTCGTTTGATGTCCATTCCTCGACTCTGCTCCTAACTACAGTTGCAGCGCAGCGCCTTCACACAGACTAAGCGTCTATATTGCGCCGACGTCCTTACTGCATGTCTTTAGCCGAGCGGAAAGTCATAGTAGAAAATGTCGCGGACATGCTATAGCAGAAGGTCATCCTAGCTTCAGCTAGCCATTGGGCATCTCTCGTCTCCCTTCATCTGTATGTTATTATCATCATCCTAGATTGACCGATTCTCATCTTCAGTTTTGTGTGATCATCATCATCTGCTGTGTGCCTCGGCTGGTTCGACGGCGAGTACTCGGGCCCAAAAACCTCGCTCCAACAGATACGTCGTAATATAGGTATTATTATTATTATTATTATTATTATTATTATTATTATTGTTGTTGTTGTTGCATCATCACCGCTTAGATAGAGCCTGTAGTGGCACTCAGACGTCATTGCAGTCTTGAATTGTGTATCTTAGATAGAGTGCACGTGCCTGTGTGTGTGTGTGTGTTTGACGTCACTGATTAGTAGCTCTGTATATCTATATAAGATGGCCACGTAAGTGCCTTGTGGTTCTTTTCCGTTGTATTGCAAGCTGCAAATAAACATGTGTTCTGGCAATTAGGCTGCTGCGTACTTGAAGGCACAACAGTGGCGACGAGGATGGGATTCTCATAGCGGACGATAACCGGGCCACGGCTGAAGCACTGGTCGCGGCTCCATCAGTTTGGCAACAGCAGGCGCCTAGGCGGACTACCACAGCATGGCTTCCTTCGGCCGCTTCCACCCGTTCACGGAGGAGGGAGACGAAGACTTCGAATCTTATGTGAAACGCTTCGAACACTACATCCGTGCTACCCAGGTCAGCGACGACTTGAACGTATCCGCTTTTGTGACGGCCATTGGAAAACAGGCCTACCGCACGTTGAAGAATTTTTTGGCCCCAGTGAAGCCCGAAGCCAAAACTTACGGCGAACTGGTCAGGACTCTCAAAGGGCACTATTCACCGAAGCCCTTGGTGATAGCGGAAAGATTCCGATTCAACCATAGGTCGCAGCAAGAAAACGAACCAGCTGCTACGTCTGCATTAGAACTGAAAAGGTTGGCTGCATCCTGTGAGTTCGGGCAATTCCTGGATGACGCCTTGCGGGATCGGTTCATGGCCGGACTGCGAAACGAAACAGCACAAGCCAAGCTCCTCAAGAAGAGTACCCTGACGTTCCAAGCTCCTTATGACCTTGCCAAAAGCGGGAACTCGCTCGCACCGAAACAAAGAAGATTCAACCTGAAGAACTCAGCGAAGTGAACCTGCTTCATCAACCCCACCTAAGAAAACCCGAGGCCACGGCATGGACAAGACGGGCAGCGAGCAAGGACAGGGAGCGGCAAGCCAAATCAAATGACTGTTTCCGTTGCGGATCAACGCATCGCAAATATCGATGCCATGCCTGCAAAAAGGTGGGACACCTGGCAAGCGTCTGCAGAACGACGCCACGTTCGGTACAGGCCCTTGAACAGAGCACTGGTTTAGAAGGCTCCGGTGACTCGGGACCGTATAAGTGGTGAGGACGATATTTTGCTGAGGCATATTTTTTCATGTAACAATACTGACGGTAGCTACATAGGGAAAGTTATTGTGGCAGGTAGGAATGTCAAAATGCAAGTTGACGCAGGAGATCTGTGTCTATCGTACTAGAAAAGATGTACCGGCAATATTGGTTTGATTTACCTCTAGAAAGCTGTAGTTTACGGCTAAAAACGTACGGAGGTGTCCCGCTGGCAATTACAGGCAAGTTGACGGTGCGCGTAGAGCACAAAGGCCAAACAGCGACCTTGCCTTTAATTGTAGTCCAAACACCACAAATGTGTGACACTCTGTTGGGACGTAATTGGCTAGAGGCTTTGAAGCTGGTTTGGACGAGCGTGTGCAATATCGGTCTCGATAAATCACCCGCAATCATCGAAAAATTTTCGGAAGTGTTTGAGCCGGCACTAGGACTGCTAGCTGACACATCGGTGAACTTAGTGCTAAAAGACAGCAGTACACCTGTTTTTTGTAAGCATAGACCTGTGCCATTTGCACTCAGGGACGCCGTAGCACAGGAATTGCATTTACTAGTAGAATCGGGAGTACTGGTGCGTGTACAGCAAAGCGCTTGGGCTACGCCCCTAGCAGTCGTACCCAAGGCTAACAAGCAAAGACAAGCTGTTATCGAAGGTGTTGTTTTACACGCAGGTCGGCTGGCCTTCAAAAGTGTCTGATGACGCTTTGGCGCCATATATTGTGCGACGAAGTGAGCTTTCTGTTGACAGAGAATACGTGACGTGGGGACATCGAGTGATAGTGCCAATGTCTCTTCGCGGAAAAGTGCTATCGTTGTTGCATCAAGGCCATCCTGGGATGGCACGTATAAAAATGCTGTCTAGAGGCCACGTGTGGTGGTCCCGCCTTACGCAAGACGTTGAACAAACAGTGAAAGAATGTGTCACATGCAAGTTGACCCAAAATGCGGCACCCAAAGTTCCTGTAATGTCATGGGGAGTGTCTATGCACCGGTGGGAGCATGTGCACTTAGATTTTGCTCATCGTGACCAGCATTGGTTTCTAGTGCTAGTTGACTCATATTCAAAGTGGGTTGAAGTGTTTGTCATGAAGTCAACTAGCAGTGAAAAGACAATAGAGAAGCTGCACACAGTATTTGCCGCATACGGGTTACTGGAAGAAGTGGTAACAGACAATGGTCCGTAGTTTACGTCAGCATTTTTCGAGACATTCATGAGACGGTATGGCATTCGGCACACTAAATCGCCTCCTTATCACCAAGCATCGAATGGCAGCGCGGAGCGTTGTGTACAGGCTTAAAAAAATCTTTTTAAGCAGGTGAACGACGAACAAATAAATGGGCAGATGAAGTCTCTCCAGTACCGGATCGACCAGTTTCTATTCAAATATAAGAACACGCCAACAGGGGTCACTGAGGACACACCGGCCCTGCTATTCTTATCGTGGAAACCTAGGACAAGGTTGAGCCTTCGCCATCTGAATATCGAGCAAAGGATGAAAGAAAAACTTAAGCGAACAAATCAGTCGGCAAATCAGCGATGAGGTGCGTGGAGGGACTTCGAGGAAGGAGAAGGCGTCCTTGTACAGGGTCTACGACCCGGGGAAGGGGAGTGGTTGAGCGGCAAGGTAAATAAACGTGTGCGTTCAAGCACTTAAGTGGTCGGGATAGGGAACGAAGAGCGGTACGTTCATGTTGATAATCTGCGACCGCGAACATTCCAGGACTGCTTCCCGCAATCGGTTCATGCAGCATTTCCTAACCCACCAGCATGTAGCCAAGGCATTGCGACTCGCACGTCTCAAGCTGCACGCCCTGTAAACGATGAAGGAGCGCGAGAGATGGTTCAGGGGCCGTCTCCAAACACCGAACTTCCAGCATGTAGCCAAGACATGTCTCTCGCAGGTCTCTAGGTGCACACCCTGTAAACGACGAAGGTGCGCAAAAGACGCCTGACGCCGATCAAGTAGGTTAGAAGGCAGTAGCTATCGACAAACAGGCCACTCCTCCGTACCCATCGTCTGCAGGCGGGGAGTCCAGCGGTGGCGCATCGCCATCTTCCCAACAGGAGCTTCGACGCAGCACCCGGCAAAGACGACCACCCGACCGCTACTAAAAACACTTCGGGGGAGAAGGGAGTGTTGTGTCATCACCTCTTAGATCGAAACCTGTAGTGGCACTCTGACGTCACTGAAGTCGAATTGTGTATCTTAGATAGAGCACACGTACATGTGTGTGTGTGTCTGTGATGTCACTGATCAGTAGCTCTGTATAGCTATATAAGACGGCCGCGTAAGTGCCTTGTGGTTCTTTTCCGTTGTATTGCAAGCTGCAATAAACATGTGTTCTGGCAAGTAGGCTGATGCGTACTTGAAGACACAACAATTATTATTATTATTATTATTAATATTTTATTATTATTGGACGCAGACAACAAATGCATCTTTTGACTGCGAAGTGATTTATACTCATACTTTTATGAATTAGTGATGTGTGCAAGTACCGCCGCATGGCTGACGGGAATTTCAGAATATATACAACTTCCATGGGAATTCCGTATTCGTGGAAATTAGATCAAACTCGGAATTATGTTAGTCTTCTTAGCAGCTAATTGTCATCTGATTTGTTTCGGGATAGTTTTGATGAAACAAGAGTTGCGGCAGTTCTCTGTAACCATACTCCCGCGGTAGACGACCATGTATTGACAGTAGACGAAAGCTCTGTTACGCTTACAACTTCACTTCGGATTACCTAATTATGACATGTAAATGAAACTTGACGTGTTGATAGAGTCGTTTTAGCAGCCAATTTCAGTGTAATCTTTTCCAAGATACCTACATTAGATTGAAACGTAGGGAGCATTCGCGAGAAAGCGGACATGAAACTTTTTTCATGTCTACGTGACGCGGTAGAGGGACAGATGTCGACCACCGCAGGGCTTACTATATAAAGCTTCGCTGTAAAAGCTTCGATTTGTAACTGTTAACGCCCAGTGTACTGAATAGAGTACACCGAACTTTCAATGCTTGTTCTGTTCTTTCAAAGGAAGACGCGGATTCGACACTTTGTTTCTAGCACGCTCAACATATTGACACGTGTACTTTATCTTTCTCGGTTGACTTATTTTCACCAGCTAACGAATGTTAAAGGTTATTGCTCAGCGCAAGACGCGGCTGCATGTATCGGAAGTTTTTTTTAATGTTATCGATGGTGCTAACCGTTCTCTGTCGCCACCGAACTTTGTGTAATCTGATTGTATGCGAGACGCCCATCGTGTAGTACTTTCTGGAAGACACGCCAGCACCAGCGATTACTCTGGGACCTTCAGCGACTTATGCACAAAAGCTGATGCGCTTGACCCGTTGATCCGATTCCGACCATCATCAACTGCGTTGTCCGCTGTCGTTGTGCTTTGAGTGTTACTTGCTTTTTTGGGGCACAGGTTAGCGCAATAAAAACTTAGATTATTCACAATTTTGCTGCTGTGTACTGCCGCGTCAACATTAAGTGAATAATGTTTGTGCGTTGATATACTGGAATCCTCCGCAAAGCCACGATCCAAGCACCCAACCCGAAGATCGCACCAACTTCGCCCTGGAGCAGCAACCAAGTCGCAGGCTACAGAACGTGCCCCCGGAGCACAGACTTCTACCTGAGAAGACCAAGAAGTACGTGGCCAGCCCAACAACCACAGTGGCAGCCCCAGTGCCAGACCGTGAAACTCCACCATGATACCGCGATGCACCAGTCCAAGGAGCCACCAAACTTCCGCGGCTCTTCCTTTGAAGACCCTGAAAACTGTATAAAGACATACAAAAGGATCGCTGCGTTCAATAATTGAGACTCCAACGACAAGCTGCAGCAACTTCGGCTTAGAAGACGCCCCAAGAACATGGCTTGAGAACCTAGAATTTACCCTGACCACATGAGACCTATTCCTCGACGGCTTCCTGCAGACTTCACGACCTTCCTGCGCAAAGAGCGAGCCGACACTCTACTGCAAAAGCACGTGCAGCTGCCGAACGACAACATAGCGATATTCACTGAGGAGATAACGCGCCTCTGCCAATACGCGTACCCGAATATGTCTGATGAGAAGAAAATTCGGCTCCTCAACCGTCGAGTAAAGCAAGAACTCTTTGTCGGACTTATGCGCAACCCGCTCAAGACCGTAGCAGAATTTCTGACGGAGGCTACGACTGTTTAGAAGACGTTAGAAATATGAGAAGACAGAAGACTCCTCGAGCTCGGAGTGCACAATACCCTCGAAGAGATCGCTGAGGCTCAGGAGAGAGCGCAGATGATACGACTGACGATGACGAAGACCGGCCGTCACATCTTGCGCGAGCTCGGGTACTTCCCACTGAACACCCAGGATCCACCGGAGCTTACGCCGATTCCCCGCGAGCTCCGCGACCTGATCACGATCGCACCCATTCCGCGAAACGTCCATCCGGAACACAATCGAGGCAGGCGCCAAGCCCGGGCCACCGCGTTCCTCAAACGAGTAAACAAGAAAGCGGACGACGTCGCTTTCGTGGACGCCGCCGCCTACCGCTGCAACCGAGCCTTTGCCGCGGTAACGGTCTCGTCCTCGCAACGAACTTTAAACACCGCCACGGTACGCACACGTGATCCCGAGGTGGCGGAGCAAGTGGCCATAGCCCTGGCAATGCTCGACGATAAGCGAACGTCAATATTCAGCGACTCGAGACCAGCCATCAAAGCGTTCGAGAGAGGAGTCGTCTCCGTCAAGGCGTTACGCATCCTTCGCGGCGCTGATCCAAGCACCCTCAAACACCACACCGTCATCTGGTTTCCCGCCCACCTGGGTCGGATTCCGGGCGCCCCGCCCAACCTCAATGAGACAGCCCACGACGCTGCGCGCGCGCTTACCGACCGCGCCGTCACCCCCGGGCAACTACGTCTCGATGAGTTGGAGGCGAACAGGGATGCCCCAATAACCTACAATGAAATAACCAAACACTTTTACTTGGGACGACGCCTCTTTCCGCCCCCGCACCCCAAACTAAACAGGCCGCAGGCGCTAACGCTACGCTTATTACAGACGGATACCTATCCAAACCCGGCCACCTTGCACATAATCTACCCGGACGTCTACCCAGACGATGCGTGCCCCTCGTGCGGGGTCACGGCGACACTCGCACACGTGCTCTGGGAGTGCAGAAACGCTCCGCCCGACTCTACCTCCGACAAGTGGGAGAAGACCCTAAGAAGCCCGCTCCTACAAGACCAGCAATGGGCCGTCCAGCAGGCTCGCGCAGCGGCCGCCAGGTATTCCCTGTCGGTCCCTGCGTGGGAGACGCCCACTGCGCGCTGACGTGCGTCCCGCAGGACTTTTATTAAAGTTCTTCCAATCCAATCCAAGACAGTAAAATCGCCGCTTGGCCCCAGAAAGCCGACACCTTCAAGCACTCTGCTCTAATTACCTGCGGAAAGCCATAACGTCAGTCCAACGAGGGGAACTACAGAAGGTGCTCCCAGAGTCACAGCGCTAAGTGAATTCGATTGCTGACGTAGTGCGAGAGGAAATCCAGTGCTCACAGAGAGTTTCTAGACCACCGCATCCTAAGCCGGGTACAATGACCTGTGGCGCCCTAGCGCGCGCTCACTGTTCCCCTCCGCGCCCGCGCCATGGCCGCTTGACGCCGCGATACCATCGCCAGACACCACTACCACCCCACTGGTCTCTCCGCCAGCGTAACGCCCCGAGGAAGGCAGACATTTCGCGCGCTCCCGACCACCGCTAGGCCTGCTATCGCTGCGGGGAAGCCAGCCACGTCTACCGCCAGTACCCACATCGCGAGATGAGACAACGAGGGTTTCGCGTGAATGCATCTTGCCTGCAGCAAGATGAACGTCCTCGCGATATCGTCGACTACCTCGCCGCCACTCAGTGGAGTTCTCGACGACCGTCCGTTCACCATCACCAGGCATCTAACCGTCGCCAAAACGCCGACCGCAATAAAGCCCCTCCATAAAAATCAAAAGTAGCAGTATCCTTTGACGATCGCCGCCGTGCTCCTGCTCTGCGCGTTTCCTCGATGCTCCGCTTGTTTTTTTTTTGGTTTTTTTTTGCTTCCGTCGCCATCACAGTGCCAAGCATTGCGAGCATCGTAGGCAGGCACCGCGTTTAGCGCCTCGTTTGTGCTTTTGTAGCGTAGTTCTGTGTTCGCGATGTCGCGTTACTGTGCCTCCGGGTGCGACACAAGTGAAAGCGACTATTCTGTATTCCATCTGCTAGCGAGACGTGGCACGGAGGAAGATTTGCCCTCGAAAAATCAACCGGGCTGATTTGCACCCAACGCAATGGTCCTGGCTTTGTGAGGTAAGCGAGCGATTCTTCGCTCATCACTAATCTCTCATGCTGCTACTTGTATGCGGTTCGTTAGTTTTTCGCTCCTAAGTTGGCATGTTGGCTATGCGTTTATTTGCAACTTTCGTATTCGGCTTCAATGAATTCATCTTTAAACGCTTGTGCTTTTTGTCGATTCAATCACACATTCCATGGCATTGTCTTTCTTTGGCCTGAATATAAGCGACTAGACACCTTTTGTGTGTACCACCATACGTTAGGAAGCGGTGACGGTACGTAGGAAAAGAGGTGCGTTGACGACGTTCCGATCATCAGAATTCGTTATTCCTTTTTATCACTTTATCCATCCACGTCGAACCATTGTAAACCGTGTCCAAATGAACATGGGTAGCGGCAGCTCCGCTCGCACCGTACCTTGAAAGCAATTAGCGGTGCCGACAAGGAGTGCCGACTGCTGATATAGCTTCGCGCTTTTTCTTCTCACCAATTACTTAGCGTTGAAGTGAGATGCGCGAAAAACAGGGAGAGTGACTTCGCAAAGCGTCTGCTAGTTCAGCGTTGCGTAGGGGGAGCCACGATCGAAGGAAGAGAGAGTGAACGCCGGCGCCGGAGGAGGAGAGAGGAGATTGCGTTATTTTTAATTTCTTTTAGTGCTTTCGGACCATACACCGGCAAATCCCGCGGTAGGTCTGCAAGCCCATGTTCGGAAAAGTAAAAGCAGCAACCGATGGAGGTGCGTTTGCTGTTCGCCGTACTGACCAAGATCCTCCGCCACCGATGAAGACGCCGAAATGACTATCTCGATGACATTTGAACAAGACGTCGCCATTCCGAAGAAGTCTACAAGCAAAGACTACGCGGAATAAAAAGACCTCATGACCCGACGAACCATGCATAGGTCAACGCGACGCAGTCGCATTACGAAGACAAGATCTAACGGCAATGCAAAAGAAAGAACCACCGACTTCCACGTGCTCCTCGACGGCCGTGCAGTCACCGCCTTAGTGGACAAATGACCCCATTATTCCGTCTTGAGTGTACCCATTGGCACCCAGTTGAACAAAGTTGGGACTGCGTGGGAAGGCCCTCAAATCCTGACAGCTCTAGGACAACAAATAACATGTATTGGAATCTGCACGGCTGGAATTGCCTTAATGAGAGCAGCATTCCGGGCAAGTTGGTAATCCATTGCTTAAATGATATTGCGCGACATAAAAACGACATGGACGTGAAAGAAGACGACACACCAAGCGCAACACACCTTGCGCTTGGTGTGTCGTCTTCTTTCACGTCCGTGTCGTTTTTATGTCGCGCAATATCATTTAAGCACTGGAATTGCCGTTCCTCACTGGACGTACTCTGCCACCTCCGTTATCCTCCAACAGTGTTCACGAGACATCATTCTCGGCATGGGCTTCCTGAACCATTGCGGTGCTATCATTGACCTGAAGTAGAAATTGATAACGCTGTCGGAAGATTAAGCGATACTGCCGTAGAGCGCTCGTAGTCATTATGCCTTGAGTGTGCTCGAAGATCAAGTGAGCATCACCCCTCACTCCAGCATTGTCATTTCCGTCGTTACCGAAACACCTGCAGACATAGAAGGCTTCTTCGGCAGCGATCAACGTCTACTGCTTGATTGTGAAATGTGCGTCGCAAGAGGGATCGTGCGATTAAACGGACGATAAGCGAACGTGATACTGACCAACTTCAACCAGGAGTTCAAGTACGTCAACAAGTGCATGACGATCGCATACCTCGAGGAAAAATCTAACGGATCTAAAGGCAATGCAAAAGAAAGAACCACCGACTTCCACGTGCTCCTCGACGGCCGTGCAGTCACCGCCTTAGTGGACAAATGACCCCATTATTCCGTCTTGAGTGTACCCATTGGCACCCAGTTGAACAAAGTTGGGACTGCGTGGGAAGGCCCTCCACGATTTGTGCTTTCGGATACTACCGCACCTACCTCGACGACCATAGCTCCCTAACCACTGTTCGAAATATTTTCAACCCTCCCGACGAGTACGCAACAACGCGAAAGTTTTTTCCGACGATACAAAGACTCCTTTTCTGTGTCATTGGGGATTCGGCAACCAGTTGCAAAGCTTTGCACAATAGCCAACGAATCTGATCTAGCACTAAGCCGGAGCCATTACCGAGTTTCGGCGCAAGAATGAATGAGGAGATCTAAGGCAATGAAATGAAATTCCGCGGCACGACATCAGCCAGCCCCAGAAAAGCCTGTCCATAGACGACGCGTTAAACCGAGTCTGCAATGCTAAGTACTTTTATTTGATGGATCTCAAGACTAGTTATTGGCAAATTGGCGTCGATGAATGGGATCGAAAGATGATCGCGTTTATCACGCCAGATGGCCTCTTCGAGTTTAAGGTGATGACTATCGGGCTTTGCTCTGCACCTGCAACGTTCCAGCTGGCGATGGAGACAGTCTTGACGGCACTAAAGTGGCAGACTTCTCTCGTCTACTTGGATGACGTTGTAGTCTTTGCCACGAATTTCTGAGATCACCTGAGGCGGCTTCCACGATTACTAGAGACGATCAAGTCATCAGGACTGACCCTGAAGCCGGAAGAGTGCCGTTTTCCTGACGAAGAGATTCCGTACCTTCGCCGCATCGTCAGCAACTCTGGAGTCTACCCCAACACTGGCAGGAAACAGTTGCCAGCGTTAAATTCCTTTGGCCCGTCGACAAACAGGCAGTGCGCAGATTCCTTGGCTTGTGTGCCTGTTAAATGCGCTTTGTAAAATACCATTGAACAATTGCGGAACAATTAACTGATCTCTGGAAAGTCGACGTCGATATTGAATGGGATACAGTGCAAGATGGTGTATTTTTAGGAGCTTAAATAACGGCTTCAATAAGCGCCGGTGCTTTCGCGCTTCAATGAAGGCACCGAGACTGAAATCGACACTGACGCAAGTAGCGTAAGCGTCAGCGCTGCGCTAGTTCATAGGAAGGACGCGGTGGAAAGCGTAATAGCATACACTAGCCGGTCACTGGCAAAAGCGGAAAACAATTATTCTGCGAGGGAGAAAGTGTGCCTTGCGATAGTTTGGGCTGCGGCGAAATTTCGGTCTTACATATACGGTAGGTACTTTAAAGTAGTAAGCGAACACCACACCTTGTGCTGGCTGACAAACTCAAAGGTTCTTTTATGGCGCCTAGTACGATGGAGCCTCAGACTACAGAAATTCGACATCACTGTGGTGTATAGGTCCGGGACGGAGCATTCTCACGTCGACTGCCTGTCGTGCGCCCTTTTTGACCCGTCACCGCAAGGCAAACTGGACGACGTCGCCTTCCTAAGAACAATAACTGCAGATGACTTCCCCCCGTACAGCAAAGGGTAGAGGCGGAGTTACGAAGCCTGGTGGAGTACCTAGTAGGCAAGAGCGACGTTGCCCATAGAGTATTTCGGCCTGGATTGTCTTTGTTTACTTTACACAGCGACGTACTTGTAAAAAGAACATCTCCCCTGTCCGCGCGAACTACCTTTGTTGTGGCGGCAATACTCCGGCCATAAATGCTGCATGCCCTGAATGACCATCAGACAACCGCAAACCTTGGGATTTCCCGTAGGCTAGCAAGAATAAAACACAAATATTATCGACGGCGCCTGACCTCCGACGTCGCCAGTTACGCAGAGCCATGCGCCGTGACTGCCAGCGACACAAGGTACCACCGACACGGCTAGCGGGATTACTACTGCCGATCGAGCTCCCTTGCTGACCGTTCCAGCAAATAGGAAGGGATTTGCTGGGACCCTACCCGGAAATAAGTGGAACTTCGTGGCAACAGACTACTTCATCTGCTTCGCTGAAACGAAAATTCTGACAAAAGTTAGTGCAGCGGAAGTGGCAAAACTCTTCGCCGAGAGCATCCTGCTGCAACATGGTGCCCCTGAAGTCCTTGTCACCGACCAAGAAATGGCCTTTACAATAGAGCTCTACAAAACCATTCTGCAATACAACCAGACAAGCCACAGGAGTAAACCCTCTACGACCCTCAGACGAATGGTCTTACTGAGCAGCTGAACGAGAACCTCGCCGACACGCTAGCAATATAATTCGACGTCAAGCGTAAGACTTGCGACGCCGTCCTGCCTTACGTAACCTTCGCTTATAACATGGTGGTGCATTCATGTCATCTCCGTTACGGCAACTGAAGTTTTAGGGTGACCTCGCTGTACTTATTTGCAATAGAGTGTGGCACTATTTCTGCTCTTTGTCATTGTTTTCCGACCACTATGCATTTGAATTATTAGCCGATGCTTTCTTTCTTTTTATGATTTCCTCCTTCTTTGGTGTCACATGTGATTTGTTTTCCGTTTACGAAAGAGCCTTGTACTACAATATTTGCCACATTCCTATTCGCACATTTATATCTTTTGATGATTTCTGATATAATATATATATATATATATATATATATATATATATATATATATATATATATATATATATATATATATATATATATATATATATATATATCACATAATACCGGTGGAACGCGATCGCCTCACAAGCTACAACAATCTTACGAAATCATTCCATCGCTAAAGAAGAACCTTCCCCATCCCTCATCACAAGCTAAACAAAGCACAGGCAACCACCTTTCGCCTAAACACCTAGCGTCACTAACATATCACTACAGGATCTACCCAGACCCTAGTAACACTTGTAAGATTTGTAAGACTCAGGCAGCATCGCTTCCCCACAGGCTATTGGAATGTAAACACCAATATCCGACAATTATTACTGTGACCCTCTCGTCCAGATGGCACGCCGCCCTGCGCAGCTCCCACCTCGAAGACCAACTCTGGGCAACCCAGCAAGCCTGCGAGGCGGCGAAGAGGCAAGTTGGAAACCTAGCGACGTCCCACGTTGGAAACCTAGGCCCAGCCAACTAAAGTGCTGGTTTCAATAAAAGTTTGTTCCTCCTCCTCCTTCTAATATTTAATCTTTGGCTAAAGCCTTATTCGTGTTTTGTATTGCCGACTTTGTGTTCATTTATCCGACCTGTAACCAGCCTCGGGTGAACGGTATTGTGAAATTGAACTTATTCTGCTACAACAACAGGGTTGCGAAGATTACCAGGCAAAAATGCGTAAGTCGAACCTTGAGAAGAACCTGGCCACTTCATACACAGGACAGCTTCATAGTGGCCTCATATTTATTGATGGATATAACAAACTTTCAGAATGTCCGCCCTTCCACTACTGTGAAGAGAGGCGCAAGCGAAGCTCGGGATCCGTGGCTCTTCGTTGACGTGACGCCTCGACTTAGCTCTCCCTCACAGCGAGCCTGGCAGGTCGACGGCGAGCCCTTTCTCGAGCGAGTGCCCGGCGTCGTTCATCAAACGACGCCTCTTCTTCGGCTGAACGCACGACGCGCGGCCTGCTCCCACTGCCGTTCCGTCAACGCAGCCTGCTCTTCGGCAGGACCAACCGAACTCGTCCTCCCATCTGACTGCCAGAAATTTGACCACCTTTTTTTTTAGTTTACATTTGTACCGCAATAATCGGTAACATACTTTTTTCCTGATGCATTTTAACCAGCTTTTTTTTCTATATTTCTTTTGCCTCCAGGTTACCCATTTTTCTTTTCAGTGAAGTGTTTTTTTGACGCTGAAACCTCCTGTATAACTGAATATCAGGGTCTTCGATGCTGTACATTTATTTTACCGGCTGTTCAATATTAAGCTTTATGTTTATCTTAAAATGAGACACTGTGGGGCATGCGAAGAGCACCTGTGCAAATAAGTTATGGGGTCAGGGGGACAAAGTGAGATGATCATTACCTCTGTCAGCAGTCCAATTAACTCAAATTTAATAAATAACCTATAATAATGTTTTGGCGTACACGTCGTTTATTAGGCCGATACTGGAGTACACTACAGCGGCCTGGGATCCCTGGACAGAAGCTAAAAATTAAACTAGAGAATATCAAAAAATTTTATTAGGTTCATCTTCAACTGTTATAGCTGGAAAGTATCCCCATCTAAACTCCTACAAAGAGCAGAACTAGGAAAACTTGAAACGAGGTGCTATCATGAGAGGTTAAAACTTTTTTATTCACTAGATCACAATGTTAAGAATTGATCAATCCGTATTCATAGCACCTGCCGTAAGCCGCTTTACTTGGTCTGTTAACTCAAGAAATGTATCTGAATATAAATGCCAGATTTACATGTGCATGTACTCTATCTTTCCTCGGACGATTCCAGACTGGAATGCCTTATCTGCTGATGTGGTTGAACGGCCAAATATTGACTGATTCCTACAAGCGATCAGAAATTGGGCGCTGTAGGCGCCTTCACACTTGAAATGTGTGGGCACGTTGTCATCATGTGTATTAGAATCAGTGTTTATAGCTTCGCTTGTACGCATTGACGCGTGTATCTTTGATGTTTTCTTTTCTTTTGTTATGTGATTTTGTTTCGCTTTAGTGCACTGAGCTTGTATTCAGTTGTATTCCTGTTGTCACTCCTGCCTTAAGGCCTGCAAGAATGGTCAGCAGTATGTAACAAATAAATAAATAAATAAGTAAATAAATAAATAAAAATGGACTGTAGTAAGTGTGTATGTTTGTATTGAAAAGTTAGAGTTAGTGGTTTTTGTACACAGTTTCACTTGAAAGAATTCGTCTAGCATGCCTGTGCTCCGGGATTTTCGACTCCTAATTTTATTTGTGGTTCGCATAATTACGCATGCAAGAGAGTGACGATCGGCGCAAAGCTCCTCCTTGATGTGGCGCGGCTGTTGTGTGCGGCGTTAAGTCTGACAGCAGGGCGGAGGCATAGGCGAGGATGATCGCTGTTCCCCTTCCGCTCTCACATAGTGCACTTGTAAACATGCAGTCACTTTATTTTGGTAGCCCAGGCCATCACCATGCCGACTCGTCTAGTCGCTTTTACCCACGCTCACTGCCCTCCGGCTTCTCCGCACGCGCCAATATTTCGGCATGGCAGCTGCCGCCATCGTCGCGTTCGCGTGTTGCGTAAGCGATTCCGGTTTTTAAATTTTTTTTTATTTCGCCAACTGAGAAGGGAAGGGGGACAGTTTTCATCTTTGCCGATGCCCCGCCCCGTTGTCAGATTAAACGCGGCAGGGAACAGCCGCGTCAAATCAGGGAGGAGCCGATCCCGATCCGCCGATCCTAACTCTCGTGCATGCGTAATCATGTGAATAATTAAAATTTTGAGTCGGATATCTCGCAGCACCGAGACGCTAGAAGAATTATTCTAACTGATACTGCGCAGAAACGTGACTGCCGCTAGTTTTTCAATGCAAACATATCCACTTACTGCAGTCAACAAAAAGTTAATTATTTAATTTCAGTTGGGCTGCTGACAGCTGTAATTATGATCTCACTCTGTATCCCCCTGATCACATAACTTATTTGCAAAGGTGGTCTTCGCGTGCCTCCTTGTGCTGAACTTTAAGAAAACCATAAAGATTAATTTTCAACACCTTGTATACACGGATTGTAAACATTTCTGAGAAGCAGGCCAGCAGGGGCGAAACTCCACATTTCGTCTTTTCAGAGAAGTCATTAATTTTGAAGGTATTCTGCATGAAAATGACAACAAAACTAGATTTAATTGTGCTGCTATGGAGCTCCAACGAGTAATGTTGAAGAATAGGTCTCGGTAGGTTCGACTCCGGGTCACTGCCAGCTAACTTGGGCAGCCCATCCACATCGTTATCCACTGCAAGTAACCTGCAAGGACTCGTGCCAGGATTCCTTTGATCATCTCTGTGCCTCATTTTGCTCTCAATTTCGCGAAGAGGCAGGTAGGTAAAAGAAACAGAACTAATGAGAACATTATCAATCCCAGTGTACTTGACAAAATGTATTTGAATCGAAGCTTTACTGAAGTGGTTAATGAGGTGATATTGACGTAAATACAATGCATAATATTGCCGTTGAGTTTATCTTATGCAACGTGTTCAGTGTAATAAGTTTCGAGAACTATAAAATAGTCATATTTTCGGCTTTATTCATTCAGTAAGTGGCCATGTGAATAGGCAGTGCGGTGCATTTTCGTCTATATGTGGGGCCGACCTTGAATGGCCCGCATTTCGATGGGGGCGAAATGCGAAAACACCCGTGTGCTTCGATTTAGGTGCACGTTAAAGAACCCCAGGTGGTCAAAATTTCCGGAGTCCTCCACTACGACGTGCCTCATAATCAGAAAGTGGTTTTGGCACGTAAAACCCCAAATATTATATTATTATTATTATTACCTTGCATGGCAGTGACATTACTTCGGAATATAGTATCCTTGTGCTATTTTCAAAACACTATTTGCGTAAATGAGTGTTTAAGTCACTGATGATGAGGTTGTTCCTACAGTAAAGTAAGGGTTGAGTATTTCAGGGTTAAACCGAAAAGACAAGAACAAAAGAACAAAATGGTACTACTTAGTTATGTCCAACAATTCAGTTTTAACCGAATACAGTCAATGAAAATAAATTTACGAATAAGCTAAGGCGACGATCTGCAAGCCAACATGCCCTCTGATGAGAGTAGCCTGACCATGTGAGGGTCATGTGTAATCCAGACGCTCAAGCAATCTTCTTATCTGCGTCTATTATCTTTTGGCCTGCGATGAAACCGAGAAGCAGGATGGCAGGTATATCGAAGTTGGCGAGGCATGGTGGTAGGCGTAACGGTTTATTAGGATTATTTATTAGGATTACCCTCAGGGTCAGAGGCATTATAGAGGGGAACCTCTGTAATGTAAGTGAATTTGGGAGCCAGCCCAGCTCCCAAATTTCCATTGCTGCAGTGACATAGGCTCGACTCCCGGTGGCCGTGGTTGTGAATGTAGCTTTATGCAACCTTTGATAATAGTCAAGCTCAGAAAGAGGAGATGGCTTGACGACAACGGTCGCCCTCATTGTAAGGAAATAAACAGACGGGCAAGGCCAACCACATTTTGAGCGCTTTAATGCGGCCATAGTAAAACACTACAATGGTCTCATGAAGAAGCATAGTCAATCGATATGTTTCTCGCGGCTAACCCATACTGAGATACACAGGAAAAGCACGCATTTAAGGATACATTTCGTTATTGCAATCATAAAAATATAAAACAATGTATGAGTTTACGCAACGGTTTTTTTACGTCTATCTCCTTTTTGCTGAGGATATAAATGTTATTTTACTGAAACGAGAGTGTGCAAGATTTTGCTGCACTTGGAGAGGAACATTCGGTTTATATGACTGGACAATGCCGATGACTATGACCAACGCACAAGTAAAAAAAAATCCATTTAGAATCTGTCAGCGTACTTTGCACGTTTGTTTTATTACGAGGACGGCTGCATTACGGCATAAAAAACAGATAAAATGTAGGCAACCCTACATATTGCAGGAAGTTTGTTAGGATTAAGTACACAATGTAGTTCGCACTTAGAATGCACTATAGATGAACCCATTTTTACTCTCTTTTCCAGACTGTTTGCTCTGGCAAAGAAATCTACGAACAACTGTAACATCGCGAAGCTTACGCAGGAAAGGCCGTCGTCGAAGCTTGGGCGAAACAGGCTCCTGTTCTGGCGCTTGATGCATCTTGATAATAATCAAGAAATTGATTAACAGGACACTGTTATCCGGAAACCCTAGGCTATTGAGATATTCACCGCTGGTACACACTTTTAAGCCTTCCCATTCTAATAGCATGAGTACTTGCCCTAAGCATGCAATAAATAGCGTTGGAGAGATTCTGCCTCCTTATCTGACCCTTTCCTTTTTTGATATATAATTGTATACTTTTCTTGTGCAAGAGCAAGGTAGCTGTGGAATATTAGTAGATATTTCGCAAGACATTCACGTATGCCTCCTGTACTCCTTAATAACGTAATGCCTCCATGAGTGCTGTTATTGTTACTGAATTAAATGGCTTTTCATATCCTATGAAAGCCATATACAGAAGTTAGCTGTACTCTGCGGATCTTGCCATTACCTGATTGATCGTATTGTAGAATGGATGTAATCCATTGTAGAACATGATTTTCTGAAGCCAGCATCTTTTCTCGTTTTTCGATTGTGTTGTAAATTATCTTCGCGAATATATTATACAATATTGTTAGCAAGCTAATGGGTCTATATAGATTCAGTTCTTTAACGTCCCCCTTCTTGTAGACTAATATTACCAATCTTCCAGCTCTCTTGTACACTTCAAATCGTGAGGCATTCTGTATAAAGCTTCTAATAATAATTATAATAATAATAGTATAATAAACTTCTCAAGCTTATTATTTCTGCCATTTTTGAATGAATTGTCTGCTATTCCTTCTCCACCCACTCATCTCCGACACATGTACTGCAAGGCACTTGTAACTTCACCGCTAGTTATGGAAAGAGACTTTGTCGTCTGTTCAACACTTCCAATAAAGTTGCGTGGCCACTTGGGGTGTACGTGATGAGGTGTGCTAAATTCCCCTTTATCAGATCGCAGTATATCTAAATAAATAAATAGTCAGTAAACGATTGTTGTGCTGCTGTTACTATATTAGCGAAGTTGATAATGACATTACCTTGGTTATCTTTCACTGCACTCACTTTGCTTTGTTTTATTCCAAGTTTTAAGCGTGAAATGCGTATAGGCACCGCTAGCGGCGACCTTCAAGTGATCTTGAGCCAAAAGCCAGAGCCGTCATCTGGGCACTCATACGAGAACTTCCGGGCATCGTTGCGAGAACAAAACGAGATCATTCGGGCAACCAGTCGAAATGTAGGAAAATATGGTCTCTGACCCCTACCCTTTGAACAGGACTACATTACATAGGCTAGTTCCTGCCCAAACAAGTTACAAAAAATATTGTTTCCGAGTTCTACCTAGTGTTCGTTTGCAATATCACTCAAGCCATGACTTCTAGTACGCTGGGGTATTGTCGTTTGCAATCGCTACGTTGAAAATGAACGGGCCACTATACGCTTGATTTTAATCGTTTGGCACTGAGACTGGCTTGCCTATCCAACGCCAGCGGTCCGTGAATTGCGCGGCGCGTGTTTCGCGCCGGCTCGAGAGACGACGCTGCCTGCTTGGTCGCTGCGTGACCAAGCAGGCAGCGTCGGTCGCGCCGCGGATGGCTGCTTGGCCGGGACGACGCTTGCAGGGAGGTTCGTGCGCTGTGGTGCGGTGGAGTGTGCCGCTGACTACATGCACTATAGTCCTTTTAAGATTGTGGCTAGTATCAGCTAAAACTAATCTGCTTTGCCGGTAGCCATTTCATGCTTACATGCAATCTCAATTACAGGAGAACCAAAGTTTTTCTTCTGCATGATTTCATGCTGCTTCCTGAATCTTTTCGAAGTTTGAGTATCGCTTACTTTACCATCGCAACTGGGATTCAATTCTTCCGTTTGTCATGTTTGCCTATAACAGCGATGCGCAACGAAGTATTACATTCTGTCCGTTATTTCCTGTTCTCAATTGGAACTCCACATCAGCCTGAACTGGTACGGCGACAAGTTACATCCCCTCTCGCAGCAGTATACCCCTCTAGCCTCTGCACTCTTACCTCTCAGGGTCGAATACCTCAGGATCTGGAAAATATTTTTCGTCATGCTGAATAGAAAAAATTGGAATTCTGATGAGGGTGCCTTCATCAATGGCAATCTTTCCCACCATGGTGCTACGTACGCACGTCCTGTAAGTCCTGGAAAGAAGCATATTTAAGAATATTCAATTATTATTTCATTACAGAAACACGTTTACCCCTTTTCTGTACACAATCATCATCACTAAAAACATTTCTTTATTGCGCCAATGGTGGTAGTGCTGTCTCTTTTCAGTATGCAGACTGACTTATCTATGGTCTGGCAATATACGAACGGGAATACGGTTGTGACTGTCTCCATTACCGTGTTACCAGGTAATATTCCTGATATTAGGCTCTGCAGATCAACTGGGGATATTATGCAACTCTGTTAACTGATATGACGGCAATTGTGTGCTGAAATATCTTTTTCACTTTGATTCCACTGGGATACCATTTCATGATGACCGTCGAGCAGGGAATATAAATATCACTAACACACA
Organism: Dermacentor albipictus; assembly: GCF_038994185.2. NCBI lineage: Eukaryota > Metazoa > Arthropoda > Arachnida > Ixodida > Ixodidae > Dermacentor > Dermacentor albipictus. The sequence goes on along the minus strand of NC_091822.1, from coordinate 22,283,617 downwards.
AACAAATATGCAGTATGGGTCTACGAATGTACAGTGTGAAACTTCGTTTACTGTTCCCACCTGGAAAGGCAGAAGGTGCAACCACAATATCACAAAAGTTCGTTCGTAGGGCGTCTAAATTCGGCCATTACAACATTCATTTGAAGCACCCACAAATCAAAGAATTCTTATGAGCAATTTGTAGGCACGATATCATGGTCAGATGCGTAGAGAATCGGGCCCCATGCTAAGGAAGGCGACATCAAAATCACCGGTCAGACATGTTTTTTTTTTAATCACGCAATGACAGTTCTTAGCAGCACGCCAAAACAGATATAGTACGACGACATCGCTGATTGAATTCGAAATATTCAAGAGTTCAAGAGTTCAAGAGTTCTTGATTTGCATATTAATAAGCTTACAAATGGGGATTTACATACATACAGAGGGAGGTCCCATAGTCAACAGACTGTACAGGGGACCTCCCATTACAAATGAGTAGGATATATAAATACAAAGCAGCTATATGAAAACACGTTAGTATGCCAAAATTATTTTTCTTCGCTCATATGCAATATATTGTTATAGAGATTGGCTGCGACAGTAGAGCGCAAAGGACACGGCACTTATCGCTCTTTCTGTGTTTCCCAGGTTGGCTGGGGACCCAACTCTACTACAACAGGCCTGTAGTAGAAGTTATCTTGCACCTGGCCAGCTGCTTCCATCTTCAGTACTATGCTACCTGCCAAAAGCATTTTCATCGCCTCTGCTAAACTGGACATTGGAACTTCGCGCCTTCTGTTCGCAAGCCGGACCACGTGTGCGGCCATGGTGGTCGACGAAGCGCAGCTCGTAATTGAGCCGGGGGCGTTTCCTATCATATTGGCTGTGGCGGTGGAGCGTAAAGGACATGGCACATATCGCTCTGTGTTTCTCAGATTGGTTTCTTTCTCTACGTTACATATATTGCAACGCGCTCTTTCCGCTACAGCCAATCTACAGTTTTGTGTTCATTTGTTGTTTTTATAGCCCTATTTTGGAAAGTCATAGACCTGTACAGTTGCAAACTATGTCGCGTTGCTGTGAATGTCGCTCTGTGATTGATGAAAGCGAATTGTTTCTGATTGTTCACAATGTTAATTTTTGTATCATAGCTGTACCTGCTCCGGCGTTGCCGAAAGTGCCATTAAGAGCAAACGAGATCAATTCAAAAAGGCTTCGAGGTGCGAGTCTTGCAAACCTGCAGGAGGTAAAAGCTCCTCCTCTGCCAAAGCATGTAAAAATGAAAGTGATATTGTCACGTGGCATCAGCTCCGCGTCTGCCCGTTGCTGTGCACCGAAGTCTTCCGCGCTTATCATTCCGAGGAAGGCGTCGTCATTCTCGTCGTCTTGCGGCGGCGGGTCAATGGGGGCGCGTGATAGGCAATCGGCATCGGAGTGTTTTCGTCCGGACTTGTAGGTGACAGTGATGTCGTATTCTTGAAGTCTGAGGCTCCACCGCGCGAGTCGTCCTGAAGGATCCTTTATATTCGCTAGCCAACACAACGCGTGATGGTCACTGACGACTTTGAATGGCCTGCCATAAAGATAAGGGCGAAATTTAGCTGTAGCCCAAACGATGGCGAGGCATTCCTTTTCCGTCGTAGAATAGTTGCCTTCCGCTTTTGACAGCGACCGGCTAGCGTAAGCTATCACCTGTTCGACTCCGTTTCTCCTCTGAACTAGAACGGCACCGAGGCCTAGGCTACTGGCGTCAGTATGGATTTCTGTATCGGCGTACTCGTCGAAGTGCGCAAGTACCGGCGGCGACTGCATGCGTCGTTTGAGTTCTTCAAATGCGTCGGCCTGCGGTGTTTCCCACTTGAACTCGACATCACATTTCGTTAGATGTGTTAGCGGCTCCGCGATGCGTGAAAAGTCCTTGACAAAGCGCCTATAGTAGGCACACATGCCAAGGAACCTACGCACTGCCTTCTTGTTGATGGGTTGCGGGAACTGTGCGATTGCAGCTGTCTTTTGCGGGTCTGGACGGACACCAGATTTGCTGATTACGTGGCCTAGGAACAGAAGCTCATCGTAAGCGAAGCGGCATTTTTCCGGCTTCAGAGTAAGCCCTGACGACTTGATGGCTTCTAGTACTGTCGCAAGCCTCTTGAGGTGATCGTCGAAATTCCCGGCGAAGACGACGACGTCATCCAAGTAAACGAGACAGGTCTGCCACTTCAGTCCTGCTAATACTGTGTCCATGACGCGCTGGAACGTTGCAGGCGCCGAACACAGTCCGAATGGCATAACCTTGAACTCGTAGAGGCCGTCTGGCGTGATGAAGGCGGTCTTTTCGCGATCCCTTTCGTCGACCTCTATTTGCCAGTAGCCAGACTTGAGGTCCATCGATGAGAAGTATTTAGCATTGCAGAGCCGATCCAATGCGTCGTCTATCCGTGGGAGGGGGTATACGTCTTTCTTCGTGATTTTGTTCAATCGACGATAATCGACGCAGAAACGTAGGGTTCCGTCCTTTTTCTTCACTAAAACAACTGGAGACGCCCACGGGCTTTTCGACGGCTGGATGATGTCGTCGCGCAGCATTTCGTCGACTTGGTGTCTTATAGCTTCGCGTTCTCGCGTCGAAACTCGGTAAGGGCTCTGGCGGAGTGGTCGAGCGCACTCTTCGGTTATTATGCGATGCTTTGCGACTGGGGTTTGTCGAATCCTCGATGACGTCGAAAAGCAGTCTTTGTATCGTCGAAGCAGACTTCTGAGCTGTTGCTTCTTAATCACGGGGAGACTTGGATTTATGTCGAAGTCTGGCTCGGGAACTACGGTCGTCGGGGTAGATGCAACAGAATCCGAGAGGACAAACGCATCGCTGGTTTCCTGAAATTCCTCGATGTATGCGATCGTCGTGCCCTTGTTGATGTGCTTGAACGCCTGGCTGAAGTTTGTCAGCAACACTTTCGTGTTTCCTCCGTGCAGTCGAGCGATCCCTCTTGCGACGCAAATTTCCCGTCGAGCAGTAAACGTTGGTCGCCTTCGATGACGCCTTCGACGTCAGCGGGTGTTTCGGTGCCGACCGAAATGACAATGCTGGAGCGAGGCGGGATGCTCACTTGATCTTCGAGCACCCTCAAGGCGTGGTGACTACGAGGGCTCTCCGGCGGTATTGCTTGATCTTCCGACAGCGTTATTGACTTCGACTTCAGGTCGATGATTGCGCCGTGTTGGTTCAGGAAGTCCATGCCGAGAATGACGTCTCGTGAACACTGTTGGAGGATAACGAAGGTGGCAGGGTAAGTCCGGTCATGAACGGTAATTCTTGCCGTGCAGACTCCAGACGGCGTGATAAGGTGTCCTCCAGCGGTTCGAATTTGAGGGCCTTCCCACGTAGTCTTAACTTTCTTCAACTGGGCGGTGATGTGTCCACTCATGACGGAGTAATCAGCCCCTGTGTCGACTAAGGCAGTGACTGCGTGGCCGTCGAGAAGCACGTCGAGGTCGGTGGTTCTTTGTCTGGAGTTGCGGTTAGGTCGTGGCGTCGGATCACGGCTGCGTCGTGTTGAACTGAAGTTGGAACGTCGCGTCGTCAAGTCGTCTTTCGTCGGTGTAGTTTTGGCTTCCAGACTTCGTCGGGACGGCGGCGTGTCGTCATTAGATCGTCGAGATGGTTTCTTCGTCGTCTTCGTCGGCGGCGGAGGATCTTCGTCAGTTCGGCGAACAGCAACCGCACCTCCATCGGTTGCTGCTTTTAGTTTTCCGGGTATGGGCTCGCTGACCGGCCCCGGGCTGGGCCAGTACGTGTATGGTCGGCGCTGCAGCGACAGGTAGCGGCCTGGTGATGGCGAACGGGATGGCCGTCGAGGGCTCCACTGAGTAGCGGCGAGGTAATCGGCGATGTCACGTGGGCGCTCGCCAAGCTGTGGACGCGGCGCGTTGACGGCGAAACCTCGCAGTCCCATCTCCCGGTACGGACATCCTCGGTAGACGTGACCCGCTTCTCCGCAGTGGTAGCAGAGCGGGCGGTGGTCAGGAGCACGCCAGATGTCCGTCTTCCTCGCGTAGGTGCGCTGGGCGACGGGTGGTCGTGCTGGCGGCGGCGGCGGCGGACGACGAAACTGTGGCGTGACAGGGCCCTGGCGCGGTCGCGGAGGGGGTCCTTGACGGCGTGCGACGGCGGCGTAGGTCATCGCTTGCGGCTCACGCTGCGGCGATTCAGGGGCTACTCCAAGTTGTTGTTGGAGCTCCTCTCGCACGGCGTCGGCAATCGAAGCCACTTGAGGCTGTGATGATGGGAACAGCTTTTGTTGCTCCTCCCGCACGACAGCTCGGATAGTCTCGCGTAGGTCGTCGGCGGCCAGTGACTGAACTCCGGCGTAGTTTGTCGAGGTCGTGCGGCGGTCGAATTGCCGGTTTCGCATCTCGAGTGTCTTCTCGATGCTGGTGGCCTCGTGAAGAAACTCGTCGACGGTCTTCGGTGGGCTTCGTACCATTCCGGCAAAAAGTTCCTCCTTCACACCACGCATCAGCAGGCGGACTTTCTTCTCCTCGAGCATTTCAGGGTCGGCGTGGCGGAAGAGACGGCGCATTTCTTCCGTGTAGATCGCGGTCGTCTCATTAGGTAGCTGCACCCGGGTTTCCAATAGCGCTTGGGCTCGTTCTCGGCGTACGACGCTTGTGAATGTCTTCAGGAAGCCGCTTCGGAACAGCTCCCAGGTAGTCAGGGTGGCTTCTCGGTTTTCGAACCACGTCCTGGCAGCGTCTTCCAATGCGAAGAAGACATAACGCAGTTTGTCGTCGCTGTTCAAGTTGTTAAACTTAGCGACTCTCTCGTACGTCTCAAGCCAGCCTTCCGGGTCCTCGAAAGTTGAACCACGGAATGTCGGAGGCTCCCTGGGCTGCTGTAGCACGATGGGCGATGCCGGGGCTGCCATTCGGGTGGACTTGGTGGCAATCTTTCTGGTCGTCTCAGGCAAAAGTCCGTGCTCCGGGGGCAGTCGTTGAAGACGGCGGCTTGCTCGATGGTCCGGGACTGCGTTGGTGTTGTCTTTGCGTTCCGGGCTTGGATCACGGCTTGTCGGGGGCGTCCGGTACATGGACCAAAAGCACCTCCACCAGATGTCACGTGGTGGTGACGTTAAGAACACAGTAGCAATACTGTGATAGACAAAACTAACTTTTATTGGGCGAACCTGTGCCCACAAAACAGGCTACACTTATAGCACAACGATAGCGGCGAACACGGTCGGCGATCGTCGAAAATCTGATCAGCGGTTCGAGCGCGTCGGCTTTTATACACAATCGTCGAATGTTCCAGACTAATCGTTGGGACCCGCGTGCCTTCCATAAAGTTCTACATCATTCGCGTCAGGCGAATAAATCAGATAACACAAGGTTCGGCAACAACAGACTGCGGATAGAAGCATCGATAACTTTCCAGAAACTTCGGATACATGCAAGCGCGTCCCGCGCTGTGCGATAAGATTTGTTAGGCGGTGAAACCTGATCGCCCGATAAATATAAATACACGTGTCAATATAATAAAAAAAAATTTGCTGAAATGGACCAAAAACTAAACTTGCTTGCTTGTCTGCCAAACAACGTAGACAGTATTGAACAGTCCCTCCAAACACTTTCCGCTCACTTTGATGAAATTCAAAGAAGGCTTGAGAGCCACAAAAAGGAAATAAATAAACACTGTCAAACGGAAAGCAGAAAAAATAGAGAACTATGCTTCTCCTAGGGAGCTCGATCAGATTCAGGCAGACATAGACGCACTTGCTTGGCATAGCAGACGTCTTAACATTGAAATACATGGTGTACCTGAGGCTGACAGTGAAAACCTACGCCAAAAGGTAAGAGATCTTGCAACGAAGCTTGAACTTCAACCTCTATCTGAGGAAGATGTGGCAGTTCATAGGCTCCCGGCAAAGCAAGGGAAAACGCGAGGAATAATTATCCGCCTTGCACGGCAGGGACTAAGGGATGCATGGATTGCCAAAAGGCGAGCCTTGAGGGACAACCAGGGCAACACCTTCATTAACGAAAACCTAGCCTCTCGCTCGAGGAAGCTCCTCGCCACTGCCGAAGAATGGGCAAAGCAGGTGGAATACAACATCGTGTGGCACTCAAATGGAAACGTTCTCGTGCGTAGGGCAAACGGTGAATCAGCAATTGTAGCTAAGGGTGAAAATGATCTTCGTGCTCTATTCGAATGAACGCCAATTTATTGTTGCTATCATTTGAATCTTTGGCGAAATGAATCATTTGGGACCTATTGGCAAGGAGGATTGGTTCACGTCCTTGGCCACTCAAAAGAAGGGACTGTCTTTCATACATATGAACGCTCAATCAGTCTCCAGCAAGGTAACTGAATTAGAAACTTTTTTTTCTAATATAAATTGTCAGTGCAATGTTGTCATGCTAAGCGAAACATGGTATTGCTCTGATAATGTGTTTCGCCTGCCTTACAAAAACTATTTCACGAAAACCGAACCTCACGTCGCGGTCAAGGAGTATCTGTTTTGACAGATGATTCTGTAACATGTAAAGTGTTAGCCGAGCATTCTTGCATGACCGAATACTGTGAAATGTTGTGTGTCCAAACACCGGGTGTACTCTTTGCAGTACGTTACCGCCCACCGGATCGTTTATTGGAACCTTTTTTTTCTTTTTTTTAGAGCGCATGCTAGAATTTGTGTCAGGAAACAAATATAAAATGGTCTTAGGAGGAGATTTCAACATCGATATCAGTTCCGATGGTGCTAGTTGCGATGATATCAGTTCCGATGAGATCACGAGAATAACAGAAACTACGAAAACTACTCTTAATCTTTTTATAACAAACTATAATACATTCTTAGTAACTAGTGGAGTCTTAAACTGTTCTCTTAGTGACCACATGACAATAGTCATGTTTATTCCCACAAGAGCAAACCAAACCGAAAAAGATAACGCTGGAAAAAAACATTTCAGACAATAAACGAGTACACATTAAGTGCCTTTTAAGATGCCTTGAGACAAGTATTTTGGAAGGAGGTTTTTCAACAGAACGAGGCTGAGCCAGCATACAACGTTTTCTTAAAGGAAGTGTCAGCTGTTTATGCGCAACATTCCCTACACAAGAAAGGAAACCGCAAAGCTTATCGGAAACTTTGGATCACCAAAGAGCTTCTAAAAAAAGATAAAGAAAAGAGAGAAACTTTCTGCCAGGTTTATAAAATTTTGGAAAGGCGAGGATCTAAGATGCGTCAAAATTTTTACAAATACATTAAATAAAGAGCTAAGAAATACAAGAAATCGCTATTATTTACGTACTTTTTCTTCATGGGAGGGACATAGAAAGATGTGGAACAAGTTAAATGAACTAATGGGTACGCAAATAAAACACTGAACCTATAAAGAGTTTCTGTAAACGGATGCCTTTTAAGCGGAGATCGTTTAGTTAACGCATTTAATGATTACTTTGCAGACACTGATTGCCGTTAATCGCAAAGCCCAACATATACATTTCAGTTCCCTGCAACTATGGACACAATTTTCTTTTTTTAAGCAACAACCCCTACCGAGGTTCGTTCAATTTTTCTCAAACTGAAAAATTCATGTAGCTGCGATGCTTATGGCCTCCAATAAGACCTATCAAACACGTCGTTTGTGACATTGCCGCGGTGTTAGCTTATATCTATAAGTTATGCATAACATCAGGTACATTTCCTGAAAAAATAAAAATTGCAAAATAATTGTGTTATATAAGAAAAGTGACAAGCTTGATATAAAAAAATTACCGTCCGTTATCTATTCTCCCGCAGTTTTCTAAATGTCTTGAAAAAATCATTCTTAACCAATTAACATCTTTCAGCTATAAACATAAACTAATAACGGACGCTCAATACGGTTCTCAACAAGGTAAATCAACACAACTAGCACTTGTAGCACAGACAGAATACATACTGCACAACCTCGAAAATAAGTTACTTGTAATTGGTCTATTCATAGACTTCACAATAGCGTTCGACTGCATAAATAATGACCTCCTCATACTTAAGCTTGAAACATATGGCATCAGGGGCCTTCTTCTTCAGTTACTGACATTCTACCTTAGAAATCGGCAGCAATATGTGTCTATAAAGACTAGCATGTCATCTACACGACAAATACGAACAGGTGTCCCTCAGAGAAGTAGGTTAGTCCATTTCTGTTTAACATCTACATAAACGACATAGTTCTTATCCACCGAGAAGCAAAATTCATAAACTACGCAGATGATACAAGTGTTTTTTTTATCTAACAACTTTTATACAGGCGTCATTGGTGCAGCGAACAATCTCTTAACACATCTCTTAAAATGAAGCCAGGACAACTTCTGAAAAGTAAACTCGAGTAAAACACAACCACTCGTCTTTAAAACAAGAGGTACGTGTACTCCATTGACCCACAACATATTTTACAACTATGAGAAAATAGAGGTTGTTCACATGGTAAAAGTACTTGGCGTATACTTTACCGGCACATTGCAATGGGACGCTCACGTAGATTTTATACTCCAGAAACTGAGCTGCATACCAGGTATACTACATCGAAATCACTACCTTTTACCAACGTCAGGTAAATTGATCACATATATTGCAATGTTTGCCTCGCATGTAAATTATTGCGATCTTTTATGGGGCACAACATCAGCTTCCAATCACTCTAAAATACTACCGATGCAAAAAAAAAAAATAATGCGCGCTATTGCAAATGTACTCTAAACTCACACACTAAAGGTCTTTTCACCAAGTAGAACATAACAAAAGGTCATCATCTCTACAAACAAACTCAGATACACTTACTACTTTCAGGTAAAATATAGAAGCAACTTAATAACAATATAGCAAACTTAAAAGAGAATATACCCACATATGAGACGCGCGGCCATGAAACATGGCTCATAGCTTTTTCGAAAACAAATTGCGGCCATCAAATGGTCGCAAATACCTTGCCACGGCTTCTAAATTCTTGTCTAGAAGCCGCCATTGACATCCATGCCTTGACACCATTGGAGCTCATCTGTCTGGCGAAAACTACGATTTAAATCACCATGGTTCAGTAAAATCACGTGTATTCAGTGAAATCAATGTAGTTACTCTAAATAATGTAAGCCACCGTTCTTTGTTTTTCATTTCTGAAAGTGTTCTTTGCCACCGGTCTGCCAATATGTAAAGGAGGCCAGGGAGCACTCTAGCTGCCTATAAGCAACATTTACCTTGGCCCCCACTATTTGCTTGTAAATGGGCCCAAATAAAATGAAATGAAATATCTCTAGCAGTCTGACAATGTAAGTAAAATATTCTTCTGTTTTTCCTGACCACCTCTAAAGTGCAGTCTATGCAGGTTGCCAAGTAGAAGCTAAATGGTTCATACCTATCCAGATCGTGATCAACTGATCGGACCTATGCTTCTGTAGTTGCCCAGCTGCCATCGAGTTTGCGCAAATGTTTCCTCTTGCACGCTGCTTTCACTGTGCAGTGACACGCCTGGCAGATTGCTGTCGTCCTTGTACCACTACCTCTTCATATTACAAAGTAGTATTTTTGACATTCACGCTACGCTTGCTGGCCGGCACATGGAACGTTAAACTGTTCTAAGGCTACGTTATACCGCCACTTTGGAAGCCCAACTCGCTTTGGACACTCCTACTTCAAAGGAAGCGGAGCTTATGTCTTCCAGCGCTGCTTCATTTCTTGTTTCTGTTTGCGCCCCTAAAAGAAACCTCACTACAGCCTTTGATTGGTCTCTACTTCAATTGTTACATTTGTAATGAAGAAAGGAGGAGAATGGCATACCGATCATCATCAAGGACAGAGGGCACGAGACCGGCGTTCGAAGACCACCATCTTGCTCTCCGCGCTCACTGTTCCGAGCTACCGCCCGTTTGTTGGACTCGCTCAATAAACATCTTTACATTTGGTGGATCGTGCTGGGTACGCACATCGTCGGCACCCTGGAACTCCGATCCCGCACGTTGCACTCGACCATGCAAGCTGACGCAGCCCAACAGCCGCCACCTCTCCCGGCCGCCGTTTGTCCCGGCCCCGTTCGCCAGCGAGACCCCCCGGTATTTTCGGGTACGGAAGACCAGGGCGTCGAGGACTGGCTGTCGTCCTACGAAAAAGTTAGTGGACCCAACAAGTGGGATGACGCTACTAAGTTGAGTACCGCGAACTTTTACTTGGCTGGCGTGGCGAAGCTGTGGTATACGAACCACGAATCGGAATTTGAAAACTGGTCTGCTTTCAAGGAGGCAATATCTGCCGTTTTCGGTCGCCCTGCCGTGCGGAAGTTACGCGCCGAGCAACGGCTGCGCACACGGGCACAGGAACCGAATGAAACATTTACCGCCTATATTGAGGACGTACTCGATCTATGCAGGCGCGCCGATGCCTCAATGAGCGAAAGTGCCAAAATACAGCACATCATGAAGTGCGTCGACGACGATGTCTTTCAGATGCTTCTTGCGAAGTCTCCTGGCACAGTGTCTGAAGTGGTAACTCTGTGCCACAGCTACGACGAGTTGAGAAGGCAGCGGGCTCTCACCCGACGTTCATCTCAGACGTACAATCAACCGCTCGCTGCACTGGACATCATGCCTGCCCAGCCATACCTTATCGCACAAATGAAAGAATTTGTGCGTGAGGAGGTGGCCCGTCAGTTGTCTCTCCTGCCGTTTGCTCAGCGTCAGGAGCTCCCACAACAGCAGCAACTGCAGCGACCAATCCCGTTGGCTCCCGTGCTTCGACACGTCATTCAAGAGCAGATTTCCGAGGCCATGCCGGTGCCCATTCAGCGGCAACCTGTCGCCGCGCCTCTTAGTTAGGCTGAGGTAGTAAAGCGGCAGCAGCTTCAACAGCCCTCACCACCCCATGGTGTGTCGTATGCTGCAGCCCCGATTCAGCCGTCCGTGACATGGTCTGCTCCCATCCCTGCAAATCCCTGGCGAACGCGCGACAACCGGCCGATCTGTTTTGCGTGCGGTGGCCCTGGTCATATCGCCCGATTCTGCCGCCGTCGCGCGCCAGGATATTCAGACGCCCGTTCACCGAACTACATAGATCGTCCCCGCTCTCGTTATGAAGATCCGGGTCCCCAACCAAGCACGTCTTCACGTGACTATCCGCAACCCACGTCTCGTCGCTCACCTTCACCCCGTCGCCGCTCCTTGTCGCCCATGCGTCGTCGACCAGCCCCTGAAAATGAGGGAAACTAGCCTCCGCAGTTCGTGAGGCAAGAACTGCGCTGTCGAAATGCTCAAGTCCTCGAACTTTGCCGTCGAATATTGTCGAAGTTTTCGTAGAAGGCATCCGTGCATATGCTCTTGTCGATACCGGTGCTGCCGTTTCTGTTATAGACGCCACATTTTGCCGCAAGCTTCGGAAGGTGACCACGCCTCTTGAGATGATGCCCTTACGTACAGCGAATGGAGACCCTGTTCGGCCTATAGCTGCCTGCACTGCTAGACTTATTATAGCTAAAGAACACTACATTGTCGAGCTTATCGTCCTTTCCTCTTGCTCGCACGACATTATACTTGGCTGGGACTTTCTATCGTATAATCACGCCGTTATTGATTGTGCCAGATCTGAACTTGAGCTCTTCCCCTTGTGTGACGAGTCCTACTGCCCCGCTCATCAAGCCGCACACAAAATAGTCGTCACAGAAGACACAGAAATTCCGCCGACAGCAGCTGTTTTGTTCCCCGTATTCTGCAACAGCATATGTGATGAAGCTGCATTCTTTGAACCATCATGCCTTCTTCTAAATCGGAAGCCACTTCTTTTGCCTTATTCGACCCTCTCTATTTCGAATGGAACAAGCGCTCTCTGCCTCACAAATCCTCTTCCATATCCCATCAGACTGCTTAAAGGTGAATCCCTTGGATGCGTGCAACCCATTGATGTCGGCCAAATTTTTTCCGTGCAGCAAGATTCAGCTCGACGCGACCTCGACGTCATCAGTGCTCTTACCCCTTCTGATGTTCCAGCTGCTGACCTATTCGATTCGTCCATCGCAGACGGACTGTCCCCATTTGAACGCACTGCTCTTCTCCAGCTGCTCTACCAGTTCCGCGACTCCTTCGATGTTGCCCAACGTGCCCTTGGCCGAACTTCTACCATTGTTCACAACATCGACACCGGCTCCAACTCGCCAGTGCGACAACGCCCTTACCGCGTCTCCACCGCGGAACGTCAAGTTATTACCGACCAGGTTGACGATATGCTTAAACGCGACGTTATTCGCCCTTCACAAAGCCCGTGGGCATCCCCTGTGGTTCTCGTTAAAAAAAAGGATGGATCGATTCGCTTCTGCGTGGATTACCGGCGCCTAAACAAGGTCACTCGAAAAGACGTGTACCCTTTACCCAGAATTGACGATGCCCTTGATTGCCTACAAGGTGCCGAGTTTTTTTCGTCGTTAGATTTGCGTTCCGGGTATTGGCAGGTACCTTTAGCAGAGGCCGACCGTTCAAAGACAGCCTTCGTCACGCCTGACGGTCTATATGAATTCAATGTCATGTCCTTCGGCCTCTGCAATGCGCCTGCCACCTTCGAACGCATGATGGACTCGATTCTGCGGGGTTTGAAGTAGCAGATGTGTCTCTGCTATCTCGACGACATCGTTGTCTTTGCGCCAGATTTCGCAACCAATCTCGAACGCCTCAACCACGTCCTGACGTGTGTGAAAACCGCTCAGCTGCAACTAAATCTCAAGAAGTGCCGTTTTGCTGCGCGAAAACTTACAATTCTTGGTCACGTTGTATCAAAGGATGGTGTGCTTCCGGACCCAGCTAAATTACGTGCCGTGACTGACTTCCCCAAACCGACGACTCTAAAGCAGTTACGAAGCTTCATAGGGTTATGTTCCTACTTTCGTCGGTTTGTGCGCAACTTCGCCTCTATAATTGCGCCTTTGACCCAACTACTAAGCAGCGCCTCCAATATCTCGTCATGGTCTTCTGAGTGTGACCAAGCCTTCTCCACCCTTCGCCGTCTCCTGACGTCACCACCTATACTGCGCCACTACGATCCTACGGCCGCAACTGAGGTGCACACAGACGCCAGCGGTGTCGGCCTCGGTGCTGTTCTCGCGCAACGAAAGCCTGGGTTCGCAGAGTATGTCGTCGCATACGCCAGCAGAACGCTCACCAAGGCTGAATCAAACTATAGCGTCACCGAGAAAGAATGCTTGGCAATAGTCTGGGCGCTTGTCAAGTTCCGCCCTTACTTATATGGCCGCACGTTTGATGTAGTTACGGACCATCATGCATTATGTTGGTTGTCTTCGTTGAAGGATCCGTCAGGTCGCCTTGCCCGCTGGGCTCTTCGACTTCAAGAGTTTGACATCCGCGTTATATATCGTTCCGGACGCAAGCATGCCGATGCTGATGCACTGTCGCGGTCACCACTATCCACCGAAACTGCGTCCATATCCACTATAGACCTTCCATTGTCAGCTCTTGACGTCGCCACCGTCTCCTCTGCACAGCGCCACGATCCCTGGATCGCTTCGCTTCTTGACATTTTATCCGGGGCACCCACTCTTTCGACCACTCGAACTCTGCGACGCCAAGCTTCGCACTTCAGCATCCGTGATGGCCTCTTGTACCGGCGCAACTACTCGCCAGATGGTAGGAAGTGGCTCCTAGTTATCCCTCGAACGCTTCGCTCTACAATCTGCGCTTCCTTTCACTCCGACCCGCAGTGTGCTCACGGTGGTGTCTTCAAGACCTATGAACGCTTACGGAAAAGGTACTACTGGCGCGGAATGTTTCGCTTTGTCCGCAAGTTAATTCGCGGCTGCCACGAGTGTCAGCGACGAAAAAAACCACCGCATCCTGCCGCAGGTTCATTGCAGCCCCTTCCATGCCCAGAACGCCCATTCGACCGCGTTGGAATTGACCTTTATGGACCTTTACCTTTGACCACGGCCGGAAACCGATGGGCTATCATTGCTGTCGACCACCTTACACGATACGCCGAAACCGCTGCTCTTCCCACGGCGACAGCACAGGACGTCGCCTCTTTCATCCTGAGGCGTTTTGTGCTTCGGCATGGTCCTCCTCGCGAACTCCTCAGTGACCGTGGCCGCGTATTTCTCTCCGATGCAATTCAAGCACTTCTCCACCAGTGCAAAATTGTACATCGGACGTGTACTGCCTACCACCCTCAGACGAACGGTCTCACTGAGCGGTTTAATCGGACTCTGGGCGACATGCTTGCGACACATGTTGCATCTGATCAATCAAACTGGGACCTGGTTCTCCCATTTGCGACATACGCGTATAACACCGCTACGCAAGTCACAACCGGGTTTTCCCCCTTCTTCCTTTTGTACGGTCGCCAGCCGACGCACACTATCGACACGTTGCTGCCATACGCACCAGATACCTCAGAGTGCACGCCCGTGTCAGCAGCGGCCCGTTACGCTGAAGATTGCCGACAACTAGCCAAGCGCTTTACTACAGCCGACCAACAACGCCAGAAAAACGCCCGCGATGATGATCACTCTCCGGCCGCAACATTCGCTCCTGGAGCACTTGTGTGGCTGCTTGTACCACCCTGCGCCCCTGGCTTGTCGTCCAAACTGCTCCCAAATTATCATGGTCCCTACCGCATCGTCGAGCGTACTTCCCCCGTAAACTATGTCATTGAGCCTCTTACGCTGCAAGGCGACCGTCGTCGACGTGGACGTGATGTTGTTCACGTAAACCGCCTCAAGCCGTACTTCGACCCTCTTGTACCCACCTGTTAGATCGCCAGGATGGCTCCACCTTTCTCGACGGGGGCAATTGTAATGAAGAAAGGAGGAGAATGGCATACCGATGATCATCAAGAACAGAGGGCACGAGACCGGCGTTCGAAGTCCACCATCTTGCTCTCCGCGCTCACTGTTCCGAGCTACCGCCCGTTTGTTGGACTCGCTCAATAAACATCTTTACACATTGAACTTTATTCACACTATCGAATTTCCATATGCTCACGAGCTTACTTTTTGCAGCTCAGATCGTCGCATGGCAAATCGGCTCCATCGCTGGTCTGACGAGACATGCTCCACACAATGACAGCTTTTCGGCAAGCACGACAATGCGGATTATCACGGTGTTGCATCGTGTACAACACCGATGACTAAATCAAGCCTGACTCGGCACTATCATGTATGCACATGAGTGACGTGAACGAATCGGCAACCAAGGAACACCAACTGTCATTCCCTTCAGTGGGCTTGGTGACATTGGCAAGAAGCAGGTCCTCACGAAACCTCTTTTTCGTGAACACCTTCTTCTGAGAGGCCGATCGATATCCCCAGTGGATTTTCCCTTCTTCTTTTAATCTTCCCACCACTTCCCTTTCCCCGGTGTAAAGTAGCCAACCGGGCTCAGTCCTCGTTAACCTCCCTGCCTTTCATTTATCATTTGCTCTCTTTCTCTCTCTCTTTCGTGATTTACGTTGCTACCAATAACTGGCTCTAGCAAATCGAGACGATGATCTGACCTTCACGATGTTGCCGTAGCCACATAGTGTTCTTGCACGATTGAAAGGTTGGTATTTAGTTATTAGATTACTCTTGCCAGCCTCCGGACATGTCGACCTGAATCCAGGATCAATCAGAGGTTCCGAAGCCGATGCTATATCTTGCAACAACATGCTGAGGAAAAATGGAACAATATGAAGCATACAAATCACTGAAAGAGCTAACCTCAAATCTGAAGAAGTTTTAACTAGAAGTGCTTAGTATAGAAACAAGGATTTGAAAAATCGAGAACTACGCGACCTAAACGATGTCGCCCCTTCGCCCGAAAGGCAAATCATTGCTTGACATAGGAAATTACTGGAAGCTGCATGAAGCAAGGACAGTAGTCTTATTGGGCCCATATACTTGTAAAGATTCGCTTACTAACTGAATTAACAAGCGTGGTGTCAGCGTGCGCAAGCAAACGTAAACTTATCGCACTCGACGAGCGCGGACACGCTGTCAAAACGCTGGTGTGAGGAAGCGCGGCAGGAGCAGCGAGCGAAGTTACCTGCGTGCGGTCTATCGCTTCAACGCAAAAGCGGCTAGAACACAGCGCGCACAAAGGCATGAACAGTTTGCAGAGCCCTTTCAAGATACGGCGCAGGTGACCGCGAGTGGCCGTGCACTTGTTCGCAGAGTCGAAGCCCCCCCCCCCCCCCCCTTCACGCTGCCGCCCTGCTTTCCTTCATATATGGCACGCAAGATTGAGCCGCGATCGTCGTGTCCATATAGTTGCTATCAAAATAAATGAAGGGGTCGTTGCAATAATTCAATAATTTACGCTCTTAGTAACAGCAGATGAGACGGCAAAAATGACTAGAACATTTTGCCGTAGCTGATATTTTCAAAAGACATAGGTGGCACTCAGGGAAATTGTTTGAAAAGAGTTCACAGAATTGGCAAGCGCAATACTCAGCGCCATTACCAAGTCATCTTCTTCTTCTTCAATTTCACAGGGAAAATAATTTGTCTATCACAAGCTTTAGGAAAAACGTAGTGTTGCCTATATCTGAACACTCCTAAAAGAGCATAAGGAACTTGCACGCGCAGACGTAGCGCTCGAGCGCTGACGACACAACCCGAGGGGCCAAAGTCTAGCTGAGATATGCTAAGTTAACGTCTGATGGCAAGCTGTAAAATAGGAATCAACGAAAAACGCTAAAAGTCCAATTCGCGCAACAAGCATCAGCTCCTGTTTGAGGCCTCCAGCGCAGTGCGTCCGCGCGGGCGGACAGGCGAATGACGAAGCACGACGCCCTGAATTATTTCACTTAGTAACATGGTTTATAAACTTAGTCTACTCAAGCGAATAATTGTTTCCCACCGTCCCTACGTTGTGATAATAACATAAACCTGGTAACACGCACGAACTCAGGACGCTAAAATTGCTACTAACTTCCTTTATCTGGTTCATAATGACAGAACGCGATGGGGTTGCGGAGTATCCTTAATGATAGAGCAGCTACGTTTTTCACTGCTAAGGAGTATTGAAGATCATGAAATGCACGACCCAAAGCTTGTTACACCGGTACAAAGTTTCTTTTACGTGACATGTACCGAGCTCTGACGATGCACTGATTATCTAGGCAAAATACCCGACTTCCTTTCTCCACACGCCAATTAAAGGTAATGAAAACTAACTGCGGATTTAATTTGGCGCGAATAAACTAGGTTGATCTCCCCTGTTATGGCAGAGGTTCCGCAAGTGCTGAATCAGTGTCGTTGGCAGCATATAGATTTTAAACTAAAACCATTCATTGTAACTTCTACTGCAGTCACAGATCTTCACTTACTGACTCTATTGTCACGTTGTCGTGACGTTGAATAACACAGTAGCAGTACTGTGAACGACAAAACTAACTTTTATTGGGCGAACCTGTGCCCACAAAACAGGCTACACTTATAGCGCAACGATAGCGGCGAACACGCTCGGCGATCGTCGAAAATCTGATCAGCGGGTCAAGAGCGTCGGCTTTTATACCGCAATCATCGAATGTTCCAGATTAAACGGTGGGACCCGCATGCCTTCTAAAATGTTCTACACCATTCGTGTCAAGCGATGAAATCAGATAACACAACGTTCGGCGACAACAGACAGCGGATAGAAGCATCGATAACTTTCCAGAAACTTCGGACACATGCAGGCGCGTCCCGCGCTGTGCGATAACATTTGTTAGGCGACAATACTTGTCGCCCGATAAAGACAAGTGCACGTGTCAATACCCCCCTCTTAAAAAGCATCGACCCGAAAGTAATAAGTAAGCACTCATAGCAAAGAAAAAAAAACAAAATAAGGAAAGTTCGTTAGCGTCCGTAAAATGGTTTAAGACGCACCACGTGGACCACTTCAGGTCGTACGCGACGTCGCTGTGAATGCGAAATGCCGTCTGGCACGACCTCATAGTCCAGAGCGCCAATACGTCGGATGACCTTGTAGGGTCCGAAATAGCGTCGGAGTAGTTTCTCACTGAGTCCTCGTCGGCGTATCGGTGTCCAAACCCAAACACGGTCGCCGGGCTGGTACTCAACAAAGCGTCGTCGGAGGTTGTAGTGTCGGCTGTCGGTCCTCTGTTGGTTCTTGATCCGTAGGCGGGCGAGCTGTCGGGCTTCTTCGGCGCGCTGGAGATAGCTAGCGACGTCAACATTCTCTTCGTCAGTGACGTGGGGCAGCATGGCGTCGAGCGTCGTCGTCGGGTTCCTGCCGTAAACCAGCTTAAACGGCGTGATCTGTGTTGTTTCTTGCACCGCCGTGTTGTAAGCGAATGTTACGTACGGCAGGACGGCATCCCAGGTCTTGTGTTCGACGTCGACGTACATCGCTAGCATGTCGGCGAGGGTCTTATTCAGCCGCTCCGTAAGACCATTCGTCTGCGGGTGGTAGGCCGTGGTCCTCCTGTGCCTTGTCTGACTGTATTTCAGAATGGCTTGGGTGAGCTCTGCTGTAAAGGCCGTTTCTCTGTCGGTGATGAGGACTTCTGGGGCGCCGTGTCGAAGCAGGATGTTTTCGACAAAGAATTTTGCCACTTCGGCTGCGCTACCTTTCGGCAGTGCTTTAGTTTCAGCGAAGCGGGTAAGGTAGTCTGTCGCCACGACGATCCACTTATTTCCGGTTGTTGACGTCGGAAAGGGTCCCAGCAAGTCCATCCCGATCTGCTGGAATGGTCGGCAAGGAGGCTCGATTGGCTGTAGTAATCCGGCTGGCCTTGTTGGCGGTGTCTTGCGTCGCTGACAGTCTCGGCATGTTCTGACATAACGGGCGACGTCGGCGGTCAGGCGCGGCCAATAATACTTTTCTTGTATCCTCGATAGTGTCCGGGAAAAACCGAGGTGTCCAGCGGTCGGATCGCCATGTAGGGCGTGCAATACTTCTGGACGAAGTCCTGACGGGACAACAAGAAGGTAGTTGGCGCGGACTGGTGAAAAGTTCTTCTTCACGAGGAGATTGTTTTGAAGCGTGAAGGAAGATAATCCGCGCTTAAATGCCCTGGGGACAACGTCGGTGTGCCCCTCCAAATATTCCACCAGGCCT
Source organism: Dermacentor albipictus (assembly GCF_038994185.2). NCBI lineage: Eukaryota > Metazoa > Arthropoda > Arachnida > Ixodida > Ixodidae > Dermacentor > Dermacentor albipictus. Next base: position 22,264,566 of record NC_091822.1, on the reverse strand, counting down.
TTTAGCTCAGGGTCTGCCCGTTGCTGTTCAGCGAAGTCTTCCGCGCTTATCATGCCAAGGAAGGCGTCGTCATCTTCGTCATCTTGCGGCGGCGGGTCAATGGGGGCGCGTGATAGGCAATCGGCATCGGAGTGTTTTCGTCCGGACTTGTAGGTTACAGTGATGTCGTATTCTTGTAGTCTGAGGCTCCAGCGCGCCAGTCGTCCTGAAGGATCCTTTATACTCGCTAGCCAACACAACGCGTGATGGTCACTGACGACTTTGAATGGCCTGCCATAAAGATAAGGGCGAAACTTAGCTGTAGCCCAAACGATGGCGAGGCATTCCTTTTCGGTCGTAGAATAGTTGCCTTCCGCTTTTGACAGCGACCGGCTAGCGTAAGCTATCACCTGTTCGACTCCGTTTCTCCTCTGGACTAGAATGGCACCGAGGCCTAGGCTACTGGCGTCAGTATGGATTTCTGTATCGGCGTACTCGTCGAAGTGCGCAAGTACAGGCGGCGACTGCATGCGTCGTTTGAGTTCTTCAAATGCGTCGGCCTGCGGCGTTTCCCACTTGAACTCAACATCACATTTAGTTAGACGTGTCAACGGCTCGGCGATGCGTGAAAAGTCCTTGACAAAGCGCCTGTAGTAGGCACACATGCCAAGGAATCTACGCACTGCCTTCTTGTCGGTGGGCTGCGGGAACTTTGCGATGGCAGCTGTTTTCTGGGGGTCGGGGCGTACTCCGGATTTACTGATGACGTGGCCTAGGAACAGAAGCTCGTCGTAAGCGAAGCGGCATTTTTCCGGCTTCAGAGTGAGCCCTGATGACTTGATGGCCTCTAGTACTGTCGTAAGCCGCCTAAGGTGATCGTCGAAATTTTCGGCGAAGACGACGACGTCATCCAAGTAAACAAGGCAGGTCTGCCACTTCAATCCTGCTAACACCGTGTCCATGACGCGCTGGAAAGTTGCAGGCGCCGAGCAAAGTCCGAATGGCATGACCTTGAACTCGTAGAGGCCGTCTGGCGTGATGAAGGCGGTCTTTTCGCGATCTCTCTCGTCGACTTCTATTTGCCAGTAGCCAGACTTGAGATCCATCGACGAGAAGTACTTAGCGTTGCAGAGCCGATCCAATGCGTCGTCTATCCGTGGAAGGGGGTATACGTCCTTCTTCGTGATCTTGTTCAGAGGACGATAATCGACGCAGAAACGTAGGGTTCCGTCCTTTTTCTTCACCAGGACAACAGGGGATGCCCACGGGCTTTTCGACGGCTGGATGATGTCGTCGCGCAGCATTTCGTCGACTTGTTCTCTTATAGCTTCGCGTTCTCGCAGCGAAACTCGGTAAGGGCTTTGGCGGAGTGGTCGAGCGTACTCCTCGGTGATTATGCGATGCTTGGCGACTGGTGTTTGTCGAATCCTCGATGTCGTCGAAAAGCAGCCTTTGTATCGTCGGAGCAGACTTCTGAGCTGCTGTTGCTTAATCACTGGGAGACTTGGATTAATGTCGTAGTCTGGTTCGGGAACCATGGTCGTCGGGGTAGATGCGGCGGAATCCGAGAGGACAAACGCATTACCGGTTTCCACAATTTCCTCCATGTACGCGATCGTCGTGCCCTTGTTGATGTGCTTGAACTCCTGGCTGAAGTTTGTCAGCAACACTTCAGTTTTCCCTCCATGCAGTCGAGCGATCCCTCTTGCGACGCAAATTTCACGGTCTAGCAGGAGGCGTTGGTCGCCTTCGATGACACCTTCTACGTCAGCGGGTATTTCGGTGCCGACCGAAATAACAATGCTGGAGCGGGGCGGGATGCTCACTTGGTCTTCGAGCACACTCAAGGCGTGGTGACTACGAGGGCTCTCCGGCGGTATCGCTTTATCTTCCGACAGCGTTATTGACTTCGACTTCAGGTCGATGACTGCGCCGTGTTGGTTCAGGAAGTCCATACCGAGAATGACGTCTCGTGAACACTGTTGGAGGATAACGAAGGTGGCAGGGTAAGTCCGGTCATGAACGGTAATTCTTGCCGTGCAGACTCCAGACGGCGTGATGAGGTGTCCTCCAGCGGTTCGAATTTGAGGGCCTTCCCACGTAGTCTTAACTTTCTTCAACTGGGCGGCGATGTGTCCACTCATGACGGAGTAATCAGCCCCTGTGTCGACTAAGGCAGTGACTGCGTGGCCGTCGAGAAGCACGTCGAGGTCGGTGGTTCTTTGTCTGGCGTTGCAGTTAGGTCGTGGCGTCGGATCACGGCTGCGTCGTGTTGAACTGAAGTTGGAACGTCGCGTCGTCAAGTCGTCGTTCGTCGGTGTAGTCTTGCCTTCCTGACTTCGTCGGGACGGCGGCGTGTCGTTGTTATGTCGTCGAGATCGTTTCGTCGTCGTCTTCGTCGGCGGCGGAGGATCTTCGTCAGTTCGACGAACAGCAACCGCACCTCTATCGGTTGCTGCTTTTAGTTTTCCGGATATGGGCTCGCTGACCGGCCGCGGGCTGGGCCAGTGTATGGTCGGCGCTGCGGCGACAGGTAGCGTCCTGGTGACGGCGAACGGGATGGCCGTCGAGGGCTCCACTGAGTAGCGGCGAGGTAATCGGCGATGTCACGTGGGCGCTCTCCAAGCTGTGGACGCGGCGCGTTGACGGCGAAACCTCGCAGTCCCATCTCCCGGTACGGACATCGTCGGTAGACGTGACCCGCTTCTCCGCAGTGGTAGCAGAGCGGGCGGTGGTCAGGAGCACGCCAAATGTCCGTCTTCCTCGCGTAGGTGCGCTGGGCGACGGGTGGTCGTGCTGGCGGCGGCGGCGGCGGACGAAATTGCGGCGTTACAGGGCCCTGGCGCGGTCGCTGAGGAGGGCCTTGACGGCGTACGACGGCGGCGTAGGTCATCGCTTCGGGTTGGGGTTGCGGTAATTGAGGTTGCACCTCCGGGACTCCAAGCGACCACTGAACCTCATCTTTGACGATGTCAGCGATCGAGGCCACTTGAGGCTGCGACGACGGGAAGATCTTCTGAAGCTCCTCTCGTACGACTGCCCTGATAGCCTCGCGCAGGTCTTCAGAGGCCAGTGATTGAACTCTGGCATAGTTTGTAGCGTTGGTGCGGCGGTCGAATTGCCGGTTTCGCATCTCGAGTGTCTTCTCGATGCTAGTGGCCTCGCGAAGAAACTCGTCGACAGTCTTCGGTGGGTTTCGTATCATACCGGCGAAAAGTTCCTCCTTAACACCACGCATTAGTAGCCGGACTTTCTTTTCCTCGGACATTTCCGGGTCGGCGTGGCGGAATAGGCGGCTCATTTCTTCTGTAAAAATCGCGGTGGTCTCGTTGGGCAGCTGCACTCGGGTTTCCAGCAGTGCTTGGGCTCGTTCTCGGCGTACGACGCTTGTGAATGTCTTCAGGAAGCCGCTTCGGAACAGCTCCCAGGTAGTCAAGGTGGCTTCTCGGTTTTCGAACCACGTCCTGGCAGCGTCTTCCAATGCGAAGAAGACATGTCGCAGTTTGTCTTCGCTGTTCCAGTTGTTAAAAGCAGAGACCCTCTCGTATGTCTCAAGCCAGCTTTCTGCGTCCTCGAACGTTGAACCGCGGAACGTCGGAGGCTCCCTGGGCTGCTGCAGCACGACGGGGGATGCTGGGGCTGCCATTGGGGTGGACTTGGTGGCGATCTTCCTGCACGTCTCAGGTAGGAGTCCGTGCTCTGGGGGCAGTCCTTGCAGCCGGCGGCTAGCTCGCTGGTCTTGGGCGACGTTGGTTTTGTCCTCGGGCTTCGGGCTTGGATCGCGGCTTTGCGGGGGCGTTCGGTACATGAACGCACAAGCACCTCCACCAGATGTCACGTGGTCGTGACGTTGAATAACACAGTAGCAGTACTGTGAACGACAAAACTAACTTTTATTGGGCGAACCTGTGCCCACAAAACAGGCTACCCTTATAGCGCAACGATAGCGGCGAACACGCTCGGCGATCGTCGAAAATCTGATCAGCGGGTCAAGAGCGTCGGCTTTTATACCACAATCATCGAATGTTCCAGATTAAACGGTGGGACCCGCATGCCTTCTAAAATGTTCTACACCATTCGTGTCAAGCGATGAAATCAGATAACACAACGTTCGGCGACAACAGACAGCGGATAGAAGCATCGATAACTTTCCAGAAACTTCGGACACATGCAGGCGCGTCCCGCGCTGTGCGATAACATTTGTTAGGCGACAATACTTGTCGCCCGATAAAGACAAGTGCACGTGTCACTATGTTTTAAGTAGTATTACTGAAGACAGCACATTGAACGTAGAAGACAGAATTTCAGGCCATACAATATTTTTGATGTTATGTCCGATATGAGCAAGACAAGTAACACAAAAGTCTTCGACGGTTTTTATCATATATTATATGCGTGCAGGTGATCTTGCTGTATTAAACTGCTTAGAGATAGCTACGCCTATTTTTCTGACCTGATTGACGTAAAGGATTTATGGTCACACTGCAAAGATCTAGCTCGGTTTGCGGATTTAGCTTTATTTCTCGAAAGAAAAAAACGTATACGTCGAGAGTATCTGCGGATGAGTCGAGATATTTAGGCTGAAAATAAAAATAAAACGTTAGCGCAAGAGGGGCATGAGCGTTAACCTCCAGAGCCTTATGAGAGTCCAAAATAAAGTGCACCTGGCCGTCTCGATTCTATGACGTCGCATTACCTTCTTTTATTACACCCAGCCCTAACAAATTCTGGCATTATATATCGCATGAACATGGCTCCATTTCGAAAAAATGAACACCAGCCGAAATTGTCAGTGAACCTAAGCATATAGCTCATCATTTTAAAAGCTTTTTCATATCAGCATTTATAAGATCAGACTTGCATACATCGTTTCCCGCTTATCCTTTAGAGCACCCCATGGCAAAGTAAATAAAACTGCGAATGGCGTCTTTAATCTTTCAATGAACCTACACTAGAAAAAGTCATAGGGCTCGGTTCCATTATGAATACGTTCTTAAGACGTTAAGCAGTCTGGGTGGTGAATTACCTCAGTAAAAGATGCGAAATTTCTATGCGAAGTCAGAAAGATGCATATTATTGGCGCGAAGCGAAAATTATTCCTATACTCGAATCGGGTTCTACATTTAAATAGCAAACTACCGTCCCGTATCGCGGGCAAGTACATGCGGCAAGATAATGGTACATATAGTCTACAAAGCCATTATAATACACCTAGAAACAAATAACCTTATTTAGAGTGAACAGGATGGTTATAGATCCAGTTCTTTTACTCTAAGTCCATTTGCTATGATTACGCATGAAATTGTTAAAGTTATGACACAGGTGAAATCAATGCAGTCTTTTTAGACTTCGACAAAGCATTTGCTGTACATTCTAACAATGAGCTGATCACTAAACCGTTGGTATTTTGTGGTAATAGTAACATAGTTTCCGGAATCTCAGCCTTTTTTCGAAATCGAAGACAGCGTGTCGCAGTGAATACAAGTACGTCATTCTTAAGATGTTTATTGTAGCGTTCTTGAGGGCGAAGTGCTTTTGCCTGTGTCATTTCATATGTATATGAATGTCTCGCAGTGAATGGAAGTAAGTGATTGCTTTGTTCATTCTGGCGTTCTTCAAGGTGCAGTCCTTGCTTCTTACTTATTTCCTATGTATATTAATCATAAACATTTTTGCATTTCGACTGGTCCTTCAGCCGCCGTAGCCGAATCAATCGCTTACGAGGTCACCGCGTCTGGATATAACAAGGCGAAATCAACCAAGGTCAGAATGTATTGTTTAGGTTTAGTTGACACCGGCTTTAGGTGCCCCCCGCCTCTCGTTCGCATAAAATGTCACGGAAAGGCGTGCGCTCCAGAGGTGCCTTGCCGACTTTGATCTTCAATAAGTTCGCTGGCATGCCTCGCAGGAGTGCACGTACCTTCTCACTGCCTCTTGGACTCCCTGCAAGTAGAAGGATTCCTGGACGCGATTAATTATTCTGTTTCGTCCTTAGTGCACCGACATCAGACTCTCATGCGACAAAGTAAGCACATGGCACGTAACATTTGAACCATTCCGTCTGGGGGTAGTCGGTAACGGTGTTGCAACGCTCCCTTTTCTACTAGAAATGAGTAGAAGGTTGATCTTTGCCTAGGGGAAACGATAGACAATTTTTTTGAAGGCACTAAGATCACGTCGTCATCGATACTTAGATTTAGGGGGGCGTTAGAAATACTCCAGGTGGTCCAAATTATTCCAGAGTCCCTGGCTACGGCGTGCCTCATAATTAAATGGTGGTTTTGGCACGCAAACCCCCATAATTTAGTTTTTAATATTTTTGTCTTCTTTATGGGCTGCCTCAAGATCTTTTATAGTTGCAAATATTGACAGCCGCTGACTTCCACCGATCTTCTAGGAACTTCATACCGACCAGTACAGAATTCCAAGAATCATCTTCTCCTATGGTGCCTTTTACTGCGATAGCAATGATAAGGACAGTCCAATCGGATTTTCGCCATGGGCGTCGCTGTCGCCGTGATGTTCCGTATAAAACCCAAGGGCGATAACACCGTTGCCACGCGTCGTATGCTGTCTGCGTGAGCGATAGCACGCTAAGGAAGCAAACGATCACGGCTCCATCTGGCGCGCGCGAACGAAGAAAGCGGAGAGCGAACGCGCCCTTTTCGTCGCACGAAAGGCCGTGCGGCGTTGGGAGGGAGGGAGGGTAGCCTTGTGCTGCCGCAGCAACTGAGCATTTTGTGACCGGGCGCAATGGGAACTGATAATCGCGGCTCAATTTCGCGTGCCATATTGACCGCTTTCGTGGAGCAGTTTATTTTGGAGAAGCGAGATGGCGCTTTCGGCGGCGCACCACACGTCGCCTCAGTGTCAGCACACGAATACGAAACCATTGCAGCTTACACCTTGCTTTTGTTGGCTCAAATGTCGGAAATGCAACTGAGTTTTCTCTAAGGCACTGTGCTCCAATCATGCATGATTGAATCAACTGGGCGGCGATGAGTCCACTAATGACGGAGTAGTTGGCTCCTGTGTGCACTAAGGTGGTGGCTGCGTGACGGCCCAGAAGCACGTAGGAGTCTGTGGTTTTTTTTGACGTGTAGCTGGTACGTTGCGTCGTCAGGTCCTTGGTCGGTGCATTCTTTGCTTGCAGGCTTCGTCGGGATGGCGGCGTGTCGTTAGGTCACCGAGATAGTGTCTTTGGCGTCTTTGTCAGCGGCGGAGTATCTTCGCCAGTTCGATGAACAGCAACCGGACCTTCTTTGGTTGTTTCTTTTAATTTTCCGGAAATTCTGGCTCACCAGCCGCGGACTGGACCAATCTGTGGTCGGCGCTTAGCAACAGCTAGCAGCCTGGTAACGGCGAATGTGACGGTCGGCGAGGGCTCCAATGAGTGGCGGCGAGGTAGTCGGGAATATCGCGAGGGTGTTCACCTTGTTGCGGGCGCGGAACTTTAACAATAATAATAATACCTTTATTCATAAAAACAAGTCGTGCAACGTGCCAAGGCATTAGGAAAAAAGTTGCAAAAAGTAACTTGACTGGTCCCAATAATCAGAAGGTCAAAAAGGCAGCAGACAGCAAGGAGCGAGGAAAAAAATAGAAAAAAAGAAAGGAATGAAGTAGAACAAAAGAAGTAGTCGGTCTCGTTCACCGCAGGCCCACCGCTCTTCTTCCTCCGCGTTCGTGCCAAAGGAAAAAGTCGGTGCAGCTCCCGGAGGTGAAGCCGCATTCCCGACCAGGCCTGCAATCCTCTGATCACATTGCCTACCCTTGGAAGTATATTAGACGTTGAGGTGGATGGAGTCCCAGTCAAGTCCCTCGTTGACACCGGTGCGCTGCTGTAACGAGTGCCGCCCTTCGCAAAAGACTCGTAAAGGTCCTCATCGCCAGCCGCACCGTGCAGAGTACGCGTTGCCGACGGCAGTACGCCACTGGTTTTCGGCATCTGTAAAGCACGAGTGAGGACTGCCAGCCATGAAACCACCGTCTTATTTATTATGTGAGAGTGCTGCCCGCATGACCTAGTTTTGGGGCTGGACTTTCCTTCCACCTATTCTGCCCAAATAGACTGCGTTACAGGTGTCGTGCAGATGGACTTTCCTTCTGATAACAACTTTTTTTCTGATGCACATCATCCGTCCCTGTTTGTTCTACCAAATTTGCCCGCTTGCCGCCTCAAGCCGCTACTACTCTACCTTTTAACGCTTGACATTTTTCTACATTTGGTTGACCTTACCCTCAATAGGGACGTGCAGTATTGACCTGGCTCCCTCGTGCTCCTGTGGTCACCATCTTCTTGTCTGGGCCTACCAAAAAAACTCCTGTCGCAATATTCAAATCCCTACCAAATCCTGTGACAGCTTCCGGATGTGACGTACGGGATTGCTCCCGAAGGCCCCGGCCTGTCGTCCGTACAGCTAAGAACTGATGTTGCTCATGTCTCCTGCTTAAAGCCCTGCATCGTGCCTTTGCCGGGACATAACTGCTTGCGCCGGGTCGACGCTCCAAACCCGGCGGCGTAGTATGGCGATGCAGAACAGGATGTGCAGACAAGAGAGGATGACGAAGTGTTGTTGCTGGGGCGCTTCGGCCACCATGCTCTAGTGTCAGCTGGTGCTTCAGCATTGACCTTGCATAAACAACCTTCTTGCTTGTGTCCGCCTCGCAACAATATCAATTAAAAATACATGGCCACCTATCAAATTAATTGCAAGCTTTGTTTATCTTCAACACAGCTGTTCCCTATATGTGGCTTCACTATATCGAGCTTCTGCTGTATCACGGTATAATCACAGCTACTCTTGTGTTGCCGATGGTTCTATATTTCGGTACTAATTTCTAGTTGTACTGTATATTTAAAATATCGATTGTAGACAGCGAAGCTTTGATATAGTGCTGTCGTCAAGCAACGTGAGCTTTGTGTTGTAGAATTTCAGTTATCTAAAGAGCTCTTTTGAATTAATTTGTTAAGCCAGGTTCAGTTTCTTTATTATGTGAATTGCCGTGTGTGAAACGTGCTTGCCCAAGTAGCCAATACCAATATCAACTGCTGTGTATGTGATGCTAGATGTACTGTACTTTTTTCCATGCCACCAGGCTCACAGCATGTAGCTGTGTTGTTTGTTCTGCAAGAGGTTTGCATTTGTCTCTTACCTGATGTCTTGTGAGTTTTACTGGGAGATGGCACTCATAAGTGGGTCCGGCGGCAGCATGGAATGCACTCGCTTCAAAATGTTATGTTCTGCTTTGCAGATTGCTGCATGCACCGGAATCTTCTACGTTCAGGACGGCCCGTCCTGTTCAAGCCATCTCGATAGCCTACCTTCTTTGCCGGTCAGCAGATGCTTTGTCAATGCCTCGTGCGGTGAAGTTGCTTGCAGGCATACTGCGAAGAAGCCTGATTTCCACCACCATATCTGCTGGACTGTCAATGCGTGGTCGAACTGCGCGTGGCGCGGTACCAGGACAACTACGAACACACTGGAGCCTATAAAAGCGTCGCATCGTGTGCTACTCTTCGGTGGGTCCGGCGGCAGCATGGAATGCACTCGCTTCAAAATCTTATGTTCTGCTTTGCAGGTAAGCTTGAAGTACAATTTCAAGAGCTATAGAAGTGACAGTCGTTTTCTATTGCTGCTGCCGGACCCCCCTGCAGTCCTCATAAATGTGTTTCTTTCGCTCATAAATTCCTTAAAAATGCTGTTACTATTGTGCGGTGATGTGGAAACTAACCCTGGCCCCGATATTGAAAAAATGTTGCTCGAATTAGTCTCGGGACAAACAAAAATAAGCCAAGAGCTAGCGGCTCTTTCCTCTAGGGTTGTCTCCTTCGAAGAGCGGTTAACTGGTATAGAGCAGTCTATTGCACCGATTGCTGAAGTTGCATCGCGGGTATCTGAGCTTGAAAAGGCTGTAACTGATCTTCGAGTTATCGTTAATTAAATCGCAAAAACGACGATTTCGAAAACAGGTCCCGCAGAAATAACTTGCGTATATTCGGTCTTGCTGAAAGCTTCCGCGAATCTTCAGAGGAGTTGCAGGAAGCGGTAACTGAACTGATTACATCGAAACTAGAAATTAACTGCAGCGATATCGAACGCTGTCATAGGTTGGGAATGCGAAAGAGCAATAATCCAAGACCTGTAATTCTTAAGTTGCTGGATTTTAGAACTAAGGTTGCTATTTTAAGAAACGCGAGAAAGTTGAAGGGCACAAACATATTTATAAATGAAGACTTCTCTGTTCGCGTGAGGCAGGTGCGCAGGGAGCTCTGGCAGAATTCCGCTGAGATAAGGAAAAATGCGCAAAAAGCCCGGTTGCACTATGATCATCTGTTGGTGGACAACGTTCGGTACCCTTGGGATGATAGCAAAAAAGCTATCGTTAGAGAAAGCCGTCGCTTGACCGCTATAGACAACGATTGACAGTTTCGAGAGCAATGCTTCACGCTTTTGAATTTAAATGCACGTAGCCTCATTAACAAAATTGAAAACTTTAACTGGCTAATAGAATGTCATACTCCATCAATTATATGTGTGACTGAGACTTGGCTAAACGAATCCATTCTTGACCATGAGCTCTTGCCTCCTAGTTACACGGTTCTGAGAAAAGACAGGCCTTCTGGCCGTGGTGGCGGAGTAGCACTTTTTATTAAGAGTGGTATTGAATTCTCTTTACTACCTCAACTTCCAGATGTTGAATCAATATGGTGTAAATTAAAACTTGATGGTCTCGCTATTGTTATCGGTGCTATCTACCGTCCGCCAAATTCCGCCCCTGACATTTTTTCGGCTGTCAGTGATTATATTGTCCGACATAAGCTTAACTGTTCTAAACTGGTACTAACCGGTGACTTTAACGCACCCGCTATAGATTGGCATTCGTTATCATCAACTGGTCGTGATAGGATAATTTGTGATTCGTTAATTGACATGTCAGTAGCTTTCGATCTATCGCAGCTGGTTGTCGATACAACGCGCGAAGATGCTGTCTTAGATCTTGTTTTTGTCAATGATGACCTGGTAAAGAATGGATATCAGTGCCGTGTTGTTGACGGAATTTCCGACCATAAGGCTGTTATTGTTCGTCTAAATGTTGCTTGTGTACCAGTACGACCAACGTTTAAAACTGTCCTGAATTTTGAGCGTGCTGACAACACTTCTATTATTGCTAAACTTGCATCATGTTTTGATGATTTTGTGTTTGTAGTGAACACTACAGTGTTGATATGTTGACTAACCAATTTTATGGTATAGCTAATGAGTGTATAGCGCAATTTGTTCCTCAAAAGAGTATAAAACGGCATGCTACACACCCGTGGTATACCAGACCAATTATATAACTCAAACGTCGCATTAAGGGACTGCGAAAACGACGTAATGCAAAAAATAATGACGGGGAGTCCCTAAATAAATTACTTAAATCTGAACTAAAATCCAAAATGAGTGAGGCTAGAAAGTTCTATTTCAATACCACATTATCTTCTTTTATGAAAAATATTCCACTTAAGTTTTGGAAAACCATCAACCCTGCTACCTCCTGCCCGTCATCCTTCGTAATAAATGATGTGTCCTGTTCGGACCCTTCGACAATCTCGGAGGCGTTTAATAAATATTTCAAATCTGTGTTTGGAGATGACAATGGTACCACCCCCGACATTGGTATTATCCAGGAAATGCCTCCGTTTCCAGTAATTGAAATGAGCTATACCGGTATTTATAGCCTTCTCTTGAACATCCACATTACTAAGGGTGCCGGACCGGATGGTATACCAAACATGTTTTTGAAGCGCTATGCAGAATGGAATGCTCATTACCTAACCATAATTTTTTTGTAAGTCATTAGAGACATGTACTGTACCGGCCATTTGGAAAATCGCCAACGTAATTCCTGTGTTCAAATCGGGTAATAAGCAACTAATTTCCAACTACAGGCCTATCTCGTTAACAAGCACTTGTTGCAAACTCTTAGAGCACATAATTCACAAACATGTCCTTCAGTATTTAACTACTAATAATATATTGTCGCAGAATCAACACGGTTTCCGCTCTGGTTTTTCTACAACTACTCAACTCATTGAATTCACTCATGACATCGCTTCGGCTCTAAATAATCGTGGTCAGGTTGATGCCATATTCATAGATTATAGCAAAGCGTTTGATATGGTGCGCCACAGACAACTTCTTCTTAGGCTCAGTAAAATTATTAACGATGATAAAATACTTGGCTGGATAGCTGATTGGCTACATTTAAGATCTCAGTATGTTACTTTTAATCACGCGCAGTCATCGTCGGCCACAGTCACTTCCGGGGTACCACAGGGATCAGTCCTTGGGCCCCTGCTGTTCATTATTTATATTAACGATGTCACACAGGTCATTAGGGACACACCAGTGAAACTGCGATTGTACGCCGACGACTGCGTGCTCTATACAACAGTAACTAACAGACGTGATCAAGAGGTTCTCAACAATGTATTTTCGTCCTTTTGTGGTTGGAGCAATGCGTGGAAAATGAGTATTAATTACTAAAAAAACTGTACAAATGACTTTCACTAATAAAAAGCAGCCGTTCAATTTCAGTTATAGCTGTAATGGGCACTACCTAAATTGTGTGAATACCTTCAAATATCTTGGATTTACCTTCACTCAAAACTTAAAATGGCATCTTCATATTGAAACAATTTGCGCTAGGGCACTTAGGAAACTGGGATATTTAAAGCGAACCCTCAAATGCTCAACTAAGGACTGCAAATTAACAGCTTTTAAATGCCTCGTCAGACCATTACTAGAGTACGTCTCAGTGGTTTGGGCAGCATACACTGCACTTGACATTAGTAAGCTTGAAGCTATACAAAAGAAAGCAATACGGTTCATTTTTAGCCGATATGACCGCAACTTTTCTCCCTCATCTCACGTATGCGCATTATCAATAGAATCCTTGGCTCATCGACGCACACTTGAACGTATCACTTTGCTACACAAGATTGTACACGGCCAAAGTTGCATTGATGCCCCGATTTCCTTCAGTCATCCCACTGGGCGTGCCACGCGCCGTTCACACCCACCTAATATTGTTCCTTTCCAGTCTTTTGTAAATTGTTTTAAGTATTCGTTTTTTCCAAGCACTGTTGAAATTTGGAACAACCTAGCTGGTTCCTTGCGGGAAAAACCTAATGAAGAGTTTGTGAAATAATTGCCTAACCATATTTTGTAATTACGTTTCAAGTTCATTGTATGTTGTGTTGATCTGGTGTATCCACTCCTGCTATATCTCATGTATTGAGACAGCAGTATCTGTAAATAAAATAAAAAATAAATAAATAAGTTACGAAAGTTCCCGTTGCTTGGTGTGGCAGCTCACATGTCTCATGACTGACTAGTGCAGTGAATACGGTAGGTGCTTTGCTACACAAATATTTCTTGATGCTTGTCAGATACCTTCTCACCACTGCACTTTAGCACAGGTGCTTGATAAAAAAGAAAGAAAAAAGGAGTCTGCAGTTCACCAAATGCAAAGCTAACGTTGTTGCTGAGTGCCTCGTCCTCAAGCTTGGTTTAGATGTTCTGTGTAGCGTGGCTTGCACGGACATAGAACAAGTCCTATCACACGCCGGAATCGCTGCAGCTAAGTCCATCATGCGCTAATGTGGCTGAGACATTCTTTCTAGCGTGGCTTGCGCGGGATTAGAACAAGTCCTGTCATACGCAGGAGTCGCTGGACGTGAGTGCATCGTGCACTATTTTGGCTGGGGAGTTCTGCCTAGCGGGTCTGGAGCGGGAATAAGAGGAACGCGTAGAAAAAACATCGTACGAAGCGACTGAATGAAGTGAGCAAGGTCATTTTGCCAAGGACTGATATTAGTCTTGTTTTGGGAATAAGCATCTTCAGCCATTTATAATACGACGACGGCTGCGTGCTGTAGGTGCTTTTTTTTGTCGTCCGGTCTTGCCATGCCCTGTTGCCTGTTGCTGGTTTGTGCTTCCAAAACAAAAACTCAGTGACGTCTTTACAAGCGTTATGCTGGGCGCTTGTTTACAAAATACGAAGTGTCTTCAGTGATACTTGTCAGCGTAGCTCTATAAAAATAAATCTGTGAGCGTGCGCGTGTGTGTGTGCATGGAAGCGTGTGTGTATGCATGTGTGGACTGATGCGACAATTGTTCGCTTCGTTCGTGAGGTGTATTTTATTTCATAGTATCATTCTCGTTGAAACAGTCCACAGGATTTCTGTGTCATTGCTAGCACGTGATATTATTCGCCATTTTTCTTGCTTCATATTGACGCGTCTATTCTCCTATGCAGACGACAGCGAAGATAGGGACATTAACGAACTTCGTCTAGTGGGTCAGTGGGATTTCGGCAAGGACGAAGAAGACGTGCCTCTGGCCTGTCTTGTATTTGAACAAGTTGTCCTACGGCTCTTGAACGTCTTCCTGTCTACTGGCCGCGTTGTATTGCGACACTGATGGAGGTGCGGCGTACTGACCGCGCCTGATGCTCGGGAGTCCTGCTGAGAGTCGTTCCTCTAGCCCGGACGCGTTGTCACCAGTTACAACACCTGTACATCGCTTTAGTCGTCGACTGCTAGGCCTTGCCCCGGAGTTCTCCCCTCTCCAACCACCTTCCTCTAGGAGCTCCACGCATCTCGGAATGGCCGAAACCAGCCCAACGCAAGCACCCCAAAGCAGCCAGTTTTCCAGTGCACTGCAAGTAACCGTTCTGCATCCTCTGGTTCCCGATCGCTATCGCGGAGCAGTCTTGGAAGACATTGAAGACTGGCGTGACAAATATGAACGCGTCGCACCTGACGTTACCTAACGCCATGGAATGACTTTCATCAGAAAATCACAGATACTTTTGCGAGTGCCGACCGACGCGACCGCGCCCAGCAGACGATGGAGCTACGCGTACAACAACCTAATGAGTCGGTAACAATGTTCGCCGAGGACATGGCCCGCCTCTTTCGTAGAGCCGACCCGACAATGACTGAAGAAGGAAAGTTGCGCTACCTCATGCGAGGTGTAAAAGAGCAGTTGTTCGCGGGACTTGTGCGGCATCCACCAGTCACCGTCGCTGACTTTATCAAAGAGGCTACGTCTATTGAGCGGGCCCTTCATCAGAGATGCAGACAGTATGATCGACTGTCCACCAGCACCACAATCAATGCCGCCGCAGTCACTAACGAGTATCAGAACCCCTTGCGGAAATTGATCAGAGAACTCGTCAGAGAAGAAATTCAAAACATTCTGACACCGACAGTGAATAGACCCGTAGCGTCAATCGCCGGAGTGGTGCGTGACGAAATTAGGCAGGTGTTACCGGCAGCCGATCTGCAAGATCACCAGCGTCCCATGACCTACGCAGCCGCTGTCCGATGTCCACCACCCGTTACAACCACACCGCCGTACCACCAGCCTCCGACAGTCGCTCCTTGGTCGCCGCCGCAAGAGGAGGCTTCGAGGCGCGCACCCGTCACGCAGCTACAGTCATACCACCAGCCGCTGTTCACAGCGCTTTGTTCAACGCCACAAAACGACCCTACGGGACGGCCACAATTACGGAGAACCGATGCATGGCGCACCATCGATAGGCGCCCACTCTGTTTTCACTGCGGAGGCGTCGGTCACATTTCGCGTCATTGCTGGCAACGCGACACATCATTTCGACCTTTCCGTCCGTGGTCCTATGGTCGACGTGCAAATGACGACTCCATGCTACGCCGCGACGAAACTGCTTTTCAGGGGCCTCCAATAGCGCAACCGAATGACGAATGTGTGCCGCATGTTCAGTCCGATTTCGGCCGTCGGTCGCGCTCTCCAACCCCTCCACGTCAGATGCCTTCCTCTACTGGACGTACTTTTGCTGACCTCCGAGGACGAAGGTCGCCCAGCCGACGCCGAGGAAACTGAAGGCGGCGACCTCTGGGGGTAAGGTTGCAGGCCCACCGCAAGACAACAAAAAGCCCCCGACACTCTCGCCGCAGAACGACGTGAAGCCGATAAACCCCGACACCGAAGAAATTGTGGGCGCCGACATTGAGGTTTTGGTGGATGGACAGCCGGTAACAGCGTTAGTCGACACTGGTGCCGACTTCTCTATAAGGAGTCAGGAAGTCGTCCTCTTTCTGAAGAAAGTAAAGAGGCCATGGACGGGACCCCACATAAGGGCGGCAGGCGGTCAATTACTGATGCCTATTGGAAGATGTACTGCTAGAATTAGCACCCGGGGTTCTTCTTTCGTGGCCACTTTCATCGTTCTTCCTGTGCGCTGTAGGGATGTGATTATTGGAATGGATTTCCTGAAAGAATACGGCGCCGTAATCAACATTCCGGACCGCATGGTGACGTTTTATAAGAGCCCTGGTTTAGTCCATTGCTTGTCGCCGCAACGCAACTCCTTTCGTCTAGCAGAAGACGACGTCGTCATCACACCTTGATCATGCACCCTTGTTATGGTAGCATGTGACGCACCGTTTCCTTGCGAGGGAGTTGCCAATCAAATAACCACGCTGTTGCTTACTCACGGTATCTCAATATGTCATCGTAATGATGTCGCACTTCATATCACAGACATTATTGTGATCCGACACACGCATACGCTGGTTGACACCGTAGACCACAGAATGATGAAAACCGTGGGCACAGTCACTAAGTCGCGTTGAATTAGTGCTGAATTTAAACTAGGAGAAGAGTTAACTGCTGGGCTAGTTGGTGATCTTGCATACTGAAAAGATTTTCCGCCAAAAGTTTACACACACAAGAAAGACGACGGCACCACGGGCGCTACTTCAACTGTATAATGAGGGTGAAAGCACTCGACATATATAGCCCTCCAGTGAGCAGTGTTTCAGATGATTTTAGAAACTTGGGGAAAGGGCTATGTTTTACTTATGAGCTACCTGGATAATGGTTTGCTTCAGTTTTTAGATTTACAGTTAAAATTTTCAGATGGGCACGTTTGTTGGACTTACTCCCCCCGTGCGCAAAAAGGGCTCTTGCCGTACAATTTCGCCCACTCAAAGGTAGTGAAAAGAGGCATCGCCAACCGCTGCCTGGAGTTATCGCTCCCGAAGTCGTGTGTCCATGAGATGCAAGCAAGTTTTGACAACCAATTGGGCAGGCTCGTTGCAGCTGGCTTCCCCGAGTCGGTCTTGGTCCCTGTGGCAGAAACGCTTTTGAAGAAGTTGAAGGCTGGGGTAAGCAGGGTAGAGCCGAAGAAAAAAGAGTGGCCTATAGTGGTCCCATACATCCATAAAGTCACGCACAGCCTGAAAAAAAGTGGCTAACCGGTATAATGCGCTGGTGGTGTTCTCCGCTCCCCAAAAGCTTGCCCAGCTAACCCGTCGCATAACTTGCGAAAGCCAAATGCCTGGCTGTCAGAAGAAGCATGGCGAGCGTTTCTTAAAGCGTGCCACAAACGTCGTATATGAAATTCCTCTGTCCTGCGGGAAATCCTACATTGTACAGACGGGGCATTGTGTGAACGACCGACTTAGGGAACATGCAAAAGGTATAAAAAATAATGAAGGTGAGCGAATTGTGGATCACTGCAGGGCTTGCACCGATTGTTTTCCACAGTTCCGCGATGCAAGGACTTTGGGTAGAGGCAGGCATCAGACATCGCATGAAACATTACAAGCCTTCTACATCAAGAAAGCGGGTCGGAACTGTGTTAGTGATACATCGGTTTTTTTTTACGAGGCTGAGCTGAAGTTTCTATCGCGCCTACTCTGATAAAACCTTGTACTGCATGTTGCCTCGTACGCATGTGCGGTGTTTTGGAGGGCTATATATGTCGAGTGCTTTCACCCTCATTAAACAGTTGAAGTAGCGCCCGTGGTGTCGTCGTCTTTCTTATGCGTGTAAATGTTTTGGCGCAAAATCTTTTCAGTGTGAAACTAGGAGGTATATAATAGAAAAATGAGGCTAACAACACGGAAGACCACAATGAGTTGTGCAACAGCTACAAGTTTGATTTTTAGAAACCTTGGAAATTTTTTCATCGTTTGACCTCGCACGGAGAATTATAGCCTCAATGCGTTGCCTCAAGCCTCAAGCCTCAAGTGCACGTGTCCTTGTCATTTATTCTGTTCTCTGGGTCCATTTTTTGCGTCCAAAAACAATTTATTAAAGCCACGTACCAACTAGCCCAGCAGCAGACGTTACTAAACTGTTGTTGCCTAATGAAAGTGTTTATCTCCTTGAAACTGTTTGCCTTGTTTCAATCCATATACCATTTTTTTTCTATCACAAACCGTAAACTGCATTTTCCAAGGATATGTGAGCTATAATTGGCCTGCCTTATATGTTTATTTAGTGTCCTTGTTTTTTCACACGATATCTTCACAAGGCTTTATAAGCACTGTTGTCTCCATAACGTTCTTTGCTAGCTCTGAGTACTCGAATTCGGTCGTAGTCTGTACTGCCCTACTGCTACGTTCCTCTCGCCAGCGTGTTATTAAAAAAAATGGGACATAGAAGCCCGAGCTTATATTGCTGGCATTACCTTTTTAGCTGTGAACTTTTTATGTTTCTTTTATTTTTCAATCCAGCTGAAATCATCGAACGCAGACAATATGCGTATAGTATGAACCACATCAAGAACCTCTGTACGCAACTACAGTACTAGGGTAGCAAAGCATAAATGTCGTTGCCTGAAGCTTCGTTCTCCTTGCTTTAGCGACATGCCAAGCACGATGAGAAAACCGGTCGATTCAAGCTTTCACTTCTATGAAATAGTTAGCTATCTCTGTTTCTGAATGTCGTAACTCAGTGCCTGACAGCATTAAGTCCAACTACTCCTACGAAATTTGTGGGCATGTACAGCTTCATTCACCATTGACAATAAACAAAGTAAGCTTATTTCTTTGAAGTGTTTTCTTGACAGTTGAGGACTGTCCGCCACGTGGCAAAATAATAAAGATAATCATCATCGTCATCATCATTATCATCATCATCATCATAATCATCCTGTTGATGCTCACTGCAATACGAAGGCCTCTCCCTGCGCTCTCCATTTACCCCTGTCATGCGTCAAACAATTCCAAATAGCACCCGCGAATTTCCTAATTTTATCGCGCAACCTAGTCCTCTGCCGTCGTCGACTGCGGTGCCCTTCTCTGGGCACCCATTCTGTAACCCTAACGGCACGCCGGTTATCTAACCTACGCATTACATGACCTGCCCAGCTCGACTTTTTTCTCTTAATGCTAATTAGCATATCAGCTATCCCCATTTGATCTTTCACCCACACAGCTCTCTTTCTAACTCTTAACTTAACGACTGAGATTCTTCGTTCCATCACTTTTTGCGCGGTCTTTGCCTCGTTTTCGAGCTTCGTTGTCAGTCTCCGAGTTTCTACGCCATATGTTAGCACCGGCAGAGTGCACTGGTTCTACACTTTTTTTTTAGTGATAGTGGTAAGCTTCCAGGCAGGATCTAACAGTGTATGCCGTATGCGCTCCAACTAACTTTTATTCTTCTGTAAATTTCCTTCTCATGGTCAGTACTTCAGTGAAGACTTTGTAGGCTGACTGGTGATCCTGAACTCTTGTTCGCTTGCCCAGCTATTGATCATTATCTTTGTATTCTGCGTATTAGTCTTTAACCCCTATTTTACACTCTCTCTGTTAAGGGCCTCAATAATTCGTTGTAACTCGTCGCCAGTTTTCCTGAACAAGACAATGTCATATGTAAATCGAAGGTTGCTGAAAAATTTGCCCCTGATCGTCACTCATAGGCCTTCCCTGTTGAATAGCTTGAATACGTCTTCCAAGCAGACAGTGAAGAGCATAGGAGATATTGCGTCTCGTTGTCTGACCCTTTACTTTACAGGTATGTTCCGATACTTCTTGTGGAGAATTAAGGCAGCTCTGTAATCTCTGTAAATATTTTCCGAGATATTTACGCAAGCGTCCTGTACTCCTTGATTACGCAAAGCCGCTATGACTGCTGCTATCTCTACTGAATAAAATGTATTTTCGTAATCTATGAAAGCCATATAGAGAGGCTGATTGTATTCTGTGGAATTCTCGATAACCTGACTGATATGGATGTATCCAATGCAGAATATCCGCTCCTGAAGCCAGCCTGTTCCCTTGGTAGACTGAAGTACAGTGTTGTTCTTATACAATTGGGGATCGATGATCTTGGTGAATATTTTATATAACACCGAAAGTAAGCTAATGGGCTTATATTTTCTATTTCTCAATCTGTATTCATGTTAGATTGACGTGCGCATGAATACCGCCTCAGCGGTAACAAAAGGCCCATAACCAGTGAGCGAGCAGCTCCACCAGCCCTATAAGCCGCTACCGCAGCGGCCATAAATGCGCCTTACGTAATAATGATAATATTAGTTTTAATTTGGCCGGTGCTTTGTCTTGGTCGTACACTTTACCACACCACCGTTACGCTTAATTTCGTTGTACTGCGGAAGGTACAGTTTCCCTTCCCTACTTACTATATGTCTTCTAAGGCTGCACACTATCTAGCCTGGGAGCACGGAGGTTGTATGCATAACCTCTTTGTCTGGAAGATAGTGCGTGGGCGCTCATGGCTGCTAGTGCTTCCGGCAAGTTTACTTGTTTCCACCCTCCTTGCACTTGCACGCTTTCAAGCCACAGTTGGGGCATTGCGCGCGCGGTTAGGTTTCGCATTCGCATTCTTGTTTCGCGTGAAACTGAGAATGGCGCCACAATCTCCGCTTGTGGTAGTACATAACCGAATATCCTTTCTTCGACGGCTATAGGTTGACCACATAATCCTGAATGCCTCGAATTATGAAGCTGTCCGCCACCCTGCGACCTGCAATGAATTACTACAGTCGACATACCGCGGAGCAGAAACGATTGGTGTAGTGTGGTACAGCAGCGCGAACAGCTCGAGTAGTAAAGGTAAACCGCTGTTGCCGGCTCCATTGCCGCGCACTGAGTTAGTAGAGCTCGTCGATCCAGAACTCAGTGTCAGTGGTTCCATGTTGGCGAAATGCGAGAGGAGATGAGGACGCGACATGCTGCCGATGCTGCACGACACTCACCTGAAATCGCCTTAGGCTTTAAGCTCGCGTGCTCCTATATAAGCACATGTAAAAGGAGAATTCGTTTTTCTCTGCAACCACTGCACCACGTTTGCAGAGGTTTATGAAATTGAAAAGAAAAATTCAGATTGGTGACTGTTGGCCTGCTGGTTTTGAATTTTTATTTGGCTCGTCATTATTTTATTATAACGCGGCTAAAATTGAAAACTTCCTGGAACCGAAACTATAAGTTTACAACTCTACAACTCAGCAATGAAAAACGATATCAGAATTATGTGAAACGCATATAATAGTGCACAAAAGCAGTGGAAATTGCTATGTTACATATGAATATCAAATAGTTTAGTACTATGGAAATACAGCTTTTGCAGAACCTTTGCCCACAACGTAACAAATTCACCTAAGATATCAAATGACATATCAAATTTGCCCGCTTTCAATGATCTATTGCATGCGGTTTACGGAACCACGATATCTGTTCTTGATGCAGAGCTATTAATTTGTAAACATATAGCTTCTATTTTTTTCAAACTTTCATATTTTCGAAAATTTTTTAAATAAATTTCAGGCCCTAAATCTAAATTCTGTTCCAACAGTCACTATAATGTAACTTTCTCTCTCAAACGCTGCAAATATCATTAAAATCGGTCGAGGGGTTATATCAGAAAAACATATTTGCGTTTCACATGTATTTTAATAGGCTGCGTCGGAGCTAGGCCCGAGCTTCCTCGTAAGTTACGCTCCAAATCCGTCGCGCCCGAGCTCACTCGCGTACGTGGCTTTGCAGTTGGCAGGGCGGTTAACTAACGCGTCCACTATTTATTTTTCGATTCATTTCAGGCGAAGCGCGAAAATCAAAGGCGGATACAGGGTGCAACACATGCGCTTGTTTCCGCCCGTCCCTGTTTTTCGCGCTTCACCTGCAGAATGTCATACAAGAGAGGACGAATTTACGCACTTCTCTAGTTTATTTCGATGCTTGGGTTGCTAACGGACGATGTGAACATTTAACCACGGCGTGTTCCCTGTTGCCAGCTTTCGCCGAGTATTCCCCCTTGTTTCTCTATGGCCAAAGTGCTAGCGTTCGAGAGCAGTCGTGCCACGGCGCATACATGGCTCGTGGGTGGTGCCCTGTCCAGAGGCCAGTTTTGCTTGAACAACCATGAAGTGGACGCACGCTCAGCCCAATCGGCACGGAAAATTGTCTGCCTTCCTCTGCTGGCATGATGACCGCTCGCACGCCAACACTAGCGTTACTAATCAGCTGCTCCGACTCTGCATGGTCCAAGTAGAAAGCACAGTAATCGCCACGTTACCTAATATTTCACTTGGCGCGCACAACGCTGATAGCTTCCCGTCGGCCTCATCTTATGCATCATCGCTATGTGACTCCTGGAGTATTTTCACCGTGACAGTCGTGATCGTACCAGCGTTATGAGACGCCTGGTAGCTTACAGAGTGTTGTTCCTTTTGCTTAGCTGCCGCTGACTTGCAGGCTGCGTCGCGCAAACATGTCGCAGCCGCGTTACAATACCGTCCGCGGAGTTCAACCGTAAGTCCAAAGCTTGCTGTCATTGTTAATGCTTACACCACTAGATAGAACAGTAGGCGAGTAAAAAAACGTTCGTCTTGCCATTAAGTGTATTACGACACTCATATCTTTCAAAACACCATTCTTGAATAGTTCTCCGTAACGCCTAAATTTTGTTCTTGTTTTTTTTCAGCAACCGCCTGTTCTAGTGTGCTTAATTTATGCCCTGTGTTTTCTTCTTTTTTTTGGAGTAAATTGATCTTCTCTAGCCCTTCGCTAGAGATAAGATGCTTGCCTTCATCTTTTAATCATTCCTTTCCTGCATAAATGAAAACAATGATAAGTCGTACTCGGGGGTACTCACATGTGCACAGATGGATTCATCCGGAGGACCTCCATAATTACGGCGTCAAGATACTCAAGTCCCATGACTACCTCGTAAGTGACTTCCTTCTGGGAAAATGTGAGAAGAAAGAAAAACCATTCACTTATTTCGCTCTTCGGGTAGAAACACAAAATTATGTCCATGTTTTGTTTTAAACTGTATTGAGACATGTATTTGGTTTGAAGTTAAGCCGCCCTAATGGGCACAGTGTAAAAACCAGGGAGAAAATATGCAGACAAAAAGAGCGCCACACTTTCAACTAAATTTATTTGAGGAGGTAGCACGCATTGTATAAGCTGAGTGAAGTTATGCAGAATAACATTAGAAGCGCGGCACGCAGAGACAAGCTATTCGAGATCCTTATCTAGAAAGAAAAACTCTGTCTTCTAAAAAGGGATCCCTGATACATAAATAACCTTTCTTTTTATTTAGCCAAATATGCTTCCAGCAGCATGTGGGCGGACATATCCCGGCTTTTTGACATTGCGCACGTTTGTCCTTAAAGTAAGGGATGCAGGTATGAAGTAGAAAGTTGTATTGTACCGTTATCTGGACTTGTATGGTTCTTTTTGTTCTTGGCACACTTGTTGCACATGCGCATTTCATCTCTCACCGAGGAGAAGGGGGGCAGCACCCCCAGGAAGTGGGCGGCGGCCCTCCCGGATCCGCGGAAGTATCGAGGAACCAAGACCTCGAGGAGCACAATGCACGAGACTGACGTAGTGGCCGCGTCGCGGTAAAAGCTTCTCCTCCCTGCGTGGAGGGAGCCTAACCGACTTTGCAGGCACTTTCACTAAAGTTGTTCTCTTTCTCTCTCTCTCTCTCTCTCGTGTTCATACATCAGCAATTTAGTAATACTTAAGTGCGCACCGAATGGCTAACGATTAAGCGTAACTGCTTTCCTAGTTACGTACGAAGCCTTTCAGTAATTCTTAAGAACCTCTGATGAGTCCACAACTTGACTCGGTTTCGCTGTTTTTCCTGTCCTCTTGCGTGGTTGTGGCGCATACTCACAGTGGGGAATTTGCCATGAATCGGGTGGTTAAATTAGGTGTATAAAAAAAGACAAGGGAAGTAATAATTTGAACATTGAAGCTTAGAAAGCAAACTTCTTGTTCGAAAAAGAAAAACAATCAGAAGAAAAACATAAATTAAGAAGCAGCCAACAATATTTCAATAAATACATCAAAAACTGACTCGCCATCCCGGCCCTGCGGAAGTGGATGTTCACCGAAGCTGTTGAAAACCGCCACTACTACTGGTGAGGAGGCATGCAATGGTTTGTTTGCTTTATAGTAATGATAATTCATGGTAAGGGTAGTAATGGGAGTAATGGTAATTTTGACAGCACCCCACCACCAATAGCGGTGCTGCAACAACATTAAAATCACTTGATAGGCTGGTTCTTTTGTATAAGAAAATACTAGGGCCGTCACTCTCCACGTTGCAAGCTGCTGTTCCTGCAGCAGCTTGCGCTACGGTAATCTTTCCCGGGAAACGTATGCAGGAAGTCCTACGTGCTTCGCATTGTTATCAGGTGCACCTTATCAACACTTATTTAGTTCGGATGCTTGTTTCGTGTTTTCTCTTTAGTGAAGCGTATGCTGTTCTGTATGTTTTATACGTGATTCCAAAGAATGTATGAACTGTTCGCTGCGCTCAGAGCTTGAAAGCTCTGTCTTACTGCGGTCTTACTTTTAACGCTGGCCACTGGGATCGGCCCACATTTTTGCTAACAGGCGCGGACACGAAAAATGCCGACCACTGAGAGCCCAACAGCTTCGCTGTAATAAATAAATAAACTATGGCGGGGAGGGGAGACGATCAGTCTAATATTGTCATTTAGTAGTGACGGTAAGGAACACAGTGGCAATACTGTGAATGACGAAGCTAAGTTTTATTGGGCCCACCTGAGCT
Organism: Dermacentor albipictus; assembly: GCF_038994185.2. Classification (NCBI taxonomy): domain Eukaryota; kingdom Metazoa; phylum Arthropoda; class Arachnida; order Ixodida; family Ixodidae; genus Dermacentor; species Dermacentor albipictus. Next base: position 22,239,712 of record NC_091822.1, on the reverse strand, counting down.
CACAAAGACAGGCTACACTCAAAGTTCAACGATAGCGGCGAACACAGTCGGGGATCATACAAATCTCACCTGAAAGTCAAGCGCGTTGGGTTTTAAGAATGAGTTATTGAAGGTTCAAGAGTAATCGCTGGGGCCCGCGTGTCTTCCAGATAGCACTACACAATTTGTGCCGCTCATACATTCGGATCAAACAAAGTGCGGTGACAGCAGACAACGGATAGAACTATCGATAACGTTCGAGAAACTGCCGATACACGCAGGCGCTTCCTGCTATGAGCGATAACGTTTAACAATTTTGTTTGTCTTTGGAAAGCAGACTCCGGAGACATAAACGAGTACATGTATCGATATAGTAATCAATTATATTCCATCAGCTAATCTTGTATTGTCAAGCAAACATTTCTGTGGATGAACCCGATAACGCAAGCTCTAAAGAATTAGATCACAGGCCGAAATACATCCATGCCAATAGTGCGATGCGGGGTAAAAGAAAATATAAGCTTTGCATGCGAAAACTAGGGTCTAATTGCTTATGAGGCACGCCGTTGTGGGGAACAGCAGAAAGTTGGACCACTCCGGGTTCTTTTAACATGTAACGAAGTCTAAGTACTTAGGTGTTCTGACATTTGCTCCCACCGAAATGCGGTCGCCACGGCCGGCATTCCATCCCGCCACCTCGTGCTTCGCAGCCCGCCGCATTTCGACGAAGGCGTAATGCGAAAACACTCTTGTACTTAGATTTAGGTGCTTGTTAAGGAGCCCCAGGTGGTCGAAATTTCCGGAGTCCTCAACTATGGCGTGCGTCATAATCAGAAAGTGGTTTTGGCGCGTACAACCCCATAATTTATTTTTTTTCCTTGGCAGCCCAACACTATAGCCACTAAGCAACCACGGCGGGTCAGAGGGATTCCCAGCAGTCTTTTTCTTATATTAGGAAAATGCCTACATCACAACAACATCAAAAAATGGCCTGTTGTCTCCGCTTCGCCACAGAATGAACACTATGGTGAGGAGACCAGACCAGACTTGTGTAGATAGAAATTCAACGTAGGTATACAGCAGTACAGTCTCGTGACGGACTGTTTACTTTTTGTGTGTTTGACATCAAAAATCTGTGCCAAGTGTGCAGGACATGTCGTTAATCGATAGAATTAGTTATTGCGGAGGCTAGCACTGCCTGCATAATGACGCTCCTGCGAAAAGTAGCACCAGCGACGTGAGCAGTCAAAGAACAATACGGTCGAATAGGGCCGTTTATCAATGGCGGGGCTATAGAATCTGCAATTTCATTTATGATTAGTCCTTTATGGTTAGGCACCCAAATTAAACGCACATTTGTCAAATGTCCAGGTACAGATGAATCAAACGTCCTCATTGCGTGAGAGTCACGAGAATCAGTAAGGGATGAGCACAATCATAATGATTGAGTGACTATCACGGCTGACGTAACTGATGGGCCTAATTTGCGTAGAGAAAGGACCACTGCCATGAATTCGGCTAAGAAGGTGAGTACAAAATCTAGCAGCCGAAGAGAAAATGTCTAATCGAGAATCGGGAAAAGCTACCTACACCTGACTTATCTTCGCATTGCGAACCATATGTCACAATCATGATGATTGTTTGAAGGTTCTTTAGATGATCTTGCAATAGACCGTCAATAATACGATGTGCAAGTTCTTTTGCAATTTTAGGAAAAGTGGCATCGCTGAGAAATGTATTTGGTATGGAAGCTAAGCCACTGTAATGTGGCGCAAAGTAAAAACCAAAGAGAATATATGGGTACGGAAAGAGCGCCAGACTTGCAATTAAATTTATTTGAGGAGGCAACATCCATTAGAAAAGTCGAGTGACCTTACGTAGAATAAGATTAGAAGCGCAGCACGCACAGCCAAGCTATTCGATAGCCATATTTAAAAGAAAAACTCACTCTTCCAAAGAGATAGGACGAACACTGATACGCAAACCGCTTTTTTTTCTTAGTTAGCCAAAGAGGCTTCCAGCAGCATACGAGTAACACATGGTCACTTTTTCCCACTGAGAACGCGTGCTCTCAAACTAAGGAAAACAGGTGTAAAGTAGAAAGTTGTATTGCAGCATTGGCTTGAAGAGTCTGGTTCTTCCTTTATTTTATGTATTAAGAGACATTTGTTTTTTTTTTCAGATAGCGCTAAGTGACCTTATAAGACATGATCTTGAGTTGTAGCGCAAAGTGACACGGACAGGGAATAGAACCAAACAGGACGAGCGCTAACTCTCAACTAAACCTGTATTCAAACTATCAACATGTATGTTGGTGATTGCAAATATCGCAGCACATGAACCTGACAAGGTCTAAAGACATAAGTTAAACATATCAAGAGGTACAGATACCAAAAAGCAAACAAAAAGACACTACTTCACGTGACTTCACGTATCTTTCGCAAGCCCATGCATGATTCCCAATCATACTGACATGGACATCAAACGATCGGGCTTCGAACGAAGTCTGCGATGGTACGCACTTCGTGTACTTCAGACCACGTGAAAAAGAGTAGCGTAACATCGCGTAACTTTTGCTAACCCATGGGCAACTTCCAACGATTCCGACATGGACATTAAACGAACTGGAATCAAGAGGGCTATGCGGTGGTAGCAACGTAGCGGAACTAAGAGCATCTGGCGAATAATACCACGTCACGTCACATAACTTTCGCAGGCCCATAGATGCTTCTCAACCATATTGACATGGAAAGCATACGAACTCAGAAGGAGTGTTATTTGGCCTCACGGGGCTTTTTTCCAATGATTGGTTCATTTACAGACATACTGGTATGTATACTAAACTATTGTGAATCGAACAGCCAGTGTGAATTTTGGCAGGCAACACTAGGGAAACGGAGGTGAAAAGCGTGTCGCGCGAATACACGAAAATCTGCGTTGAACGCGATTCGCTGCTGAACCGATTGCCGGGAATACCAGGGCGATTGGAATTTACTTCGAAAGTGATGTGGTACTGACAGAAGACATGGATTGGTAAATCTTGCCATAATTTTATTCCTCGCACACGCACAGGATGACTGAAATACCTGGAAGTTCTGGTTTCTGTTGTTGCTGTTCACACAATAACGATGCTATCCAGATGTAATGGTCTCGTTCAGCCGGATGCTGTGCTACATTGTGCATAATTATTGCGCACTGACATAGGAGCTTCAGGGGAAACAAAAATTAAAAAATACTTTTTTTTCCAGTTCCATTTGAAAGTGTCACCCCCACCCCAGGAATAGGTTTTTGTAGTTGGGAAATGAAGCTGTTAGGAAGCTCAGATAGTCGTGGTAAGCGATAATAATTTGATACAGACATGTCAGGTAAACATGTTTGCTAAAGTTCGGTGGTGCCTGCCAGGTTGCTCATTGCATAAACGGTACTACATTTGTTCTTGTGTACACATTGGTTAACTGTGCAAGCTGCCGTAAATGAGCCGCATACGCTGTAGAGAAATCTCGAAAAACTTGTCACGAGGAAGCGCAGCGATGCAGAATAGAAGATTCTCTGATTCGTATCATCTTCATGCGCATAGTGTACTATAATATGACACACTCTTGCTATTTGTGCACTTCAGGGCATCACGAATACCGCATATAGATAAAATTTGCGAACTGAAATATTAAAAAAAAATTGGAAAGATGTAGCGTCCAAGCATTGCATTGCTCGAAGAAGAGAAACAATACCAAGACAATTCTCGCCGGTTTTATTCTGTTCACATATTCCATTCCGTCGAGTGGTGAATTCCGGCGAAAGTTGGCGCTGAACTTGTTCGAGCCAAAGTCGCATGGCGACTATTAAGAAAATAACTAGAAATAACCATTATTATCTATTACGCCTAGTCATGCTAGTGCTCACCGATGGTTCTGAAAGGCGCGTGCGTCTTTTCACATAGTGAGGAATTTTGTGCAGTGATAATGCACAAAGCAGTCCAGTGTTCGCAGCAACGAGACCATAAGAATAATTCGTTATCATTGCTAATGTGTGAAGAGCAACTGCCGAAGCAAGAATTGTCAAGTATTTTAGGCTTGCGTGTTTGTGAGGAAAGAAAAAATATGACAAGCTTTATCAATTCATGTCTTCTATCAGTACTACACGGCTTTCAAGGTAAATTCCTCTCGCCGTGAAACCTACGTTAATCGGTTCAGCATTCAGTCACGTTCAATGCAGTTACGTGAAGTCACGTGACGCGCTTTTCACCTCTGTTTCCGCGGTGTTGTGTGGCAAAAGACGCACTGGCTGTTTGACTTCCGTGCGTTTGGTACGCATCTTTTTACGGTTCACCCTCTGCGGCCATGAATGGAACGGATCCCAAGCGGCTCAGACGACGCGCCAGATCATCACGCTCGTCTACTTGAAAATACTTGTTCTACTTTAAAATACTTGTTGGATTTGTTTTACTTGTTGGAAAATATTTGTTGGATACGACCGGACCACTAGCGCAAATCCCACTCTCCTTTGTTCTACGTTTTCCCCGTTTATGCTAGGCAGTGGTATCGTTCCGAATTCCTGTACGCCGGTTGGCCAGTGGGTTGGCCAATATGCTGACACGACCGGACCTACGCTCCCCACCACTATATCAGCGAGTGGAATTCCTCCGTTTTCCTCTGTGTCGGCCCACCAGTGTGCTGACAAGGCCCTCTACCAGGGAGAGACAATGAGGTTGCCCAGATGCTGTAGAGTATAGGAGATAAGCGAAGTGCCACGAACACATCTTCTGTACCCATGCATACAGGAGCACGCACGCTAAACATTCGCTCACGCGTAATGATCCATTAAACTTCTGATATTTGCTTTTACATCATATAATCTTCTTCGCCAGAGCCTCAAGGATGCTCGATCTGGTTCTAACTCCTAGCAGACCCTCTTGAAGGTTGCCCAAACCCTGTCCCCCGAGACGTCTTTATATTTGTGAATCACCGTATGACTAGAGAAAGCCTCGTGAGGGCACGTGGCACACTTTATCTCGTGGTCTGACATGCTTTTCGGGCGTACCGTTGCAGCAAATTCTTCGAAGCAAATTCGTATAATATCCATGTCCAAGGAAGCGAGAATAAATTAAAAATATGGTTTGGAAGCATCCACGGACTTGCAAAAGTTATGTGGGGTCACGTGATACCCTTCGCCACATGGTCTGAGGTTTGCTACGTGGGTCCCACCGCATAGCATTTTGGATTCCCGATCGTTTGATATTTATGGCGGAGTGTTTGCAAATTAACCATGGGCTTGCGAAAGTTACGTGACGTAACGTGACTCTTTATCACGTGGTCTGGAGTACGCCACGTGCGTACCGTCGCACAGCTTCTTCGAAGTTTGATGTTCATGTCAGTATGCTTGGGAATGCCCCGCCAGCCTGGCAAAAGATACGTAAGGTCACGTAACACTATTTCCCATCTGATTTGACATTCCCAACGTGCGTATCATCCCATAGCTGTTGCGATCCTCGCTCGAATGATAGCCATGTCGGTGTGCCTGTGCATCACATGTCGGCTTTAGAAAGGTACGCTAGGTAATGTGATACTTTTTACCACTTGGCCTGACGTATCTTGCGTGGGTGCCATTACAGAGCTTCTTCGACGGGCATTTATTTGATATTCATGTCAATATGGTTGGCCAAAACCGATAAACCTGGTGAAAGTTAGGTAATGTCACGTGACACCGTTTTTCTCGTGGTTTGACGTGCGTACCATCGCAGAACTTGTTCGAAGCACCTTCGTTTGACATCCATGTACGCATGGTTGGTAATTAACCATAGTCTGGCTGAAGTTACGTGATGTCACGCGATTCCTTTCCACTTGGCCTGAAGTACGCGAATTACGCATCATCGCAAATCTTGTTCGAAGCCGGATCAGATGATGACCATTTCAGTATGATTGGGAATCATGCATTGGCCAGAGAAAGATACGTGAGGTCACGTGACAGCCGTTCCTACGTCCTTTGACGTTAGCTACCTGTACACCGTCGCATAGCTTTCGATGTTTCCGTACATTTGATATCCATGTCGGTATGGTTGGTAATTACGCATCGTCTGGCTAAAGTTGCGTGATGTCGCGTGGTTTTTTTCCACATGGTCTGAAGTACACGAAGTGCCGACCATCGCAGTCCTTGTTCGAAGTCCAATCGTTTGATATCTATGTCAATATGGTTGGGAACCACGCATGGGCTAGTGAAGGATACGTGAGGTCACGTGACACTTTTTCGCACGTGATTGACGTTCACTAGTGTACACCTATGCATAGCCTTTCATTTATCCGTTCGTTTGATACCCATGTCGGCATCGTTGGTTTCTACCCATGGTCTGGCTAAAGTTACTTGATGTAACTTGATGTAACTTGATGTAACCTGGAGGCTTACGAAAAGGGTTCTACTTAAATTGAGGACGACTCAGCGAGCTATGGAAAGAAGAATGATAGGTGTAACGGTAAGAGGTAAGGAAAGAGCAGACTGGGTGTGGGAACAAACGCGAGTTACTGACATCTTAGTTGAAATCAAGAAAAAGTAATGGGCATGGGCAGCAGATGTAATGAGGAGGGAAAATAACCGATGGTCATTAAGGGTTACGGACTGGATTCCAAGGGAAGGGAAGCGTAGCAAGGGGCGGCAGAAAGTTAGGTGGGCGGATGAGATTAATTTGGCAGGGACAACATGGCCACAATTAGAACATGACCGGGGTATTTGGAGAAGTATGAGAGAGGCCTTTGCCCTGCAGTGGGCGTAACCAGGCTGACGATGATGCCGATGATGATGATGATGATGATGACTGGATGTCACGTGACTATTTTCCACATGGTCTGAAGTACACAAAGTACGTACCATCGCAGACCTTGTTCGAAGCCCGATCGTTTGATATTGTTACTCGAAGGACGAGTCAGTAAGACGAGCAACTGTTTACAGGTTATATTTACAACAGCGGTTGCAGCGCATACCGGTTAGATTCACAGTGCGAACGCAGTTCATTCTTCCTCCTCTTTTCTTGAGTCATGGCACCCACGCGTCTTGTTCAAACAATTAAATACCACATGCCTGTAGCATAATCCCCCGGCGGCACAAGCGACGTCCCGGAGCGTCTAAATGTCATCACTGGGAGGGTGATACTGTTTCAGTCGTGTAACGTGCAAGATATCACTGGACTGGGAAGCAGATGGGGCGTCAGGGGTGATCTCATAGGTGGCAGGAGTCACGGCACGAAGCACTCGATATGGGCCTGTGTAACGAGACAGCAGTTTTTCTGACAGGCTGAGCTGACGCGACGCAGACCATAGAAGCAGCAAAGAACCTGGAGGGAAGTGCACGTTTCGTGTCGCCGGTCGTACAAACACCTTTGACTCTCTTGGGATTTCAGAAGGCGGTCACGGGCAATTTTCCTTGCGTGGGCACAGCGGGTGACGGCGTCAAATGCATATTCACTGGTCGGTGCCACGTGAACAGGGAGGGTTTTGTCGAGGGGCAGCGCTGGCTCTCGGCCGAACAGAAGGGAAAACGGGGAATAACTGGCTGTGTCGTGGCGCGAGGAAATAAAATAAAATATGACAAGCGGTAGAGCAAGGTCCCAGTCAGTGTAGTGTGAAGAGAAATATGTCGGGAGCATGTCCGTGAGCATGCCCTTGAGACGCTCCGTGAGGCAGTTTGTTTGCGGATGGTATGACGTGGATAGCTTGTGCCTCTTGGCACAGGACTGCAGGATAACTTTTGATAGGAATGTCCGGCCACGGTCTGTGAGAGGTTGTCGCGGAGCTCCATGTAATAACATCACGTCGCGTAGAAGAAAATCGGCGACATCTATGATGCAGCTTGTAGGAAACGTTCGGGTGATGGCATAGTGCGTGGCGTAATCCATCGCCACAGCGATCCACCTGTTCCCAGAGGTAGAAACCAACCCAAGAGAATGGTTCGGGGCTAATATCGAGTGGTTGAAGGTACCCAGCAGGGAACGTCAATGGTGTCTTGCGTCGCTGGCATTTCTTGCGTCGCTGGCATTGCTTTCGTCGCTGGAAGCGTCGGCGGATCCGGTCGTAGGTACGTGACACACCCAGGTGACAGGCAGTGGGGAGGTCATGAAGTTCATGGAGAACAGCTAAGGTAATGTGTTTAGGAATCACAAGGATTAATGCAGGGCCGTCGGGGGTGAACATTGTGACGGTAGAGTACGCCATCTTGAAGTGTGAATAAGCGAAGGGAACTGTGGGCAAGTGACGCAAGGACGGGTCACGGTGCGACTCGTCGGCGACATTGAGCACTGGAAAAACAGAGAGAACACAGGCGTCGGTGTCAGTATGAGACGTAGAGGTCACGGCTTCGACTGGGTAGCGAGAGAGGCAATCTGCGTCGTCCTGGTGTTGGCGTCCCGACTTGTATGTCACTGGAAAGGGATATTCTTGTAGTCGGAAGGCCCAACGAGTGAGCCGGCCAGTAGGATCCTTGAGCGACGAAAGCCAACAGGGCACATGATGGTCTGTGATTACTTAGAAGGGCTGGCCATAGAAATCTGGGCGGAACCTTGAAACAGCCCAGACGAGAACAATACATTAGCGCTCGGTAATCGAATAGTTGCACTCTGCAGTTGTCAGGAGCCGGCTAGCGTAAGCTATAACGCGGTCGTAGCCGTGTTGGCGTTGCGATAACATGGCGCCGTTCCCGTAACCACTGGCATCGGTTTGGACCTCTGTAGGTGAGGACGGGTCAAAGTGGGCCAAGACCGGTGCATTGGTGAGAATCGTGATAAGGCGTGAAAATGCGGCGGCGTGAGGGGATCCCCACATAAGAGGCACGTCTTTATAGAGAAGTTCAGTGAGTGGTCAAGCGATTGCTGCGATATCGTTCACGAACCATCCGAACTAAGAACAGCGCCCCAAAAAACTCCGGACGTCATTGACAGACATAGGCACAAGCATAACCATTACTGCTGAACCTTCTCCGGGTGGGTTTGTACTCAGGAAGCATCAACGAGATGACCTAGCACTGTAATCTGCCGGCGCCCGTAGTGAAACTGCGATGACTTTAGTTGGAGCTCAGCCTTGTAGAATACATTAAGGATAGGTGCGACGAGCTCAAGGTGCGTCTCAAATGTAGAAGAGAACACAAGGACGTCGTCGAGGTAACAAAGGCAAGTTGACCATTTGAAACCTTGAAGCAGACAGTCAATCATCCGTTCGAACGTGGCGGGAGCATTGCATAAACCGAACGGCATAACCTTGGATTGGTAGAGGCCATCTGGAGTGACGAAAGCGGTCTTTTCTTGGTTTTGCTCATCCACGGAAATTCGCCAATAACCAGATCGAAGGTCGATGGACGAAAAATATTTGGCACTGTGACGACAATCAAGAGCGCCCTCCATTGGTGGTAAAGCGTAAACGTGCTTTTTAGTAATTGGTTTTAGGTGGCGGTAATCAACGCAAAAACGCCACGTGCCATTTTACTTTTTGACGGGCACGACTGGCGACGCCCAAGGACTCGACGAGGGTTCAACAATGACTCTGGCGAGTATCTTGTTTGCTTCCTGCTGAATAACTTGCCGCTCTGCAGTGGATACGCGATACGGTCGGCTGTGGATGGGAACAGTATCTCCAGTGTTTATCCAATGCTTAACAAAGGACGCCTGACCAAGTGGTCGATTTTCAGTGTCAAATATGTCGCGGTAGGAAAGCAAAAGGCGATATAGGGCAGCTGCTTGGTCATTGCGAGGTCCGGAGCGACCATGAGACGTCACGGCTGTCGAGGTACAAGGCATCCTGCGGGTAATCAGGAGGATCTAGAGACGCGTCGGCTACGAAAGCAGTGACGTGGTCGTCTGTCACTGACTGGAGCGTGGCCACCGCTATGCCTTCAGGTAACACTTGCTTCGTCAACCCAAAATTGATAACGGGAAGACCCATTCGATTAGCAGCAAGGCTGACGACGGAGTGTGGGACAGAGATGTCGCGCGACAGGAGGACATCACGAATAGATGCGACGACGTAGTCGCCATCAGGCACGGTTGCCGTTGAGGTCAATTCGACGAAGGTTAGGGCTTTTGGAGGTAAGCGAACACACGCGGTAGTGCAGAGGGTGTTCGGTTGTTCGGGCGACCGTCGGAAAGAAGAGGAATCTTGAGGCACAGCGTACCAGTGGCACGGTCGATGAGGGCAGCATGCGTTGTCAGAAAGTCGAGTCTGAAGCTTAGGTCATGAGGGCAACTGGAGAGCATGGCAAACAGGACTGTAACAAGCGGCCAGTAATTCCTATGTCAGCAGTGCACATAGCCCTGACGGCAACAGTGGCGCCATTGGCGAGTGTACGGGTCGAGTGATGGCAGGGGTAAGAACTTTTTTGAGGCGACGACATTGATTAGGGCTCATTATGGACACTTGGCATCCAGTATCAATTAATGCCGTCAACGGAACACCAGCTACGTCTACTTCAAATAGGTTCGTGTTGGTAAGGAGCGTTAACGGAAGATTTGGACAGGACGAACGTGATGCAGCACTACCTCCAAGAGCTGCATGGCCTAGTGTTCCATCCATCTGTTTAGCGAAGAAAAGCGGGGAGGCTGGTGTGACGGGGAGTGACGGCGATCGCACGGAGGAGCAGCTGTGAGGGGCATCAGAAGGAGGGTACAGACGGCGAGGTGAATAAGGGCGAGCGTCGGCGTATGGGCGAGAAGCAGGGAATGAGCTCCAGTACGGCGGCATCCAGGTGGTGCTGCAGTGGTGGGATACATCGCCAACGCGGTGGCAGCGGAGGCGCATCGGTTCGTCATCTGGGGTTCGCCATTCAGCAGGATTGCGTTTGCGTGGTCTGGGAGTGAAATACTGGTCATTAAAGGTTGTGGACATGGGAATGGGTGCCTAATCAGGTCGGGAGACAGAGCAGGTGGTAGGGATGCCAAGGTTTGCAACTTCTTGCCATGCAAGTGCTTGAATAACGGAAATAGTGGGGGCCACCTGGTCAAAGGTACCGTCAGGGGATCGTGAATGAAGGGGGGCTTGACTCGCCGCTTCGATCTCGCGGCGAACGATGCGTGTGCCGTTCTCTTTAATTGGTCGTGTCGTGGTAAGAGCGGAGCAGGATGACATGGCAGGGGTGTTTGGGAGCCGGAAAAACTGTGGGACGATGCGGTGGCTTTTGGATACCTCGAATCAGCGGCATGCTTTGACGATGGCGTCGACGGTAGAAACGTCGTTATAGACAAGCGAATTGAAGGCATCGTCCGCGATGCCTTGTACGATATTGCCCACCTTGTCAACCTCGGTCATGTACACGTAGAATTTCCGGCAAAGCGCGAGCACTTCCTGTAGAAAGGAGACATATGATTGGGTCGACGACTGGCACTGGTGGCAAGCTCTTTTCGCTCAGCCTGTTGGTGACATTACGGGTTGCCAAATAGGTCGCGAAGCCGCTCTTTGAAAATGTCCGAGCTGGAGAGCTCGACCTCATGGGTGCGAAACCAGACACGCGGTGTCCCGTCCAGATAAAAGATCACATTGGCAAGCATGACGGTAGGGTCCCAGTGGTGGCTTTGGCTAACACGCTCATACATGGTGATCCAGTCGTCGCCATCAACGTCATTTTGGGCGGAGAATGCCTCAGGATCACGGAGACTAGGAACCGTAACGTACGTTGTGCTTGGCGCCACAGGTGTAGGTGGTGACGGGGTGGTTCTATCGGAAGCCATGGCTGAGAAGACAACGATGCGGCCGCTTCGGAGCTCCGTGGCGAGTACGGGGATCATTCCACCTTCACCACAATGTTATGCGAAGGACGAGTAAGTAAGACGAGCAACTACTTACAGTTTATATTTACAACAGTGGTTGTAGCGCTGACCGGTTAGATTCCCAGGACGAACCCAGTTCGTACTTCTTCTTCTTTTCTCGAGGGATGGCGCCCACGCGCCTCGTTGAAACAAATAAATACCACACGCGCTGAGAGCAATATCCATGCAAGTATGGTTGGGAATTACACATTGGCCAGCGAAAGATTTGTGAGGTCACGTGATACAATTCGCCGCATGCTCTGAGCTCCGCTACGTTGCTACCACCGCATAGGCTTCTCGATTCCAGTTCGTTTGATGTCCATGTCGGAATGGTTGGGAATTACCCGTGGGCTTGCAAAAGTTACGTCATGTTACGCTACTCTTTTTCACGCGGTCTGAAGTACGCGACTTGCGTACCATCGCAGACTTTGTTCGAAGCCCGGTCCTTTGATATCCATGTCAATATGGTTGGCAATCTCACATGGGCCAGTGAAAGATACGTGGTACCGTGACAGCCTTTCCCACGTCATTTGACGTTAACTACGTGTGCACCATCCCGTAGCTTTTGATTTTCCTGTTCGTTTCATATCCATGTCGGTGTGGTTGGTAATTAACCGTGGTGTGGCTGAAGTTATGTAATGTCACGTGACAACTTTCAACGTGGTCGGAAATACGCGAATTGCGTATCATCGCAAATATTGTTCGAAGCCAGATCAGACGATATCCCTGTCAGTATGGCTGGGAAATCAGGCATGGGCCAGTGAAGGATACGTGAGGTAACGTGACAACCTTTCCCATTTAATTTGACGTTAACTACGTGTACACCATCGCATAGCTTTTGATTTTCCGGTTAGTTTGCTTTACAATTCGGCATGGTTGATAATTACCACGGTCTGGCTAAAGTTGCGTTATGTCACGGGACTCTTTCCACGTAGTTTGAAGTACGCGGAGTGCGTACCATCGCAGACCTTGTTCTAAGCCGGATCGTTTGATATCCAAGTCGGTATGGTTCGCAATCGCGCATGGCCCAGCGAAATATACGTGAGGTCACGGGACAGCGCCTCCCACGTGATTTGATGTTCGCTATATTGTTACGCATGAAGAAAACGAAGACCAGAGGACGTACTTGCGGTCCCGAGTGGAGGGAGGAAGAAGAGGACGACGCTCAGTTGATTAACTAGCTGGCCGCTCTTGCGCTCACCTTCGCGACCTAAAGTAAACGGTGCCCTTCATCCGTAAGGGTTATAAACGGCCTCCTTCGCGCGTAAAAAAGTGGTGGAGGTGCGGGGTACCGCTCACAACAACGGAAGCGTCACTGCCGCAGCTTCATCGAAGCCGTCGACTTGCCGGCCTCCCGCCATCAGCCGTGACCGTCTTCGAAATGCCAGAAGAAGTAGCCGCTCCGAAGGCAGCGCCTAGCAGTCCACTGCCATACTACCGAGTTCCACCCACCTTCGGAGGCAAAGCGGGGGAAGATGCCGACGAGTGGCTCGTCCACTACAAACGAGTGAGCAAGTCCAATGGGTGGGACGCAACCACTAAGCTCACCAATGTGGGATTCTCCCTGACAGATACCGCCCTCGTGTGGTACGAGAACCACGAAGACGCGCTTACGACGTGGGAACATTTTTTTGACGAGTTAAAGGCGTGTTTTGGGGACTCAGTCGCCAAAAAGAAGCGTGCGGAGCAGACACTGTCGCAACGGGCGCAGCTACCATGTGAGACATGCACAACATATATCGAAGAAGTGCTAAAGCTGTGCAAGGTGGTCAGTGCTCGCATGTCGGAAGAAGATAAAGTTGGACATTTGCTGAAAGGAGTGGCTGAGGATGTGTACAATATTCTAACTGGAAAGGAGAGCCTCAGTTCTGTGTCCGACGTCATCCGGCACTGCAGAACTTTTGAAACGCTCAAGATGCGTCGGATTGCGCCAAAGTTTGGTCGGTTGGCAAACGTTACGATGGTTGCCAGTGCGGACACGAGTCCTTGCCTCGACCTTCCTTCGACGATCCGACACATTGTCCGCGAAGAACTTTCCCGCCGCGAAGAGTTGTTGCATTCAACTGCTGACCATCATGGTGTGTACACGTCACGTGAGGCTATGACGGTGCCACATTCGGCCCCTTGGCAACCAATGGTTACAGCAGCGGCCGTAGAGTATAGCGCAGCCCCACAGTCGAGGATGCCAACATGACTGACCTCCGACTCCGCGCTATGACCAACCTGCTCAGCGCACGCCTCCTCGACGCCCGACGTATCGTCGTGACACACGCCAGGAGCCAACCCACTACACGCGGGAAAATGATAATATCCGCTTCATCGACGAACAACCAAGGTTTCGACCTCTCCCGGTGTGTTATTCCTGCGGTGTCCCGGGTCATATATCGCGGTTTTGTAACCAGCGTATGACCACGTGGTATGGCCAGCCCTCAGAGTTTTCTAGGCCCTCCGAACGGCCACACGGTGCCCCGTGGCCAGCACACGTATCATCTGGTGACGAGTATTGGCTGAGAAGCTCCCGGAATCGCTTCCCGGCATCTGACAGGAGTTTGACAGCCCCACCGCAACGCCTGCTCCCCGTTCTCCCTCACCGCTGCGTCGCACCACGTCCCCTTCGTCACCGGAAAACTAGCTAGCGCGGTTGATGGAGGTGAGGTCGCTGGAGACGTGCTACTGACAGAAATACTTCCTGTGTTGATGCTGAAAAACAAAGTGCGCGTTCTTGTAGATAATGTCCCTGTGATGGCTCTGGTGGACACAGGCGCAACAATTTCGGTCATGAGTGTCTCTTTTAAACGCGTGTTAGGGCGAAAGGTTTCGTTTAAATGGGACGAAGATTCAAAGTTCTAAGGAGTGAGTGGCGAGCCGTTGCGACCTATTGGTGTGTGTAGTGCTGATGTGTTTTTGGGAGGCTGTATTATTACGACAGAGTTTGTAATTATTCCTCGGTCGACCCATGATGTTATTCTAGGCATAGACTTCTTGCGGGAGTGTGGTCCTACTGTCGACTGCCGCACAGGGACGGTATTTATAAGTGGTCGGATTCCATCAGGACTCCTGGAGAACCCTGTAGATCGCGAAGCTACACTGTGTGTTTGTGGCGATACAATCATACCTGCATCATCTACCGTTTGCGTTCGCGTTGTCCGTTGCGGCGCCGATTCCGACAGCTTCGAAGCTACCGTAGAACCGATACACTTTAACTGTATGGAGAAGAATGTGCTGGTGCCACTTTGTGTGGTGTCGATCAAAGTAGGACGCACTGGCTTATGGACCGTAAACTGTTCTAAGGAGCCTGTTATGCTACCAGACGGCATTAAATTATACCCCTGTCACACTGGGAGTTTTAATGTCATTCGAATCGAATGGCATTCGATGCAACGAATGTCATTCGCCCCCCGGAGCTGCTACACTCGAAAAATTAATGTCATTCGGTGGCGATATCAATGGCGATGATTCCGAAAAAAACGTCGCAACTAAAATAGAACAAAGTAGGTATAAAGTGCTTGCATAAGCATTCCATAACTTTAAATTTATTTTTGGAACGTCACTTCACTGAAAAAAAATATTTTAGTAATGCGTATAAAAAAAGTTGTTCTATTTCAGACTATGTGGCCACTATAAGCCAAAACAAGGCTTAGCCACCTGAGTAGCCGATAAATTGAAAACAAACAAAATGGCTGACATGTCGACGCTGGACGACGGCGCTAAGTTGCAGGAGGTGAAGCGATCAGTTGCTGCGTACTTTGCATTACGAGCAAGGCGTAATAATCAGAGGAAGCGATTAGACGTGCAGAGTGGCGGTGGAGATCTATTTGACCGACGAGCAGAGTGGCGGCGGCATGGACGGCGGCCAGACGCTACTGAGCAGGAGAGTAACAACTTTTTGCGACAGCCTGCCGCACAGATTTTGTCTCTTTAGAGTAACAAGTCCATTGAAACACGCAAACGTTATTGTTTCTATACGAGTACGGTTTTCAATTTGCAAATACTGTGTCCTGTTTTGCTTTGTTTCTGGGGTTGAGAGTACACATTCGCTCCGAGTGCGAAGCCGAATGAGTTTCTCGAACTCATTCGATTGCTGAAGTCATTCGGTGCTAATGACATTAAATATCGCTGTGTAGCAACCGAATAATGTCATTCGATGCTAATGCCATTCGGTTCGAATGACATTAAAACTCCCAGTGTGACAGGGGTATTAGCCTTCGCCAGGGAACACGCGTCCTTATCAGTGGCTGAACACACAGATGTGCCGGAACAACCTGATGGCCACAGTTCGGAAACGGCCTTTTTGTCGATGGTAAACAAATCGCTCAGCACGAGTGAACACCGAACGTTAGTTGGTGTGCTTTTGAAGCACATTTCGGCTTTCGACATTGCGCAGAAGGACAAAGTACCTGCAATCCCTGCGTCTCGAACGCGCGATACCATCAACACGGGTTCGGCAAATCCGATTAGACAAAAGCGATATCGTGTTTCACCATCAGAGCTCCAAAGTATCAATGAACAGGTGCACGAAATGATGAAAAAGGGAGTCGTACAAGAGTCAGCGAGTCCGTGGGCAGCTCCAGTGATTCTTGTTAAAAAAAAAGATGGATCTTGGAGATTTTGCGTCGACTATCGCCGTTTGAATGCTGTAACAAAAAAGGACGTGTACCCACTCCCACGTATTGATGACGCAATAGACTGCCTTCGTTCCGCCTCTAACTTTTCCTCAGTAGATTTACTATCCGGCCATTGGCAAATTCCGATGCATCCTGACGACAAGGAGAGGACTGCCTTTGTAAAACCTGACGGGCTCTTCCAATTTAATGTGATGCCATTTGGATTGTGCAACGCTCCGGCAACTTTCGAGATATTTATGGACACTGTTCTGCGCGGCTTGAAGTGGAACATCTGCATGTGCTACCTCGACGACGTCGTCATCTTTGGTCGCACCTTCAGCGAACACAACTCGCGCCTGGATATTGTCCTGAACTGCATCAGAAACGCTGATCTAGTTTTAAACTCTAAGAAATGCCACTTCGGAGACCGCCAAACCCTTGTGCTTAGGCACCTCGTCGACACGGATGGCATCCGCCCTGATCCCCAGAAAACAGCAGCCGTTGAAGCGCTCAGTGCACCGCGCTCTGTCAAGGAGCTCCGTAGTTTTCTGGGGCTTTGTTCCTATTTCCGCCGATTTATTCCTAAATTCGCCGACGTCGCGTATGCGCTGACATGCCTGCTACGAAGGACACCCCCTTTGAGTGGACTCCGGAGCGCGACTCTTCTTTTTGTCAGTTGAAGTTCCTGCTGACGTCACGACCGGTTCTTCAACACTTCAGTCATTCAACTCCGACGGAAGTCCATACGGATGCCAGTGGCATAGGTATTGGTGCCGTCCTAGTTCAACGCTACGGTGACCGCGAACACGTGATCGCATACGCAAGCAGCTCATTAAGTAGGCCCGAGCAGAATTACACTGTCAAGGAACAAGAATGCCTCGCGGTAATAGTTGCGGTTCAGCGGTTTCGTTCTTACCTGTATGGACGCCCCTTTACAGTGGTCACCGACCACAACTCATTGTGTTGGCTTGTGAATCTTCGTGACCCTTGTGGCCGCCTTGTGCGCTGGGCGCTCCGGCTCTAAGAATAAAGCTTCACCGTCTCTTATAAGAGCGGTCGACGACACGCTGATGCGGACTGCCTCTCGCGTATGCCACTTAGCACTACGGACTGTGACGCCGACGACTTCGATCACCTCGTGGCTTCTGTGTCGCCGCGTTTTCCAGTCTTCGACTGCTTCAAAGCCGAACAGCGAAAGGACGATAAATTAACACCGCTCTTCGTCTCGACGACAGCAAACCATTTCTGTGTACGTGATAGGCTCCTGTATAAGAAGAACTTTTCCGGCACTGGCGCACGTTTTCTCCTAGTGGTACCGGAGAGCCTTCGCACAGCGATTCTGAGAGCTATGCATGACGACCCTACGTCTGGCCATTTAGGTTCGGCGAGGACGCTCTACCGGCTTCAGGAACGCTTTTATTGGCCTGGAATGCGATAGTCTGTTGAGACGTATGTGGCCAGCTGTATGCAGTGTCAGCGCCACAAACGGCCATCTACTGCTCCAGCTGGTCTCCTGCAGCCGACCTCGCTTCCAAGCACGCCTTTTCAACAAGTGGGCATTGACTTCATAGGCCCATTTCCAAAATCAGCCAAGGGAAATTGTTGGATAGTTGTTTGCGTCGACTACCTCACACGCTACTGTGAGACGGCGGCCATGCCCTCCGCAACTGCCACTGATGTTTCAACATTCCTGCTGCAATATGTCATCCTGCGACATGGTCCGCCTCGCGTGATCATCAGCGACTGTGGACGACAATTCACAGCGGACGTTGTAGAGGAGCTGCTTCGTGTGTGTGAATTCAACCTGCGTCACTCGACACAATACCATCCACAAACAAATGAGCTTACGGAGCGCACCAACCGAACAATTGTAAACATGCTATCTATCTATGTTTCATCCGACCACAAGAACTGGGATGACGTAGTACGTTTTACCACGTACGCGTTCAGCACCACGAAGCACGAGACTACCTACCGGCTGTAGCTCTTTCTTCCTGCTGTATGCACGGCCACCCCGGTACACAATCGACACTGTTTTCCCTTTCTGTAGTCATGAAAATCCCACTGTCGCCGAGACTCTCTGCCTTGCCGAAGAAGCTCGTCGTATTGTTCGTTTGCGCACTTTGGCATCGCAGGACAGATCAAAAGCACGCTACGACATTCGCCACCGTCCGGTAACCTATCGCCCTGGTGATGTTAGCCTGGCTCTGGACACCAGTACGGAAACGCGGGTTATGCCAAAAGCTTTTGGCCACATACGACGGACCGTTTGTTATTAATAACAGACTCACGGAAGTCACGTATGACATAGCTCGCCTCACGGCGAGTGGTAGAAGAGCTGCCAAGACACAAGTGGTCCATGTCACCCGCTTGAAATTGTTCACGTCAAGACACATGGATTGACTCGCCCGGCGGGCTTCGTCTGCGACGAGAGGAATGTTACGCATGAAGAAAACGAAGACCAGTGAACGTGCTTCTGGTCCCGAGTGGAGGAAGGAAGAAGAGAACAATGCTCAGTTGATTAACCAGCTGGCCGGTCTTGCGCTCACCTTCGCGACCTAAAGTAAACGGTCCCCTTCATCAGTAAGGGTTATAAACGGTCTCCTTCGCGCGTAATAATATGTACCACACAGAGCTCCTATCACAGAGCTCCTTCGAAGCCCGATCGTTTGATATCCATGCCAATATGGTTGAGAAAGAGGAATATGCTGTCGGATGTTACATGAGAGCCCATAACACACTCTTCCAAGTGATGTCAGATGCGTTGATCATCATCATCAAGATCATATCATCATTAGCATGGCTACACCCACTGCAGTGCAAAGGCCCATACTTCGCCAACTACCATGGTCATGCGCTAATTGTGGCCATGTTGTCCCTGGAAACTTAATCTAATCCGTCCACCTAACTTTCTGCCGCCCCTTGCTACGCTTCCCTTCTCTTGCTATCCAGTCCGTAACCCTTAATGACCATCGGTTATCTTCCCTCCTCATTACATGCCCTGCCCATGCCCATTTCTTTTTCTTGATTTCAACTAAGATGTCCTTCATTCGCGTTTGTTCCCTCACCCAGTCTGCTATCTTTTTACCCCTTAACATTGCACCCACCATTCTTCTTTCCATAGCTCGTTGCGTCATCCTCAATTTAAGTAGAACCCTTTTCGTAAGCCTCCAGGTTTCCGCCCCGTAGGTGAGTACTGGTAAGACACAGCTGTTATACACTTTTCTCTTGAGGGCTAACGGCAACCTGCTGTTCAAGATCTAAGAATGTCTGCCAAATGCACCCCAGCCCATTCTTGTTCTGATTATTTCAGTCTAGTAGTTCTGTTATAGCTGTTGTGTTAGAGGCTTTCATACATTGGCGTTCCTTAATCAGACGTTTCGTCTCCTGCGATAGCTTACCGGTATCCTGTCTAATGGAGTTACCACCGACTTCTATTTCACACTCCTTAATGATGCCCATAAGGTTGTCGTTCATTGCTTCAACACTAAGGTCCTCTTCCTGAGTTAAAGCGGAATACCTGTTCTGTAGCTTGATCTGGAATTCCTCTATTTTCCCCCTTACCACTAACTCATTGATCGGCTTCTTATGTAACAGTTTCTTTCGTTCCCTCCTAAAGTATATGCTAATTCGACATCTTACCATCATATGGTCACTGCAGCGCACATTGCCGAGCACGTTCACATCTTGTGTGATGCCAGAGTTAGCGCAGAGTGTAAGTTTGAATTACCGCAGAGTAATTGTACGTGGTTATAATCGCAGAGATTGTTCGAAGATCGTTCGTTTGATATCCATGTCAACGGGCAGTGTAGAAAACAAAATGATGAGTAGCCACGTGACGCTCTTTTCAGCTTGTTTTTATCAGCTTTAGCAACCAACAGTTTGTTGAAGGATGCTGCTCTTTTTCAATCCATGTCTCCACAACCTTCAAATAGCTACGCTTTGCATGACCTGTTCATGGCAGTAATATACTGTTCATAACAATGGAATATTTCTATGGTGTATCGCGCGGGAAAGGAATTTTGTAGTCACATGACAATGCTTTTAAGGAAAGCTCTTCAATTATGTTTTGTCGGCGAAAGATTATAACATTTCTTCATTGTTTTGAACTTATATAACTCCTTCGCAAATACATCTATGGATTAAATTCACTAGCCTTCGGATTAAAATACGTGCCTCGCAGAATAAGTTATTTGACGCTCGGGTCAAACTGACTGGCGCTTCGACTAAAATAGCTGGCGCTTGGAATAACTTCATGGGGAAAAACTGCACCACTGTTTTAGAAAGCACAGCAATTCGGAAAGATAAATTTAAGAACGAAAGGTAAGGACATTAAGGAGACAGGATATCGCGTTTGTTTGATTGGTTGCAATAATAACTAAACATCTAATAGAAAATAGAAAGAGAGGTAATTTGGTCGCAGGTACAGGTGAACAAATACCAGGGTATCGGAATAACCGGCTATACGATTATTCGGTTACTGGTAACCGAATAACTGATCATCCGGTTGTCCGGTTTTGAAATTCGAATAACCGGTGTATCGAATGACCGGATAAACGGTTTTTCCACAAAACAGGTCTGATGTTGCAGCACTACTCCTAATATGAGGTCTTGTACATACTCGCACACCGCCGTCGCATCAGCGCTCAATTCTTCGTGGTCACACGAAGCTGCTTCAAGTGCAACCTATCTATCTATCTATCTATCTATCTATCTATCTATCTATCTATCTATCTATCTATCTATCTATCTATCTATCTATCTATCTATCTATCTATCTATCTATCTATCTATCTATCTATCTATCTAGCTATCTATCTATCTATCTATCTATCTATCTATCTATCTATCTATCTATCTATCTATCTATCTATCTATCTATCTATCTAGCTATCTATCTATCTATCTATCTATCTATCTATCTATCTATCTATCTATCTATCTATCTATCTATCTATCTATCTATCTATCTATCTATCTATATATATATATATATATATATATATATATATATACACGAGAAGAAAAGGGGTCGAACATCGTACGCGAAATGCGAAGGTTGTGGGTTCGGCAGTGCCCGCTTGCGGCGAGTTGTTTGTTAATGTACTTTCATTTCCATGAATTTAGCGCTTCTGTATTTCATTGATTAAGCACCAGTAATTTCCCCTGTGTTGTCCTTGGTGGAAGCTTTTGTTGGCTTCTTATGATTTGACTATATATATATATATGTCTATATATATATATATATATATATATATATATATATATATATATATATATATATATATATATATATATATATATATATATATATATGGTTCGAAAAGCTGGTCGAGCCAGAGCACCCCCCCACCCCAGTAAAAATGAAAACTCTCCGCCTATGCTTCAATCAACCTGGTGTGCCGCTTTTCGTAAACCTAACCTTGTATAATGCATAAGAAAGTAGCAAGTGAGAATAGATAATTGTTTATAGCACTCATATAGGTAAGCAAGACGTTCTAAAACTGTCAGTACATAACAACTAGCACCGTATGAGATGTAGCTTCGACGTACAATTGTTGTTTAATTTAGTATTACGCCTTCTTAACCCAGCGCCAAAAATCCTTACAGTGTGGAGGTGGGGCCGTTCCAATAAAAGCTGCGGTCTCCAGAAATTTATGAAACATACTGCACAACGGGCCACACAACGCTTTCAAGCATTGACGATATTTTTCCCAGGAACTCCATAAACTGGCATTCGTGAAACTGTGACCACACATCATTCGTAAGACGTAATTTATTTCCTCTAAAGGTGAACTTTTCGGCAAATCGTGCTCTTTTAGCTTACTGGAATATCTCTTACGAGTTTCTTAAGATACACGTGTAAATCTATAGTGAACTTGTAGCCTAACGTTTCTACAATTCTCTGCAATGCTGTAAATAAGGCACACTGCTTATGCGATTCTTATTACGTCATCTCCGACACGCTTCCTATTTGAAAGTAATATAAAAACTGCCATCAAGGAGACTTCGAAGACAACCGATGCGGATCATTTGATATATTGATGTACGCAGACAACGAGTTAAATTAAGTAATTATATTCATAGTAGAGAATAAACCTAGCCACTTGAAGTTTTCGGTACACGTCAGCCATAAAGTTGCCTCTATTTTTTCAAGTGTAGACTTCGTGTAATAGAGAAATCCAACTTACTTGTTTTTTAAGGACACCCTCGATTTCGTCTATCAGGCGAGCCTGAATCTCCTTATTTCTTGCTAGGTAGTAGACGGCCATCGACATCGCGATTGTTGTTGTGTCGTAACCAGCAACGAAGAAAAGGACAGCTTGTGCCAGAACTTGATCTCTGGTGAGTACTGAAAATAATGATACACAATTGTTATCTTTCATCTGCACCATATACGGCGATCAAGTTCTATACTGGCGATTTGAATCATTTGCCAAGTTTTTAAGAATTATGAACTTGGCACGCCATCGTTGAAGATAGCGTAACTAAGAACACACAAGAACAGGCATCACTGCTTAGAGGGCACAGAAATGCAAATGTAGCGTTTCGTTCTGTAAAGAGGAATCTGTAGAATTGAGCTCGAGAAGACAAGCACCAGCCAAGGTGCTTTCATTTCTTTTCTTTTCTTTTTGATGTCGCTTACATTTCTAAAATAAACACCTCACAGAGACAAATGCGCAAAAGGAAGCACGAAGGGATGCACATCGCAGTGCGCGTCTTTTTGTGTCGACTCTTGTGCCTTTTCATGTGAATGTTATATTTCCTCACGAGTTAGCTTGGTGCGACAGTCTCCAAACTAAACAGCGTCATGACAGTATGGGAATATACGTACACAGCGTTGTCTGTCTCTGCTACCTTGTTCTTATGGGGCTTTTGCTTCAGACGAGGGATCTACAGCCCGTGCAAACCTCCAGACTGTCCCGTGGTTGTAGATGCGAGGACGTTCGTAACGGTGTAAGTCAAGTTTGACACGGCACGCAAAGCCTCCTCTGCATCTCCGTTTGTGAGGAGGGCTTTTCCTCAAAGCATTACGCTATTGCGCTTCTTTCTGGGAGCCGGCTTTACTGCATTTACATGATGACGCCAGCTTGTCCGAGGCAGCGCCAGCGAAAGGGAGCCTCATTTGACCATCGCGCGAGAAGCGCGAGATGCAATGACTGGAGCGCTTAGCCTAAAAATATTTCACGAGCTTTCTTTCCCACGAACCTACAACATGTCAAAATTGCTCGCTCTGCCGCAATCGAGGGTAGATGTACATGAAATGGTTACCGAAAATCACATTAGTTGGAGATGACACTAGCCACAATCTTATAATTGATGTTGTGCATGTTCGCAACTGCACACCCCACCACACCACACTGCACGCCACCGCAGCACGCCGTACAGTGCCATGGTCCACATGGGCGCAATTGTTTCCTGTCGTCGAGAGTGACCGAGAACAATCGCGTCCATATGGCGTCTTTTGCTGCCTGTGGTGCCGCCGTCTTCAACTGCTATTCTTCCTCCGACAGTGCAGCACACTCAGCATGTGCCGCTACTCTCTCTCTCTCTCTTTTTTGTTAATCTCGCGTGGAAGTTGTTGTTTGAAAGTGTTCGGCCTTAGGAAGGTCTCCGCGGCGTGCCGAATGACACCGGCTTGGTTACACAGCGTGGGGCCGTCTTTCGAGGTGGAGCAAGACCAGCGCAGCAGTACTCGCGGACCGCTGGCATTGAAATGAGCACACGCAACACTGTCTGTCTCTGCGCCTAAAGATGACATTCAAGTGTATGGTGCCCTATATCTGCCTTTTGGACACCGCTATTAGAAATGGCTGGCTGTGATGGTATTAGTAGTAAACTTCTGAAGAACACCTCGCATGTATCAGCACAAATACTCTGCGCGCTATTCAAACAATCGCTAGAAACGGGGACCGTTCCCGGTGACTTAAGAAACCTAATATCGTGTCCATATTTAAATCACCTTACCTGACCTTACTTACCTTACCAATTGCCTTACCTTACCAGTTAGATTACCAATTACCGCCCAATCTCCCTTACAAGCATCCCCTCAAAATTACTAGAACACATTATAGCCTCAAACCTAATGAAATTACTTGAAAGCAATAATTTTTTCTACCCATTTCAGCATGGTTTCCGGAAACACTTATCGTGTGATTCCCAACTCGCCGAATTCACCCACGACATTCTGCTTATCATGGACAGGAACCTGCAGAGCGACGCCGTTTTCTTAGATTACTCAAAAGCTTTTGACAAGGTGCCTCACAAGCTCCTACTGCAAACACTATATGGACTTGGAATCTGTAATAACTTACTCAGATGAATTCAACAATTCCTATCCGGGCGCACACGATACACTTCTACAAACAATCACCGCTCTCCTCTTACCGATGTGACTTCGGGCGTCACTCAGGGCGCCTGTCTGTCCCCTTTATGATTTCTAATCTATGTAAACAACTTGCCTACTAGCATACATTGTAAACTACGACTTTTCGCAGACGACTGCGTAGTTTACAACACTGTTAACTCCTCTGACGATGTTCTTTGCCTGCAGCGTGACCTCGATGCCATCTCGTCATGGTGCGAAAAATGGCACATGCCTCTAAACTTATCGAAATGCAAATCTATGTATTTTACCCCAAAGCGCAGTCCCTTTAATTCCACTTATCGCATTAGCTCTGTCAACATCAGCGCCGCTTCATCTTAGAAGTACCTGGGTCTTATTTTGACGTCATCACTCTCTTGGATAACACATATCGAAACAATACGTCGCAAAGCTGCGCGCTCACTTGGGTATCTGCAAAGACGTCTAAAGAAGGCATCCCCAGAGGTAAAGAAGTTGGCGTACGTGACATTTTTCCGTCCACAACTCGAATTTGCTTCTGCTGTCTGGCATCCCATCTTAAGATTACCTAGCCGCATCATTGGAGTCCGTTCAAAACCGAGCCACCCGCTTCATCACTTCACATTATTCACGGTACACTAGTGTCACTTCTTTGAAGCAAACAATAGGTCCGCCAACACTGAAGTCTCGCCGCATCATATCACGTCTTTGCTTGCTGCACTCTTTAATTTTTTTACAATCCACGCTCAAGGCACCACCTTCTTAAACCACCATTACGAACTTCCTCTCGCATAAGTCACAGCTCTGCCACAGCGCGTTTACCTGGCCGCTCATCTGCCATGACCACTTCCTTCTTTCCTGATGCAATCGTTTACTGGAATGCGCTCCCTGACAACTTCGTTACCTGTACTGACCGCAAAAAATTTCTTGAATACCTAACAAATCACTTTGAATAACTTTCTGTTCCCCGTGTACATCGTTCATGAACCCATCATAAACCACTCGGAATAGTCTACCCTTGTCAACCCTTCCACCTAGTCTTTTTCTTTTGTTTCTTTTATTGCGAATGTACTGCCGTGTTAGTTCTTTCAATTCGAATTTTTTCTTTGATTGCTTAAAGTTGTACGAAATCAGCAATGTCCTTTTTTTTCTTTTTTTCTTTCCTTTGCACGAAACCACTGTTACACGTGTTTGTATTGCCCCCCCCCCCCTGTGTAATGCCTTCGGGCCTTCAAGGTCATAATAAATGAAATGAAATGAATGGCAAATAAAAATTCCGTGGTATAGAAGCTACAGCTTGAGTGACACTGTGAACAAACTTTGGCAGAAATCGGAAGCCACATTTTTTGTAGCTCATAGGGGTAGTAACTATTGTTTGTATTGCGGTCCATTCCAAAAGGTGGCGGGCCAGAGACCACATTTTCTTATATTTTGAGTGGTTGCGCGAATGATGCCACTTTGTTCTCGCAACGATGCCCGGATGTTCTCGTTCTGTTATCGTCTTGAGTGCCCAGATAACGGCTCTGGCTTTTGGTGGAAGGTTTCTTGAAGGTCGCCGACAACTGGAGCTAAAAACACTGTGCTTAATACCTGCATATGGTATAAAACTATTTTATTCAGTCAACAGCATGCATGCTACTGTAGCAGGGGAGAACATTTTAAAATTAGGAAATGCTGTCCACGCACATGTTATAGTGGGGCAAAGCTAAATATATCAAGATTGGTGGCGGAGAAATATGTCTGGAGCAAAAAGTAGTG
Source organism: Dermacentor albipictus (assembly GCF_038994185.2). Lineage (NCBI taxonomy): Eukaryota > Metazoa > Arthropoda > Arachnida > Ixodida > Ixodidae > Dermacentor > Dermacentor albipictus. The sequence continues at coordinate 22,213,257 of NC_091822.1, read as the reverse complement.
GTAGAGGAAATAGTAAAATGTTGCTGAAGTTGGCCGATGCTGAAAGACAATGTCTTTGCACTGCATGATTCACAATGCCCCTCGTGGGAAATACGTTTGTATGTGCTTTCTACTAACACCTGTCATTTCAAGTGCAAATTTTATGAGGTCTCATGGCCTCAATCACTTACAGTTCCATAAATTTCGAAAAGCGATGGAAGCTTAGTTCATAGACGGGACTTGTCTCACGTGAGTTCGATGGCTGAACTGCGGAAAAGCTTCGTTTCGTTTGTATAACCTTAAGAAATAAATAAAAAAATTGGCTGTGGCTTAGCTAAGCTAACCCTACATATGCAAAGCGAAAGCTTGGTTCAGCCTGGTTATGTCTTCGTTTCACTTGGTTAACCTTTGATTTATCTGTAATTATTACACTTATGTATACGATCACCGCTAAGCCAGGTATAACGGCCGTGCCTAGCTCGGTGGCTAGAGATGACTTTGATTATGGTTGTAGACACGCATTGTTCGACGGTGCGACGCCTGCTGTGCCACTGCGAAAGCGCAAGTGCTAGACACGCATAGAGACGCTGCGAACATGCGCAGCGTCGAAGCACCAACGGACATGGCGCGAACGCGGTCGCTACATTGATCTCGACGGTGCGCGCCTGCTGCATTCCGGGCCCTCTCTATTGCAGTAGTTCACCGGGAGATATCCGCGGGGTGGTCAGATGCCTCTTGGCGACGACAGCTCAAAGCCTCCGGCTGTCCCGCAACGCTCAGAGAAGGCGGCCCGGCCCCGCTCTCATCAGTGGCCAAGCTCGCACTGACTAGACGAGCGTGGCTGCACTCTTAGCCAGGTGCGCTGCCAGTCACCTGGTCCGGCGGCGGCCCAGCTGCGGAGAGCAAATTCGCAAAGCCGGAGGCGACTGCTAGCGCACGTGGCGGCGACGGAGCTCGGCGCAGCGAGTCACGTGACGCGTTGCCAAGGGTACGACGCAGCTGTGGTCGAATGAAGGTCAAACAGCTGGCGACGGCGAAACTCGGCTCGACTAGGTTAGTAAAGTTTAAAATTGTTTCCACCGAAGGATTGGCCCGAGCCACTACTGTCCAGTTACAAGTGGCTCCGGGAATTGGCCTAGCGTGTTGGCGTGCTTGACGTAGAATTCGCCAAGCACGTGTATATGCTCAACGTGAAGCTGCAAGGAAAGGCAGACCTCACGTTCGTGCGATCGCCTGACTGCACGCATGGAACGTGAACGTGATGCTGGCATACTTCAGCCGTCAGACTTCAGGCACGTCAAGAAGCAACCAGCTATGACCACCAGCTATGACCGCTGGATACATGACAACAGATTCCACAAAACACTGCTTCAATTCATACACAACACAGGCCTCACAGCACACATATAATACGCATATACGCACCAAGAATTATGCCTTAAGGGCAAGTTTTTATCGCAATAAATAAAAAAGCTATTTAAAACATCAGATGAAGTTGGCTCTTGCGCTGGCTTACACGTCACTCCAGCTGCCTCATGAGTAGTGACGGAACCAATTGGCATGTCAATGATAGCAGCGGCGTAGACACACTGGAGGTGGCCAACGCCCTCCTTAAGAAGCAATGTGAGGGGACATGACAATTGGTTGGAGACAAGCAGTCTGCTGACGTTGCCACAAAATTGTAAAAGAGCAAAAGGCAGGGGGAACATTTGCGACGACCGAGGATGGCAGATGGCGCATAGTTCGCTTGCATCACCAACGACTTTGCAGGAGACTAAGGCAAGGGCAGATGAGTGCTGTGGTATTGCAACGTCTTCTCCAACAAATCTTCAGCTTGACGAGCGTCAAAAAAACGGAGCGTTGCAAAGCGTTTGAAATTCCCCTTCAGCACGAGAGCAGTCGATGATGGCCTTATTAGCGGAAAGAAAGTCACTGCCTAAAATAAGATCGTGCGAACAAGAATACAGCACCAACAAGTCGACAATGCATAGGAGGTCGTTAATCACAACCCGGGCAGTACATGCAGCCGCCGGCATCGTGCGGTCAGCGCTAGCAGTACAAATTAATATGCTTGACAGAGCGTCGTAACCTTTCTGAGCAAACGGCAAAGCTTGCCACTAAGAACTGAAACTGTGGTACCAGAGTCGACGAGGGTGAGTGCAGCCGACGCCATCCACATGTACGCCGAAAACACTTTAGTCGGAGAGGCATTGGTCTTCGAGTGGGCGATGCTGTTCTTGCCTCTGGAACTGCGGCGAGTAGTTTTGCCGTTCCGGCGTAAAAGGACGACGACGCACCGGCCAAAGTGAGCAGTGTCTAGTCGATGGCGAACAGCGGTGAACAAGAGGGTGGTGGTGCGAGCATAAAGTCATCTGGCCAAGTTAAGAGATGCGGCAAACGACAGGTAGGTTGCAACATATGAATCGCAGTCGAATCTATGGCGGTAGGATGCTGCGCGGAAGCGGCAAAATTTTGCAGCGTGGCCAGGTAGACCACCCGCAACACATACTGGCCGGTTGTCGGGATATCCGTTTTCCACTGCTGTTTGGGTGCCTCGGCTGCACGAAGTGAGTAGATGGACGCAGTGGCACGGCTGATGGGAAGGGCGCAACGGTCTCACATCTTGGCCGTGCGACAGCATCGGCATGGCTGCAGTGCAATACCAAGGTGCATTCACCTCGGTATTGGCAACGAGAGGAGGCACCGGTGGAATCTCACGGGCGGTAGGCACAGCTGCGCAGACTTGTTTCTGTGTGACCTGGCGAAACTCGGCAGGCAAGGCGAGGGTGATTGCGCGGCTGGGGCCAGCAGGGAAAGCTGACGAGCGACCTTAGCACGGACGAACTTCTTTACCTGACAAAATAGGGAGTCCATGTCAGTAACGGCGGCCAAGCTCTCAAGGGTGTCATCGGACAAAGATGGGCGTGGTTTGAGAAGACGCTTGCAGAGCTCGTCGAAACTCTGGCAAATTCCATTGAACTGAGAAACAGTGCCACGGTTTTTGGACAACAGCATATGAAAGGCTCCATCGCAAATGGCGTTCATCATGTGGCCTACCTTGTCCGCCTCCACCATCATCGGGCGGACACGCCGGCAGAGATCTACGATGTTATCTATGTAGCTGGTGAACATTTCAGCAGTCAGCTGGGAACGGCAGCGTAGGCGTTGTTGAGCGCGAAGCTTGCGCACGCCAGGGTGGCCGAAATCTTCTGCGATGCTGGTTTAAAGCTACCCCACGTGCGGAGATCGGCTTCGTGGTTTTTATGCCACAGGCGGGCTACGCCCAATAAATTGAGGATTGCGTTGTTGACGCTTAGGAGATCATCCCATTTGTTGGTGGTGCTCAATCTTTCATACGATTTTAGCCAATCTTCAACGTCTTTCTCATCGTTGCCGCTGAAGATGTCAGTATCGCGCTGACGGTTGGCAGCGGTACATATGATGGCTGGTGAAAACGGTGGGGATGTCTGGCTGGCATCGTCGTGGTTGGCGCACGGCAGAGTTCGGTTGCGTAATTCCACGGTGGGGAAAACCGCAGCACCTCCACCAAAATCCAATGCCAACAAAGGATAGGAGACGAAAGCAGCAGGAAGTGCTGGCGGCGTCTAAAACAGAGCTGCCCAGGCAAACTCGAGCTCGCACCTTCCAGATGACTCGAGATGGGGTTGCAGAGCTGAATATTCCTATTCACTACAGTACGCTTAGTTATTAAGTTGGTTTATGTGTACACAGCACCTTTGAATGAAATCATGGAAGAGTGATTGAACATCATCGAGGTTGCGGGGGACCTCGGACGTTCTGTTGCATTTCAGTGTGTCCATATTGAAAATAATATTATGCCATGTTCGGCAAACCACAAAAACTCTTAAATACAGCTTTTGGGGCCCTGTAATTAAGCGTTTCGTTTGTTGGAGCGGTCGAAGCAATCCCGTCACTCCTTAGGAGCTGGCTGCACCGACTGGCTGGTTGGTCCGTGGTCACCGTCTGGCTGGGTGGTTCATCGCCTACCTGGTGCGGGCGCTGACCACGCATCTTACGAGTGGTATGTTTGCCGTGAGAGGATTGTCTAGCGAGGCGACAACTTGCAAGCGACCTATTCGAAACTCAATGGGCTCAGCTTAGCCTTTTGGCTGCGCTGGCTGCGCTGGGACCAGTGCTGGCAGAGTCCTCTGGTATGGTGGAGCTCAGTTAAGGTAGGGCTTGAAAGAGAAGCGTTTGTAAGAGCCCTTGAATTGTGTACATTCGGTGACGATGCCAGTTGCTCATTACCGATCAGAAGGAGGGGATAAGGAATGGTGAAGGAAGCTCTACCATCTCAACGGCATATGGCTTCTAGGACCATATATGTGAAGGCCACATCTGGTCACAAATGATCTGGTTACCCGAGCCCGCCCGGGAAGATGAAGAAAAGGGAGGAACGAGGAGTAGACAGGAAAGATGGTTGAAGGAGGATGACAAAGTGAGTGGTAGAAGAAAAAATGGTAAAAGCTGATCGACCAATTTGCCTCTGGAGCTTCAGCCTGGTATAATAATAATAATATTTGGGGTTTTACGTGCCAAAACCACTTTCTGATTATGAGGCACGCCGTAGTGGAGGACTCCGGAAATTTTGACCACCTGGGGTTCTTTAACGTGCACCTAAATATAAGCAAACGGGTGTTTTCGCATTTCGCCCCCATCGAAATGCGGCCGCCGTGGCCGGGATTCGATCCCGCGACCTCGTGCTCAGCAGCCCAACACCATAGCCACTGAGCAACCACGGCGGGTCTTCAGCCTGGTATAACCGTCTACGTGAAGTGGAAACCAAGGATTTAGGTTGCCTCCGCCGATGGACTATAAAGCATTGGTTCAAACCTCGGGAGCCCATTTTGGCCGGACACGGCTAAGCCACGCACGGCTAAGCGCAGGAGGGACCAACCCCATATACTCGGGTCCGTGGTGTTGCAACACACTAGAAGCTTACTAACACAGACGCTCCTGTTGGCCGACATAGGGAAACGAGCAACTAAAAGGCTGCCTACTCGGCTAGTAAAGCCGTACCGCACTCAGCCAATTCAAAGCGAAGCGTAACTAATGCTCGTTTGCGCACCTTGGAGTGCGTGGAATCATAGGGCAATAGTATCAAAGGACTCGGCTGTAGAGCGGGCCAAATGGGACCTTAACTAAATATTTAAATCTAAATATTTAAATTTAGATCTAAGAACATGGGTCCCCGCGCTATATAAAAGCTACAGCAGGAGATTTCGCATCACCCTCGTTGTCTAAGAGCTACAAAATATCAACATTTCTAAAAATCTTTAATACTTTCTCCCATTAACCATAAGCTCCGAAGACCTATCAATAAAAAAAAAAAGATCTCTTGCGCTGGTAAGCGCATTTTGGTGGTGTTGAAATGCAAAGACATTCGTGTCTTGTGCATTGGGGGCACGTTATATATCAGCTGGTGGTCAAAATTAGTACGGAGTCCCCCACTCTGGTATGCTTCGCAATCCAAAAGTGGTTTTGGCACGTAAAACCCTATAATTATGTATAATTAAAAAAATGGCGATATCGAATTGGAGCAACACATGAACCAATACCGCGACGCTACAGAAAAGTCTGTAGAAAAGTGGCACCCAAACAAAAGTCTAGTAAAGCTGAAAGAATGTTTCCACTGAACGGCCTTGAGAATTCTGAACGTCAGTCACACCACCGCTCTCAATGCACTCCCTTAAAAAAGCCAAAATCGTATCCGGTGGGATTGAGAAACAAATATCGACAGCAGCGAGCGATCCATGCAGAAGCAACATCGGAGTGGGCCCTAATCGCATCTTGTGCGCATTACAGGACATCCACTAAAGGCGCAGCTGCTACGTGGTTTACTGTGAGCTACCAGGAGCACGCAGACGTTAGAAGGCTCATAACTGGAGGCGGATCGCGCTGCTTTAACGGAGTTTACTACATCTTATCTACTCGCCTGCGTGCACCGTCCGGAGCCTGTAAAAAAAGGTCTGCAAAGTACTGCGAGAGCCACTGGTCTGCAATAAAAGCGAGCGGTCCAGGCAGAAGCAACATCGGAGGCGACCCTAATAGCACTGTCTGCGCATTGCAGCTTCGTTTTCTTTTTTTTTGACAACTTGAAGTTTCAATCGCTCGCTGTCCGCGATGGTAACAGCTAAGCAGCCAGCTTCGGTGAAAGAGCAGCTGAAATATGTCAATCACACAAACGCAAATCTGCAACAAGAAATCGTTTGTCTTAAGCAAAGTGTAACGTACATGAGCGAAACCTTGAAATAACTTAGAAAACACTTGCATCGTGTGGTTTTCAAAGTCATATCCCACATCATACGTGTGCTACACTATATTGTGCATAATCGACGACAGACTAGCAAACATTAAAATTACAAACAATGATACCCGAGTTCAGACAAATAATCTCAATGACCATTTTCACACACTATTTGTTATCCCGATAAATGATGACTGAGCAAGGGAACCGCATGCACTTTTTCTTTCAAGAGATGAAGCGCCAACAGGGACAACCCACTAAGAACGAATAATGACAGGACCAGGCGCGTTGGAGGCCAACCAGATTAAAAGGGGGCGCCTGTGTCAGCGCCCAATCTCTGAATATTTACACGAATGAAAGCATGTTTTAAGAAAGGTTTTAGGTTTTGGTTAATCTTGTGACTCCGTTCGTATACAACTGTGTTCTCGCGCGTGGGCATTCACATAATGAACGCTCCCTCTTTTGTCGTGCCATTCTCCCCATGGTTATATACTCAGCCGCTTTTGACCTCAATAAACAGTTACATGTGGTACCTTGTCCTGTCGTTGCTCCTTCTTAGTGTGCTGTCTCTCTTGGCGCTTCATCTATTGAAAGCTATGAAACAACTAGCCCCACAGCGTGTTCTAGCACTTTTTCTCGGTTGGATTATTGAGCTACCAGCTAAGCAATTTAGGAACCACATTTTTCGTCTTACATATAGTAATGAAAATATGGAATATGAAAATTTAATTGCAATATTGCAGTCCGCCAGCATAAAGTAAAAATCTATACGCTCTCAAATGCTTGGAATGTCATCTTAGAAGGAAGGGAATCCTAAAAGTAGTTAGACTCAAGGAGGTATGGCGGTGCAAGAGTAAACAAAATGGCGGCAACACCTACCACAAGGAAGGAGATAACGAGGAAACTATCGATGTCGCTTATTCAAAAACGAAATAAACAATATTATAGCAACCTAATATTCCAACTAAAGGGCAAGTCGAGGCAGTCTCGCACATAAGTAATACGGTTAGCAAACTATCCGAAAAGCGTACTATTCTACCTGATCTGCGTATGGTCAAATACAGTGACGCCGACATCGGGATACAGCTGAATAACTTTTTTGACAGTATAGGCAAAATGTTTTTACCACTATGAATATTTATGGGGCTATTCTGCCAAAAATCCAGGGTTGGACGTTCACGTTCAGAGAAATTGTTTCAGCTGAAATAATAATCACTGCCGAAAAAATTGCAGCGAACAAAGTAGTTTCTGGCGTATTCAAATTACAATTCGAGTGATATCATGTGTTTGGGTTGTAAGTCGTAGTTTAAAATTTTTTCACGTATTCTAGCCTAAAAAATTCAATTAGTTCAGTGAATTCCTTGCGTCACATAAATGGCGTTGGAATGTGTGTCCGAAAATCTTTTTGCCGAAGCGATGTGCGATGCCAGACGCCGGATTTTCTGCGACATGGACTCCTTAACGCTATCGCGTGAAAATTACTGCTGAAAAGATGGCAGCGAACAAGGTGGTCGGGCGCGGTGAAACAAATGCTAAGCTAACACACGACATCAACATTTTTTGACACCGACAGTAGAGCATATTTAATTAGCACTTAAATATTTACAGGTTTTTATCCAGGAGTATAAAAGATTGTAAAAAACAGGTGACCAAAAGAACCTGTCTATTTATTGTCCAATCGCAATACCATCCTGCTTTACTACGCTTTCAGTAAAGCAAAAGTGCTAAAAAAATACCGCAATACACTATCTTAACTAAACACCAACCTGCGTATGAGAGAAACCTTTCCACCTCTACAGTTGTCTCTATCTCAGAAATCAGGAACCGCACATTGAAAAGTAACAAAATTTGTTTGACAATATTGCTTGACATTGTAAAAGCATTCAGGTCTGTTGACCACAATATCCTCGTGTATAAACTTGAGCGGTTCGGATGCCATGGGATGGTACTTAGGTTTTTGAGCAATTACCTGAGTGATGGTAGACAATACACGGAAATAGCAGAACCTAAATATGACACTAAACACAGGGACTCTGACTGTCACGACTCGAACCACTTTTTCTTTCCTTGTTTCTTAATGATTATCCTTCGTATTTTGTGCACAACAAGGCTTTACTCTAGCGGATGAAACTACCCCTCTGATCATGACGCCGCTCAATGGAAGCAGCAGAAGCTCTCGCAAACGAATGACACAATAAAGTGGTTTTGCCGCAGTAAATTAGCCATGAATGCAAACACAAGAAAATTTATCGGTTTCGCCTCAGGCTGCAAACTCGGGTTCAAAGAAGCTGCAGTCTCCGCCTTAGTAGAGTAGCTACAGAACGTATCAGTGCATATAAGTACTAAGATTTTCATTGGTTATGCCACATCGACTGCATGTATAAAAAGTTGACTGTAAGTTTTTTGCGCTTGTTAAGGACCGAGAATATTAAAGCAAGGAAGTACTGCGACTAATTATTTTTAGCACTTTCCAGTGCCATATGACTTATGACAAAGAATCCTCGGGTCACACTTCTCGTTTCATTATGCAGCACTAAGCACTCTGCAGAAGAGAGTGCTAAGATTTATGACCTTTTCACCTAGAAATGCTCCACGTCCTCTACACACTCCTCTAGCATGCACTAACATTCCGTTTCATCATCCTACCTACAATGGCCGTAACGTAGCAAAAGGCAGGCGAATTGCATAAATTTTACTTTGTCAAAAACCAATAACATGTACGGCTGTCGAGTGACGTCCTTTGCTGGCTCAAAAGTCCGGAATGAAGATCGCTCAGGATTAAGCACGCCAGTAATTTTACAGCCACTTTAACAAATCACATAATACCACCATATTCGTTGTGTTATATTAGCATTATGCGTCAGTGTACACATAATATAACCTATCCGCTGATTCATTAAATAATAGATATGTTTGGAAATATGTACTATATCTTGAGTGCAGCGGGGGCGTAGAGCGGGTGCAGCGGCGGCGCCGAGGTAGAGTGTCCGCCTGGCGTGCAAGAGAACCGTGGTTGAAATCCCAGTTCCGCGCAATTTTCCACCGGATTACAAAACATCCGCGTGTTGATAAAATTGCATAAACAGGCCTGGAGTGCGGCCTGATCCCGGTGACCAGAACCGGTAACGCACTCCCTCACCAGAGAAGGATTGGCCACCCTGGTGCAGTACTTGACCACAACCTCCTATAGGAATACAATAATCAAGTCCCGGCCCTCAGTCTCCAGCGGCTGCGAAGCAACTGACCACGCCGGCGGTCAGAATTCTGACGTAGCAGAGGGTGCTAAGAATACCTGGGTTCGAACAGGCCGCCATTGGAATCTGAACCTGTTAAGGTTTAATGCTAGAACGTTATCTAGTAAGGCAAGTGTAGCAGTCTTATTGGAGGAATCACCACAGTTGAGGCGGCAGAATGGACGGCGACAATTCTGATAAGTAGGAGGAGGCCTGGAATCGACATCGGAACGAGATGAAGAGGGAACGAATCGCCTAGAAAACAGATGAATAGCGCGCCGAACGACTGGCTAAACGCTGCAACACAGCTAGACCACCAGAATAACCTGGACTTGCAATCAAGATTAACCAAGGCTAACCATGTTATGCCTTAGCTTTCGCTACGTATATCCTGGCATGGCCGAGCTAAGCCACTGCCGATTTTTTTTGCGAAACGTTTTTGTGATGTGTGTGCCTTTCGCTAGCCTATCCCTTTCGCCTGTTTTATAATATTTTGTGCAATATATACATTACTAGCCTAATTGGCTAAGGTGCAAGATGCGTGATTACAATCTTGTTGCACCGTATATCTTTGCCAATAAATATATACATCTCATTTCATCCTCCGCGCCAAGCAGTGAAAGTGTACTTCCATCAGTTCGTTTGACTGTCATTTAACATCATTACGTTTATTCTGTGCCCTCGAACTTGCTGCAAAAGCAGGCGAGATTGCCACATACGGCATGAGAAAGTCATCCTCAAGGGCTCGAGAGTTGTTCTTTACGCCACACCGTTCTTGCGGTGTATAATGGCCTAACCGAACGTTGTGTGAACGACTGCCAAAGGGAGCGTGCGCAGAAAGTAAGCAATAAAAGGGCACAGACATAGTTGCGCATGTTAGTGCGTGTTGTTGTGAGGCTCTTTTCTCGCGGACTACCATTTTCCACAGAAGCGATAACACTTCTTCTAAACTTGCGTTGGAAGCTTTTTTATCGAAGTGAACAAAGATCGTTGGATAAGTCAGCCGTCGATCGCATTAACCGCCTTTGACCTAAACGTATGCTACATGCGATATTTGGGCACTTTTATTGTGCGCGTACATGTCAAGCTGATGTATATGTGAAAACCTTCCACTTAACAAATTGTTAAGAGTGAAGCATTTCTCTTTATTTTTATTCACGTGTCAGTTGTCTTTTCGTTTGCCCTAATGTTCCTTGTCACCAATGCAAGACCAAATAACGTAACAGTTCATAATTTTACCAAGCTTTAGCGCCTGTCATAGCTTGTTATTTCAAAAGTGTAATTCATTAGAAGTAATAAGTTATTGAAAACTGTAGCTGAATTACAGCAAACGTGGGCGTGTAAATAAGGTAATAATTAAATTGCTAAATTACTAAGAATCTTATTTGAACAGAAGTAATTATGCAGATGTGCATTGTATCGTACAATTCCGTTGCATACCGACCAGGTTGTAAGCACGTTCCTTATGTTACATTTATTTTGCAGTGTGCCTCTGGTATTTCTTGCGGGTACTTTTTTCCTTTAAATTATGTAGTTTTATGCGCCAAAACTACGATCCTATTATGAGGCACGCCATAGTGGGGGGCTCCGAAATAATTTGGACCACTTTGTGTTCCTTTGACGTGCACCTAAATCTAAGAACACGGGTGTTTTCGCATTTCGCCGCCATCAAAATGCGGCCGCCACGGCCAGGATTTGACCCCGCGACCTGATGCTTAGCAGCCGAATACATTTTCTTCTCTCGTGTTAAGGCTTCCTTAACCTGCAAGTATGAGCCAACTGGCCTAGCGAAACACTCTCTATTGTAGGAATGCGAACACAGCCTTGGAAAATGATCTTGCCGAGCTTTTAGCCGCATCATATTTATTTATTTTATTTATTTATTTACCCTCAGGGCCTTTCGGCATTAGAGAGGGGAGTGGGTTATACAACAAATAAAGAGGAAATAAATCATGAGCTTATACACAATATTTGCTAATTATACAATGTTAGCTATAAGTGTGAAAAATGCAGTAATAGAACTTGACATATAAAAGTAACATTAAACAAGAAAAAGGAAAACACCAGGAGCAGTTCGTACAAATGTTTGCTATTGTATATTGTTAGCTAGTGCTTTTCGAAAATGATCATTGTTATTAATGGAAACAATGTCAGAAGGAAGTTCATTCCAATCTTTCGACGTACGTGGCAAAAATGAGTGTAAAAAGTGTGTCGTGTTACATGTACCAATTCTAACTTTATGATGATGATCTGTACGGTGAGATAAGTAGTATGGTAGCGATATGAATTTTGGGTGAAGTGTAGGGTGGTGATACAGCTTATGAAAAAATGAAAGGCGGGAAATTTTTGACGTGTTGCTAGTGGTTGAAGACCCAGATTCGATTTCATTGAAGAAACACTCGCACCACGGTAGTAATTCCATAGAATAAAACGAGTGGCGTTGTTTTGGATGAGTTCAAGGGAATGTATTAGGTTTTCGTGGTAAGGGTCCCATATAGGTGCAGCGTACTCTAATTTTGGCCGTAACAGGGTTTTATAAAGTAGTAATTTTAAAGGAGTGGGAGCATGAGAAAAGTTACGGCGTAAGTATCCCATCAAGCGGTTAGCTTGATTAATTATGTATTCGACGTGATGATTCCATGTTAATTTAGATGTTATATGTAGGCCTAAATACTTATATGAGTTAGTAGATTCTAAAGCAACATTATTCAAGTAGTACACAGGCAGATTATCGTTAGATCTGGATACTCTCAGAAATTTGCATTTGTTAATGTTGAGTTCCATTCGCCACAATCGGCACCATTTGCTGACGTTATTGAGATCGGCCTGAAGCAGGGAGATGTCGTGTTCGTTAGTTATTTCTCTAAGGATTACACAGTCATCTGCAAATAAATGTATGTCAGAGGTTATTGCTGAAGGTAAGTCATTAATGTAGATAAGGAATAATAAAGGTCCCAGGACGGAACCTTGGGGCACACCGGACTGAACGTCGCTATGAGGTGAGTCATGGCCATTAGCTGTTACGAACTGAGAACGGTTAGCGAGAAATGACTCAATCCATTTGAGAACGTTACGATCGAGGTTTAATTTGCTTAGTTTATAAAGTAAAAGTTTATGACACACTTTGTCGAAGGCTTTCGAAAAATCTAAAAAGATGCAATCGGCAAGAGAAGAACAGTCAAGTATTTGGTGTACTTTGTGAGTAAATGTTAATAATTGTGATTCACATGAGAATGATTTTCGAAAACCATGTTGTGATGACGAAAAAAAATGAATGAGATTCAAGAAAATCCGCAATTTTAGTAAAAATAACGTGTTCTAGCAGTTTGCAGCAGGTACTGGTTAATGATATCGGGCGATAATTTGTAGGTGATGTTTTGCTGCCAGATTTGTGCAAAGGAATTATTTTTCCTATTTTCCATTCTGATGGAACAGTAGATGTGTTGAGTGATTGTTGAAATATTTTGGTTAGTATAATGGAACTATAAGTGCAGGTGTTTTTCAGAAATTTAGCACTGATGTTATCAAAGCCGGGTGACGAATCCATCTTCAATGAGTCTATTAGTCGAATAACTCCGGGAACTTCAACAGTCACTGGAGGCATAGTTAAGAAGTTATAGTCATTCAAGATAGGTAGTTCAATATCAACTGTGCACGAGAAATTTTTAACAAAGTTATTATTCAGGAGAGTTGCGCATAGGTTTTTCGGAACAGGGTTACCAGAGCAAGTGTTAAGAGTGATAGAATCATCGGAAGGTGGATGTATGACACGCCAAAATTTTTTTACGTTAGTTATCAGCATAGATGGTAATGTGGTTGATAAGAATGTTTCTTTAGCGCATTTGAGTGCGGCTACATAGGTGTTAGATGCTAATGTGTAGGCTTTCCAACGTGAGTCAGTGGGTGATTGCGTCGCGGAACGATACAGTCGTCTTTTTTGTTGGATAGTCGTTTTAAATGATTATTGTACCAAGGCGCGCGCGGGTTGCATGTTATAGTACGGGTTGGGATGTGTTTATTGATTAAGCGATTTACCTCTGCCGAAAACATGTTCCAGTTTGACTGCACACTACGATTTTCAAAATCACTCATGAATATGTTAAGAAATAGACTGAGTTCATTATTTATTGCTTCGAAGTTAGCTCTCTTGTAGTCTCTAATTATTTTTTAGTCTTCGGAAGTTTCACAAACGCAGTATTAAAATGAATATTTAGCAATAAGTGGTCACTGATACCCGGTAAGTAATGGATGGTAGAGGCATAATCGGGACGATTGGTTAGGATCAAATCGAGAATGTTTGCGGAAGTGGATGTTAATCTCGTCGCTTGTGTGACTAATTGAGTTAATGAAAATGTAGTACAAATACCCAAGAAATCTTTTGAATCAGAAGAAGAAGATAATAAGTTAGGTATATCACTGTTCCAAACTATATTAGGAAAATTAAAGTCACCAAATAAGAAAAGAGGTGCAGAAGGAAACTTTGTCGTAATGGTACTAATGATATCATGCAATTCGTTGGTAAATGCGGGTGACGAGGAAGGTGGACGATAGCAAACGCCTAAAATTACCTTCTGATGGTTCAGAGTTGCTGTAGCCCACACTGATTCTAGATTGGTGCTGATGTGAATGGGTGACGATGGGATGCGTTTCGAAAGGGCAAGAAGTACGCCGCCACCACGGCGCTCTGTTCGGTCACAGCGGTATATCGTGAATTGTTTGCTATAATGAAACAGTTCTGAGTCTTGAATGTCATTTGAGAGCCATGTTTCAGTTAAAGCTATTATATGGGCTGAACACGTGCCAATTGCGGATGATAATGAGTCACGGTTTTTCAGAACACTTCTGATGTTATTATAAAGGATGCTGACTTGATTATTTTGCGCATGCCCACTGCCCCTCACGTGTCCCTAGGTAGGAACGTGTTGCGAGGCAGCTGAAACATGGTTTAGGCCGACTATATGCATGACTATATGCATGAGCTACTTATCGGTAGCAATTAATCGCGTTTGAAACTGCTTTGATTCAACGGATAAATTCTTGCTTATTCAATATGTTGTTCAGCATGGCATAAACAATTACCGCTTGCGAGTTTCACCGGCCAACGTGCATGTTTATATTGTCTCTTATTTTTCCTCTTGACGTGAATTACAAGTTCACCATGCCCTCCTCCTCTGGCGGTTGGGAGTCGCGCGTACTTACCACGTTTTCCGGTGTCTTTCTGCGGGGACCCTTCTTCGTTTTGGCACTCCGCATTCATCAAAAGGCGCACAAAGTCCAGCTTGTCCTGCGGGCGAAACATTTAAGAATTTCTCAGTGAGATTATTCATCGGTAATAGCAGCAGCTCTTTAATTTGATTGCAGCGAGAGTTCGGGTAATATGCGAACGGTCATGCAATCTGGGAGAAATGTTTTGCTACAGTGGGCCTCGTCTTATACATCCAATTCCGACATAAAGAGGTAGTGTTATCTTCTGTCAAGGAAACACCTCGCACTCATGACCATACTTTTTTTTTCTACTGAGATATAGCTGGAAGAAAGACAGTGAGAAATACTGTTGAGGAATCCTATAGAAATAATAGTTATGAAATGTTAGAGCACCAGCCGATGGTGGACTAGGGCCAATGCATTTTTATCGCTTAGAAGATATTTTGTGCATTCAACTCTGGGATCTTTTTCACTTACAGATAAAACATTAATGCTTCTGAGCTGTAAATAATTTCGTAGCAAAGAACTACACCCGTGATAAGGAACCCGCAGTTTTGCACATCTTCCACCATTGCAATCACAACGTTACC
Organism: Dermacentor albipictus; assembly: GCF_038994185.2. Classification (NCBI taxonomy): domain Eukaryota; kingdom Metazoa; phylum Arthropoda; class Arachnida; order Ixodida; family Ixodidae; genus Dermacentor; species Dermacentor albipictus. Next base: position 22,197,982 of record NC_091822.1, on the reverse strand, counting down.
GCAGATCTCAAGGCTAAGATTGGTAATATATGAACAAATGTGACAGAAACATAATAATCTATTTCTTCTAGCATAATCTGGTGTGCTCTCCTTAACGTTTCAAGGTAAACAAATTAATGCTTACACAGAAAGAAAACACATGTAACGAAGCGCTAGCTACTCATTTAGATATTGTAAACGCAGACAAATGAATGACCCAGTTTTTTTTTTACATATGCAGTACAAGGCTCCAAGATGAAGAGACGAGGAGTTTCACGAAGCCAAGGCATTCACCAAGGAGCAACGTAATAGGCGCACAGAGGGGATTAAGAAGTATATATGGCTGCAGCTGCCGGCGATGTCAAGCGCTGCGAATGGTAGTGGGAAAGATTTACGGCTCATGAAGACGTCGGACGGTGTGAAGAGGAACGTTGCCTCAGTGAGGGCATCGCAAGAGACGGGTACGATGGCGAAGGAACCCGCCGTGGTTGCTCAGTGGCTATGGTGTTGGGCTGCTGAGCACGAGGTCGCGGGATCGAATCCCGGCCACGGCGGCCGCATTTCGATGGGGGCGAAATGCGAAAACACCCGTGTGCTTAGATTTAGGTGCACGTTAAAGAACCCCAGGTGGTCAAAATTTCCGGAGTCCTCCACTACGGCGTGCCTCATAATCAGAAAGTGGTTTTGGCACGTAAAACCCCAAATATTATTATTATGGCGAAGGAGCCAGGCGGAATATGTGTGTCGTCGCGCATGGTAAGTATAGAAGGGCGATCACGATTTTCGTGCAACGGTGCGCCGCACAGAAGGGGAAATACAACTTCGGCGCGTGTGCAGTCGATCACGGCTTCATGACGCGATAAGAAGTTCCATTCGAGGATGACGTCATGAGAGCAAGCGGCAAGAACAACACACTCGCGGATATAAACAAAGCCGTGAATAAGCGCACGTACAGTACAGGCTGCGTGCGGAGTGACATGCTGCGCGCTTTCCGTACGAAGCGACAGTCCAGAAAGCGGCGTGGTCACCTTGCGTAGTGAACGGCACAGTTTGGCGGCTATCGCAGAAACGGCTGCGCCGGTATCCACAAGAGCGAATGCAGGAACAACTTCTACACAAATTTTGACTTCGTTAGCAGGACAGGCGCGAAGACTTAGACAGTTCGAATGGGGCGCACTTCTTGCCTCTTGAACTGCGACGTTCAGTTTTCCTGGTCAGGTGGTGCAGGTCGCCGACGCATTGGGGAGACCGAGCGTCGGCGAGGGGATGGCTTGGGACGCAACGGAAATTCTGGGAGGTCAGCACGACCGACCATGCGGTTGGGGGGAAGGAGCGGCGTATTGGCGAAAGGGCTGGCTGCCGTACTGGAAGGGCCGATAGGCGTCGGCGAACGCTTCAGGGCGACGGTGGCAATATCGGGCGACGTGTCCGAGAGCCCAGGAACAATAACAGATGGGATGATTGTCAGGCGTCCTCCAAGGATTAGCTCGTGGTGCGGTCCACGATGCAGCATGGGCTTCCGGTGGCAGCGGTTCGGACTAGGTCAAGAAAGACGCCGGCGGAGGCTTGCATACAGCCTGCGCGTACGTAAGAGGCTCGGCCACAGACAGGCCTGGCTGCGCATTGGTGAGAGGCGTGGTGACAGGCTGCACTGCCAGCGCAGAGATGAGATTCGCGGCTGCAGGCGGCTGATGGTGTGCGGAAGGAATAACTTGAGCGACGTCTTCGGAAATGAGGGTGTGGAGCGTGTTTGGAAGAAGGGAGGCGCTCTCCTGAGCAAAGGGGACTAAAGAAAGTTGGCGGGCAAATTCCTCACGCGCGAAGTCCTTGACCCGCTGAAAGAATGAGGATGGGTCGTACATGCTGTCAAGGCTCGCCAACGAGTCATCGCTTCCCGGAGCATGCCGAGTCCAAGCGCGTTGCTTCCTTAACTCATAACTTTGGCATAGGCTGACGACTTCGGAAACAGTGCGTCGATTACTGGCAGGGAGCATCTCGAATGCGCCGTCATCGATGCCTTTCAGTATATGGTGAATTCGCTAAGCATCGGGCATGGCGGCGTTGACTCGTTCACAAAGGTCCACGACGTCTTCACTGCATATATATATATATATATATATATATGTAGCTCGTGAAGGTTTCTGCCGTCTGCAGTGCTCGTGCGCGCAAGCATTGTTCAGCGCGCAGCTTGCGAACAGCGGGTCGGTCGAACACTTCCGTAAAGGTTGTCTTGAAGATTAACCATGTGGGTACGTCACTTTCGTGGTTGTGAAACCAGAGCTGGGCAACACCAGCCAGATAAAAGGTGGCGTGGGTTAACTCGGCTGGATCATCTCACTTGTTGTGCTCGCTCACCCGTTCATACGACGCAAACCAGTCTCCTACATCTTCGTCGTCTGCAACGCTGAAGATCTTGGGGTCCCGTTGTCATGGAACCCCAGTGGAAGGGATGGACTGTGGCATCGGCCGTTTGGGATGAGCTGTCGGTCATGGCGGGCGGTAGCGTTCTTGATCGCAGCTCCAGGGTTTCAAGCGATGGAGCTTGAGTTCCAGCACCTCCACCAATTGAGAAGAGGTTTATTTGCGGCTCATTATGCAAAGGTACAGCGACCCAGAACGGCGAGGCAGCACGAAGCACTGCCCAAAAAGACGCCAGCAATGAACAGCGTGAGCCGAGCTGAGCCGCGCGTTGGCGATGCGGCTGTGCCGCGAGACGCGTCTTATTTGTCACAATAACAAATTCAGTTTATTCATAGATCAACAAGCTGGCCTGTGCACATCTGTTTGCACATCTCTCAACATAGAACCTAACATTTTTCGTTCCATCGCTGATTACGCCGTCGTTAACTAGTTCTCCAGCGTCTTTGTTAACCTGACATTTTTTCTGCATTTGGCACCCGTGGAATGGAGCGATTGTACACTTTTCTTTTTTTAAAAGTTAGATTATGGGGTTTTACGTGGCAAAACCACTTTCTGATTATGAGGCACGCGTAGTGGAGGACTCTTGAAATTTCGACCGCCTGGGATTCTTTAACGTGCACCTAAACCTAAGTACACGGGTGTTTCCGCATTTAGCCCCCATCGGAATGCGGCCGCCGTGGCCGGTATTCGATCCAACGACGTCGTGCTCAGCTAAGTTTTCTTTTCAATGACAGTGGTAAGTTCTTAGTAAAAATTTGGCAATGCCTGTCGTACGCACCGAAATACATTTTCATTGCAAATTCGTTTAATATGATTAGGGTCTTCTGTAACATCTAGATAAGCATACTCTTGCGAAAACTCCAAGGGCTGACTGGCGATTGCGGATATTTTTTCCCTTACTAGGCGCTTAGAAAAACTCATCGGCTCGAATTGCAGTCTATGTCAAAATACAGCTCTAATGAAAGGCCAACAAAACCAATTTCGCGCCTCACTAGATGCACTTGAAAGCAGCCAACAAGGTCGACCAAAATGGGTAACGAAGCTTGCGGCGAAAAGTGGCACAGAACCAATTGTCAACATCGTCAACAAGAGTGGCTATAGGAGCAGCGACAGAAGTGCGGCTATCTGAGAAGTCGACAAAGTATGAGGAAGAAAAACGACTTTTTATACGAAACGAGACACAGTTTCATTTCTTTCAAAGAAGATAATGTTCTTAATGGAGGTTACATACTTTTGTCGAGGAACGAAACCACAACATTAATTTTGTGATTACCAATAAATCCCTTCGTTGCCCCGCGCGCTAACAACACGCCGCTGTCAACTGCAGTACAGTTTAGCTCTAGAAGTTTCTAGTAAAGCGCGCTCGTAATTTTCATCTGCTAATACACGTCCCCCTCACAACTCTTGATGCTTTAATTGTCAGCGCTTGTCAGAAGCCTGGTGATGGGGTGTTTGTTAGATCTGTTTCATGGTTATCAACATGTTCAATCAAAAGCAGTGAATTGCGACTGCCAGACTATTGGTTACCGTGGCTGTTTTCGTCATGTGCATTTGACATCTGACGACGCACAAGCATTCAACATCAATAACGTTCCTTGTTCTCAAATAATGTTTTGTGTTGAACATGATTGGGACACCCGTAAGGCTCACGATTTATTTTGTCACTTATTACGCTTTTACGGACCCATCGAATCGAATTGCGGGGCATCTTAAAATGCAGCTCTAAAGCAATGCCAACAAAACAAATTTCGCTCCTTTGATAACAAAAATGACGTCACTTATGTTTCTAACATATAGAGTGTCAGTTTATTTTTTTTTTTAATTTTTGCTCCACCGGAAGGGGATGGCGTCACTCAGATGGCACCAATGCCCATAAATTGCCGGTGAACCGGCATGTATTGAACGTATGCACTTCTAAGAAAGCTTCTATAACAGGTAAATTTATCTTCCAGCACACCCGAAGCCGCATCCTATCTCAGTTCGCGAAGTGCTTGTGCCGGCCGCCGATTACCTGCTGCGCTCAGTCGCCGCCCGCAGAGCAACCGCTGGGCTAGCACGCTCCCTTCTCCCTCTTTAACTGGAGCTTCCCACCCCCATTTTCTTGATTCTTTCCTGAACAAGGCTAGCTGAACGGGAAGGCAGCCTGCATCAAGCCAGAATTATTCTTGTCTCACGGTCTTATGATTTCCCTGACGCCTTCAGCATACGCTACCGCGGGGAACGATATGATCGTCTCGCACTTGGACTTTACACGCAGCATGACGGCGATGGTGACGACGGCAGCAAAAGTTCTCTTTGGGTGGCCCTATCATTGTTACTACAAGAAAAATTAGGTCTCGAGATGTTCTATTTTTGATAACACGCAAAATAAACATGCCTTTTCTGGTAAGTGTTTTCGAAAATGGCTCCAATGATTAGAAGGTCAGACTCTTCATGCAGGATGAGTGTGAACATTGACAAGTGCATGATGCTTTGCACACAGAACTCGAGAAAGGTGATCGGCGATATAAAGCAGCAGTCACCCAGCACAGTCATCATATTTTCCATGAACGTGATGGAATTTCACCATAATCCACATCACCATAAATAGCTTGCACTACCTAAGAGCGCAGTGATGACGTTGATGCCATTAGGATACACACTGTTTCATCCGCACTATGAGGATGAAGCTGTGGGTTTGGTACACAGCGTCAAATGCTTCACTTTACTGCACCATTCAGGGAGAACATAATTTAGCCCTATAATAGCTTGCACAAGGCTGTTGGTGGCGTCCGGGTCACCATTTTGTGGGAAGCGGCGCGAAGAGGTAGCCGACGTGGTGACTGTGTATTTCGGCCGGACAGCCATGGTACCGCGGGATCCCATGAACGGCCGATGCCATGGCCGCTCAGGTCGAGCACCACAGCGCGTTCTATTTCTCGCGCTCTATACAAGGTAAATATACCTGGTAGCGAAGCTTCCATAGGAGCCCACATGTTCAAAATATGGCGCTTCATCGATAGTTCATGGGGCTTGGAGCCATCCGTATGTGGAGGGAACCCTTCCGGCGGAAGCAAAAATAATGTGACGCCATATCCGTTAAAAGCAGAAGTGACGTCATTTTGTTTTCGAAGCTGCGAGATTTGTTTTGTTTGCCTGCCTTCACAGCTATATAATCAAATGTCCCACCATTCGACTTGATGGACGTTTTATGCTTTCAGCGCGCAAAGCGATGGAGGGAAAGGCCAGCCATATGGTTATCGAAATCGCACCCCTGCACAGAACATACTTTCTTTGGAGGCCGACGAAAGGTTTAGGTGTAGAGTGCTGATCGGATGCCAAGCCCGTCGGTCAGCGCAGTCACATGAAAGCAACTAAACTATTGTCTGGCGGTCATGGCGGTCTGGCGGACTGAACAGATTAAGAAGCGATGAAGCTACCCGCGTCACAAAATTCAGACATACTTCGATAAGCAAAAAAGCACAACGTGTGAGCTGAACAGGTGAGCAAAAACAACAACAAGTGAACTTTACGAGCGTGCCTTTCTGCACATGTCAAGAGCTGCATTGCATTGCGAGTGACAGCGTCGTCAACTCCCCCGTCTTACAACTTGACGCAATAATCAGGAAAGCCACGAAGCAGGCCCTGGGTATTCCCATAAATTCATCTACGACAAAATTACTTCAAATGGGAGTCCACAACACAGTAGCCGAGCTCGTAGAAGCCCACCTATCCAATCAAAGGGTACGCCTTAGCCAGACCAAGGCGGGCAGAAGCGTCCTCCGCAAGCTAGGATGGCAAGAATCACACTACACCCGCCACGACCAATTACCCGAAAAGTTGAGTGAGAAGTTGGAATGCAAACCACTACCACGCAACATGAACCCCACAAAGCATGCCGGACGACGCGACGCCCGGGCAAGAGCCATCTCCAGGACCCTGGAGGAAGACGACACTGTCTTATATACAGACGCCTCTCTATCGAAACGCTCCACGAGGGCAACAGTCGTGGTCACCGGGCTAGAAAAGCTGGTCACCTGCGCATCAATCTACATTCCGTCTTCAGAGGAAGCAGAAGAAGCAGCGATAGCTCTCGCACTCCTGCAACCAAACGTTACCAAGATCGTCACGGACTCACAAGCTGCATACAAGAACTACAGATCTGGCTGGGTGTCCCTTGTGGCACTAAAAATTCTTGGTAAAGCTACGCCTCCTAAACAAGCAATCGAATTAGTTTGGGTCCCGGCTCACTCCTCAGTTGAGGGCAATGAATATGCTCATCAACAGGCCCGTGCGCTAAACTCCCGGGCCAACGAGGAGGAGGCAAGGGGATGGCAACCCATCACAAATTACAGAGATATAGTCAAATATTACAGGGACGGCAGGAAGACCTTCCCGCACCCCCACCACTCCTTGACCAAAGCCGAACAAACAATATACAGGCAAATCCAGGCAGGATCCTTTCCTCACCCCTGCCTCCAGAACAAAATATACCCAGAGAGATATAAGAACACATGTCCTCACTGCAATGCATTAGGCACCCTTCGGCACGTCATAAGAGAGTGCAATTTTTCCATAGACCACCCCCCACCTATACCCATAACTAACCCCCCTGCTATCCCCACCCTTTACGAGCGATGGGAGATCATGCTGTCCAGCTCCGCCCTGGAAGACCAGCTCCGACTGATCCACAGGGGCCAGGCGGCCCTGGAAGCATATGGAGCCCGCGAAGAGGGAGCCACCCCATCAGACGCTTAACGCGTTTCATTTCATAATGGACCAGTAAAGTTGTTTCTCTCTCTCTCTCTCTCTCTCTCTCTCTCTCTCTCTCTCTCTCAACTCCCCCTGTAACGATGGGCGCTGAAAACAAATGTATTTATCAATAATAATAAAATTAAACAAACTTGTATTTTCTTAAATCATCACAAACAAGTAAAATTGATTGGGGATTTTATTTTCGTTTATTTATTCTGTGTCTCGTTTGAATTAAAGAAACGCTTTTTTCTTTCCCAATGGTTGTTCCTTCCAAACATAGTCGCACTTCAATCGCTGCTCCCATAACCACCCTTGCTGATGTCGGTGACAATTGGTACTGAACCGCTTTTCGCCCGAAGCTTCGCGACCTATTTGGATCGACCTTGCTCTATACCCGTGAGCCGTTTTCCTTCACCGGCTCTGCAGGTGATAGTTCGTGCCCCTACAAGATCTTTCGCGTAATCTGTGATACAGCCTCTCCGAAACACAACAATTTAGGCAGGCAATGTAACCTACCTGTATATCATTTTAGAGCTTAGAGACAAATGCCGGGTTGAATCATATTTTTTTTTTGCTGCTCTCAGTCAGAAGCATGACCATGCCATTTCATGTGACACTGTTGTAATGTTAGCGCCTAAACCATTGCATCAATGTGGTGGCCCCACTTACGTTCTTGTCGTTAGCGGCCCTTCGCCGTAGAAGGTCCGTCATGACACCACTGAAGTACTCGACAGCGTCCGGACAGAATATGCGTAATCCGGCCAATGCACTGAGGCGTGGAAACTGGACTGCATAGAGCCGTATGTGTGTCAGTCAGTACCGCGTGAAAGACAGAAGAATGCAACACACACATTCAGATGTTTGCCGCGGTTAAGCTCTTTCTTTTACTCCTTTACCCAAGAGCCTCCTAGGCTTCATTGTCACCTGTAATAAGGGTTTCTCAAAAGAAAGTTGTTTTCAGCTGCTGAAAAGTTCACGTCACCTGATGTGACCATTTACAGTGCACTCACAGAGTAGCATAATCGCCTGGAAGCGCTTACCATTGTAAGTTTAAGTGGTGACTCGCCAGAAGGTGTTGAAGCGTTTGGAGTGACGCGCAGTTAATATGGGGCCTTGAATTGTCGTTTTGGGTAGGTTCGAACCAGGAAGGGAGTTTGCCTACTCTTCAGAAGCTTTCTTGAATTATGGAGGGAGGGGCTTACACCCTACAGCTCCGTAGACAACTTCTAGCCAAAAGAGCTGCAATCGCCTAGTAATGGCTTATGACGCAACGTACATAAATATTGGTCTTAACATGAGAGCCACAGAAAACGAGCTCGCAAGTATACTGGCACCGGGGGCGCATACGTATATGTACGTAAGGCGTGTTACCTTCCGCGTGCATTCTGTGCTGCATTGCTTTGAATCCACAGAAATATAGCTTGAAATTGCCATGACTCTGTCAAGTGTGAGCCATGTGAGTGGAGGGTGCCCCTAAGTGGGCCTGATTCTTCCCTCTTTAGTTTGTGGTTCTGTCCTCTATCGCAGTGCTAACACCTAGCTATGAACACCACCTTGGATCTCTCCTCTAGCTTGTCCTAGTTCTTTACTAACGTACGCCCTGTCTTGTCCTGACGTGCAGCACACACGTTTTTTTTTCCTTTGCAGCAGCAGTGTGTGAATCCCGAGCTGCGCCACCAGCTGACTCGCCGAAGGTGGCTTCTTCGCACGCTATTGTTGATTGACAGTGCTCTCTTCGCTCGAATCGTCAGTATTAACAGCGGGCAAATGATCGCTACCTGAGCGCTGATTCTACCTCATCCACCTCAAGGTTCGCGAGGTCCTCTGATTAGCCTCGATTCTTCGTTATGCCGATAGTCAATAGGCATTACGTTTAGGCTGCGCTGATTAGCATGCTTGGTTCCTACTGGCGGACTCACACCACTCTTTCATTATGGTATTTTGTTCTGCTGGTAGGTCAAGATTTTTTCATATCGAGAAAATTCCATGCAAATCCACTGTGTAAATTTGATCCAAGTTTGTTTGCTGCTAATGTACTTGACGTACTCAAGACTAAAGAATGGGCTCTCAGCCATGCTTGAGCCACATCTTTTTATCAAATAAACCCTCGGTGATAACAAAGAAACGTTCGGCTACCTCCGGACTCAGCTATCTGATACTTAATTTGATTTGTTGCCGCTTTCTACGATACGGACACAAATATACAAAGTAGAAAGTTTTAATATTAACAGCGCTGCTAAACGGACTGACCATATCAACGGTATGGAAAACATATTCCGCAGATTTATCTTAGTTTTACATGCTGAACGATGCGCGAACATGACGAAATTACGAGAAATAATATATCACCGTAGTAAGTACATGGCCAGTAATAATAAATGTCGCATAAAGCGTGCCTACAGGCTGGACGCTTTTTAACAGTGGAACCAAAGGATAATGTCAACAAAATAAGAACAGCAATTTCTTTTCAAGCATCAAACTGAATAAGAAAAGATGCATCCCAGCCATGAACACATGCCAACTGCCACAACTTTCTGTATTTTTCTCAAGAATGTCTAGTTTTTTTTTAGGTCCTTTCAGTGTCTTATTTAAATTTTGAAAACGGCATTACCGTAGTATCGGTGAGTGCATTGGGCTCTGTGGGAACCTCGAGCGATTTTGTGGCACGTGAGACAAGGCTCCTTCTATGGTAAGTTCAAGATTTGTGTGGCATGTTGCCACTCACCAGATGACATTCAAGAAGAATTGACCGCGTCCCGATTGCCCAGTCGTGAAGATGAATTCTTCAATACTGGGTGTTTTTGTGACGAGATCTCGCAAAGCTTAACCCGTGGCAGATAGCACAATTCTAATTCTTGAGCTGCACGATAGAAAAATGCGGGCATAATTTGCGCGAAAATTTGAAGCGTTTAATTGACTTGAAAATAAATTTGTTGCTTCAGTTACCTAATTACCTTTCAAGACATACTGCAGTTTAACAATTGTAGTCGGTCAGACTGCAACGCTAAGAACTAACAGTGACACACAGTTGAAAATAATTGTATGGAAAACACCAGTGTAAAAATTTGCGCCATCAAACTGCCCGTAAAACTGAACTGCCCTCTGGCCTACTTTTTTAACAAAACTGCTTTATGCAATAAAAAGTACATGTACCTAGACTGCCAATGCATTTCATCACGTGACGTTAAACTTTACAATACATTAGGATGTCCCAAGCTCGGATGTGCCTGCTCCGGTTAGAATACTTGTCAGGCTAATGACCAAATCTTCTAGAATCACTTCATAAGGGGGCCACGAGCTCCACTTCATCAAATTTTGCCCGTCTCGCGAGCGCATCATCAAATTACTTATGCTCAATTTGCAATATCATGCCTTAACTCGCAAGTTATTGCCCTTATGGCTATTCCACAACATTTTATACCCTGAGCCCGTTCGTAAAGGTGATTTATTATTTCTCTGACACTATATTTTACATCAGATCCATCATCAACTGAAGGTGGGACTACCACTGTGCCACATCACAACTCTTATATTGCCTCATTCGTACCACGGACTGCCGACTACTGGAACCACTATCCCGCCTTCTACCGTCTATGACACCGCTAAGTCCTAGAAAACTTTGTCACATGTACTGACCATTTCTCTGTAATGCCCTCGGGCCTTGAGAGTGCGTAAATAAATAAATAAATAATGGGAATGTCATATGAAATGTTTCAGTGCCTGATCTCCTAGCACGGTCTTGTTTGAAGCATCGCAAGCCATATCTAAACACAAGGAAAGACAAGTTATAATCTAATGTAAAATAGCACTGTCCTAGAATAACTTTGTACTTGAAACTGTGTTCAACTGCAATTAAAATTATTTCCGTATGTTTTCTTTTGATTCAATGTGACTGGTTGATGTAAGCAAAATCGGCGACTCGCAAGGGAACGGGGTGCATGAGTGTTTGGTGTTTTTCTTGTGCGGTTACATGAAACAGTCGTAAGAAGTCAACACAGAACTTCGCCAAGAACAACATAAGGGAAATATTAATAATCTACATGTATGTATTTTACCATCGCGTCATACATGATGATGCAGAGTGACTGAAGTAAAAGCTGTCTTTGAATAGAGTGACATAGCAACGCCCCACCTTTTGGCAGCAGCACACAAAGCACAATGAAACAAGACACACAGAAAAGAGACGCCGGTCATGGCGATCACACTGAACTAAAGAATATTATATGAACCTCAGAAAGGTGGTTAACCCAAGGGCCTGATTTTTTATTTGTCATAATATAAGAATCCAACAAGCACTGACACCAAGCACAACACAGGGAAAATTAGTTGTGCTTATTAAATTAAATAAAGAAACGATAAATTAATATAGATGAAAATGGATAAAAAAACAACATGCCGCAGGTGGGGAACCTTCGCATTAACCTTCTCACAACCTTCGCATTACGCGTGCGATGATCTACCAACTGAGCTACTGCAGCGTCCATCACAATCCATTTTAGTGCTGCAGGCATCATCAGAACGTGATCATTTTTGGCTGAAGGCAGCCCGTCCATAAATCTACATATGCTACCTGAAGGCATCAATACTGCACGATTCGATACCCTCATTATGTAATAAACGAAAACGGGGTAATCAGGAGGTCAGGTATTTTATTAGTCATATCATAAAGCCAGCAAGCACTGACACTACGGAAAACAAATGGGAAATTACTTGTGCCTAATAAATGAAATAAAGAAACGATAAATTATTGGAAATAAAAGTGGATGAAAGAAGAACTTGCCTCAGGTGGGGAACGATCCTACAACTTTCGCATTACGCGTTGCCTTCATCAAAAAAACACATAAGGTTCTCGTTGTGACTGCGTCAGAAAGGATGTTCCACATCCGCCGTCAAGGCTTGTGAGTGGTGGCGCAAAAAAAAACAACATAAAGTTCTCGTGTCACCTGCGGCAGAATGTATGTTCCACATCCGCTGCTAAGGTTTGTGAGCGGTGGCGCTGGCTAACAGTTCCAGGGTTCTACTAGGCAACATACATACCATGTAATGGTGTTTAATTGAAGGCGAGAAACAGCAGAGAGGCAGCAGCCTAGCCGAAGCGAACAATCCCAGCACTCTCGCAAATCACAGCACAGGTCGTCGTCGTCGTCTCTGAGCTCCTATACGAAACACGGTGTGCGTCTGCTTCATTACATTGGTTCTGGGTGTAAAACGGAGTCATCCTGACCACTCAGGGAGCAGAGAAGATGAGGGGATCGAAATAAGGCTTCAGCCGGCTAACATTCACTGTCTCACGACATCGACAACGAAGGTACGGCGATGGTGTGACGGGCTTAACGATATAGTTCACAGGGGAGGAGGCGTCGATGATCCGGTACGGACCGTGGTACCGCGCAAGTAGCTTAGAAGAAAGGCCAGGCGTGTGAGGCGGTATCCATAGCCAAACAAGGGAACCAGCAGGGCACGTGGGCGTGGCAAGGTGACTGTCGCGTCTTGTCTTCTGGCACCCGTGACCCTCGCTAGTCAACGAACGAGCCAGCTGGCGGCAATCTTAAGCGTATTGGGCGACTTCTGAAATAGTCGTGCACTCGGAAGCGTTAGGTCGGTAGGGCAGGATAGTAGCCAAAGGACACGAAGGCTCACGCCCATACAAGAGAAGAAAAGGTGAAAAACCGGTGGTCGCTTGTGTCGCGGTATTATAAGCGAAAGTAACGAACGGGAGTACGATGTCCCAATTCTTGTGGTCGGACGAAACGTGCATCCTAAACATGTCGCCTAGTGTTCGGTTGAAGCGCTCCGGGAGACCGTCTGTTTGAGAGTGATACGTGGTCGGCTTCCGGTGAATGATCCGGCACTCGCGAAGGAGGGATTGTATCGCTCATGACAAAAAGACACGACCCTTATCGCTGAGTAGTTCTCTAGGTTCACCGTGGCGAAGGACGAAGTTGCGAAGAATGAGCATCGCAACTTCGCGCGCGGTCGCGGCGGGGTAAGCTGCGGTCTCGGTGTAGCGCGTCAGGTGATCGACACCAACAATAACCCAGCGGTTTCCACATCCGCTGGATGGTAGCCGGCAAATAGAGGTCGATGCCTATGCGGTCGAACGGTCAAGCAGGGCATGGTAGCGGTTGTAGTGGGCCAGTAGGGCGAAGTGAGGGAGTTTTGCTTTGCTGGCAGGCGGTGCATGATCGAATTTACTGCTGCACAAACCGATACATTCCCCTCCAGTAATATTGTTGACGCAGCCTTGTGAATCTTTTTAGGACGCCGGCGTGGGCACTTTGAGGGTCAGCATGGAAGTACGCGCACATATTGGAGCGCATGTGACGAGGGATAGCCAGAAGCCATTTTCGACCGTCAGGCATATAGTTGAGGCGGTAGAGGGTGTTGTCTTGCACGGCATAGCGGGCTGCTTGAAGGCGTAACGGCCGCGTTGAAGGAACAACCGATGGAGCGGCAAGGTAGTCGAGCAGCAGGGCGAGCGATGGGTCCTTGCGTTGCTCGGAAGGCATGTCAATAGCGGTCAGTAGTGAGGGGTCTGAGGTCGGAGAAGGAACGGAAAGAGAAGCCATATCAGGTGTCATCGGCGAGCGGGAGAGTGCGTCAGCGTCTGAATGTTTTCGACCAGAGTGGCATACGACACTGCTGTCGTATTCCTGTAGCCGAAGCGCCCAACGTCCGAGGTGGCCCGACGGGTCTTTCAAGGAGGAGAGCCAACAAAGGGCGTGATGGTCAGTGATGATGCTGAAAGGACGGCCGTAGAAATAGGACAAAACTTGGCCAATGCCCAAATGATGGCTAAGCATTCCTTTTCTGTAACGGAGTAATTCATCTCAGCTTTTATAAGGGTACGGCTGGCATAAGCCACAACGTATTCTTCATTCGTGGCTTTCCGTTGGGCCAAGACCGCAAGGCCGACACCACTGGCGTCGGTGTGAAAATCTGTCGGCGCAATTGGGACGTAATGGCGAAGAATCGGCGGGGAAGTCAGCAACTCGCGTAACTTGTCAAAGGCTTCATCGCATGCTGATGACCACGCCGAAATGCCTTTGCTTGCGGTAAGTAGCTTCGTCAAGGCTGCGACAAGAAAGGCGAAGTTCCGCACGAAGCTTAGAAAATAAGAGCACAGGCCTATGGAACTTCGCAGGGCCTTGATAGATGTGGGCTTCGCAAACTCTACGACTGCGCGAAGCTTGTTGGAATCAGGAAGGATGCCGTCTTTCGAGACAACGTGACCTAAAACAGCTAATTTTTGGGCAGCGAAACGGCAATTCTTGAGGTTGAGCTGTAGGCCAGCTGAAGCGAGACAGGTCAGGATGTCATGCAGACAGACGAGATGTGTCGGAAATTCCTGTGAGAAAACAAGTATGCCATTCAGGTAACATAAACAAGTCTTCCACTTGTGTCCGCGAAGGATGGTATCAATCATGCGCTCGAAGGTAGCGGGAGCATTGCAGAGCCCGAAATGCATAACGTTAAACTCATACAGGCCATCGGGAGTGATGAAAGCTGTCTTTGGGTGGTCAGCCTCAGCCATGCGAACCTGCCAATAGCCGGAGCGGATATCTAAAGACGAGAAGCATTCGGCACCTTGCAGACAGTCAAGAGCATCGTCGATCCGAGGCAGTGGATAGACGCCTTTTCTTGTGATCCTGTTTAGGCGGTGATAATCGATACAAAACCAAATGGTGCCACCTTTTTTCCGCACTAGAACGACAGGTGAGGACCAAGGGCTCTGAGAAGGCTGAATGATGCCGCGCTGCAGCATGTCGTTCACTTGTTCTGTAATATCTCGGCGCTCTTCTGCGGAAACGCTATACGCACGCTGTCGCAAGGGGACTTGGGAACCGGTGTTGATAGTGATAGTATGAGAAACACTTGCCGTGCGACCCAAGGATGGTTTGTTGCCGTCGAATGAAGAAACGAAGTCGTTCAACAGAGCAAGAAGTTTAGTTCGATTAGACGGTGAAAGGTCTGCAGCGATGGCGTTGTCGAAAACTGCTAAGGGCGATGTTGAGGAGACGGAAGTTATGGCGTCCAGATGTAAACGGGTGGTGCCATCGTGAACGTCAAGGTCTTCAACACACGTGACAGCTTGCACAAATCCAAAGGTCTCACCATGCAGCACTGGATACCGGTGCGGATTACAGATGGGTATCAAAGCGGATTCAGACCTAACCGTGAGTACGGCGAACGGGGGAAATAGGTCTTTGCGGCCAGCAAGCATGTCAGAGGGCGTAAACGCCACAGTTGAGAATGGCACGGCAGTTCACGACAAGGTCACAAGCACCGACGTCTCCGGATGTAGATCAGTATCGTCATCAACGAAGACCTTGTTAACACTGAGGTCGGCGCCGACCAATGGGGACTTACATAGTGGTGAAAGGGACACTGCCGCGCGAGAACAATCGATGATGGCAATATGACGTGACAGGAAGCCCCACCTGAGGATAAGATCATGAGAACAGGATGGCAACCCAAAAAACTCGATGATGTACAAAACGCATTAGATAGTTACATGGGCTGTGCATACATCTGTAGGATGAATGCGTTGAGCGCTAGCAGTGCAGAGCGCCATGCCAGATGGAGAGGTCGTGACTTTTTTCAGCTTGCGACAAAGATTTTCCTGGATGGCGGAAACGGCGGCCCCGGTATCGATGAGCGCTTGGGTGGATGCTCCCTGGACATGGACGTCAATGAGAATGTGTGGTGAAAATTGAGGCCTTAGAAAGTTCGATGAGCTTGCAGTTCTTGCCTCCGGAACTGCGCTAGTCAGTTTCCCTCGGCAGTGGGAGGCCGACGACGCATAGGTGACAGCGACCGTCGACGTGGAGACGGAGAACGGCAACTGTCTGAACGGCGGTCGCGATCGAAGGGTCTGAGCGGTGCGCCAGAGGCGTCTTGGCAGCGTACGTTGGTGGGATGTTGGGGCGAGGAGGGAAATTGGTCAAAGGCATCACGGTGCGAGGACATGTTACGACGACAAAAGCGCGCAACGTGACCAGCGATGCCACAGGCGAAGCAAATAGGCCTGTTGTCTGACGTGCGCCGCATGTAGGCTTGACGAAGAGGCCGTAGTGACTTAGTGACTGTCGTGAAATGGGAGCAGGGGGAACTCGGTGCGTTGGAGGTGGTACAGAATATGACGGCGGGGGTGGCCGTGTGACAGCGGCAGCATAGTTGAGCGGTGGAGGAGTGACGCGCGGCGGGTAGTCGGCATAAGATAGCGGTGCCGTCGGAGACGCGAATAGTGGCGGGTAGTCAACATAGCATAGCGGCGCCGTCACAGGCTCTGGCTGGCGAACAGAGGTAAGTGCGTCAGATATTTGGGCTCGGATGGCTTGTTGCATGGCCGGAGTCAGTGTTGGGGCAGGCTCCTGACTGTGGGGGACTCCTGACTGTGGCCACTTCCTCGCGTATGAAATCCTTGAGCTGAATGACGAGAGCACAAGAACCGGTATGGCCCGCGGCAGCTGCAATGGCCGAGACCGAGTCAGCCTGTGGGACGTTTTGACAAGCGATGTTACGTTGGCGGTGCAATTCGTCGAAACTCTGACACAGGTTGAAGAGTACGGCGACGCTGGTTGGACTCTTGGCCAGCAGCATTTGAAACGCGTCGTCCTCAATACCCTGCAGAATATGGTTAATCTTCTCGTCCTCCGCCATCGTTGGATTAACACGGCTGCAGAGATCCAAGACATCCTCAACATAGCTAAGCAAGCTCTCGCCCGGTCGCACAGCGACCGGGCGAGAGCATAACATTTCGAGGCGTTTGAGGAACTTCCACAACAGTGAAAATGAAGCGTAAAAGAAAAGCGGACAACTATCAAATTAAACGTTCAAAGAAAATAAACGACACTTTTCGGTTGCCGCACGGGGTCCTTGTTTACAATGTAAACATTGAAGATATCGCACAAGGCAAAAATGTTGAAAGCAAACCATCCTTGGAAAATCTAAGCCACGCAAGGAACGATATATTTGCCATCATCATCATCAGCAGCAGCAGCCTATTTTATGTCCACTGCAGCACGAAGGCCTCTCCCTACGATCTCCAATTACCCCTGTCTTGCGCCAACAGATTCCAACTAGCACCCGCGAATTTCCTAATTACATCGCCACACCTAGTTTCTGGCGCCCTTGACTGCGCTTCCCTTCTGTTGTTACCCATTCTGTAACCCTAATGGCCCAACGGTTACCTTTTCTGTGCACAACATGAGCGGCCCAGCTCCATTTTTTTACCTTACTGTCAATTAGAATATCGGCTATCCCGTTTGCTCTCTGATCCAAACCACTCTCTATCTGTCTCTTATCGTTATGCCTAGCATTATTCGTTCCATTGCTCTTTGCACGGTCCTTAACTTGTTCTCAAGCTTTTTTGTCAGTCACCAAGTCTCTGCCCCATATGTCATCACTTGTAAAATGCACTGATTGTACGCCTTCTTTCTCAGTCATAGTGGTAAGCTTCCAGTCAGTAGCTGACAATGTCTGCCGTATGCAATCCAACCCATTTTTATTCTTCTATGAATTTCCTTCTCATGATAAGGGTTCCCTGTGACCATTTGACCTAGGTGAACGTAATCCTTCACAGACTCTAGAGGCTGACTGGCGATCCTGAATTCTTGTTCCCTTGCCCGGCTTTTCATCATTATCTCTGTCTTCTGCATATTAAACTTCAGCCTCACTCTTACACACTCTCTCTGTTAATGTGCTCAGTCATTTGTTGTAACTTGTTTGCAGTGTTGCTGAATAGAACACTGTCGTCGGCAAACCGAAGGTTGCTGATATATTCGAAGTCGACCCTTACTCCTAAGCCTTCCCAGTTTAATAGCTTGAATACTTCTTCCAAGCACGCACTGAATAGCATTGGAGAGATTGTGTCTCCCTGTATGTATCCTTTCTTTATAGGTATCTTTCTGCTTTTGCTGTGGAGAATTAAGGTAACCGTGCAATATCTGCAGATATTTACGGAAGCGGTCTGTACTCCTTCATTACCTAATGCCTCTATGACTGCTGATGTCTCTACGGAATCTTATGCCTATTCGTATTCTATGGAAGTTATATAGAGAGGCTGAATGTGTACTCTGCAATATATATATATATATATATATATATATATATATATATATATATATATATATATATATATATATATATATATATATATATATATATTGTCTTGCAAAACATTTGGATTTCATTAACGCATTCAAATTAGTCAATATTTACATTTCCAACCCCGTCAACACTATGTGCCGTACGTTCCCAACCGCAAGACAATCGCAAGAGCTCGCGCTGCGTGAGTTCATCGATAACTATAGAAAGCGCCGCACCGCAGTGATTCGCGCAATACTTACAGCTGAGAAAGGCTCTCCAGTTATATTCTGCGGCGAAGAAGCGCTTGGCCTGCAAGACGAACGGATTGTGTACGTCTCGGTGGGAGTCCAGGCGGAAGCTGAATGTTGTCTGCGCTGTGACGTCTAAACCAAACGCTCCAAAGATCCTGCATCATCAAACATGTTCAATTTATCACATATATAATGGCACCCTTACCGGCATGAATCGCAGCTGGTTTAACCGAATTAAAATAAAGCTCTAACAAGCCCTATTCTTGCTTTTGTCATAGTGACGCAGAGCACGCAGGATCAAATTACACGATTGAGATTCTAAGTGCCAGCACGTGCAATGCACCTATAGAACATTATCAACTACGAACAAACCCATCTCATCATCCGATTCACTAAATTCCTTCGTTCAGCCTATGTTTTCGATTAGTGATTCTATAAATCACACTCCCTAAGACATTCTGGATGCTACGACTACAATGGCGAATTTCTCGCCACATCAGTATGCGTGATGACAAAAGTGTCTTCGTGTTATTCAGTTATAAGGAATCCTGCTGGAGTAAACTGATAATTTATCTCCCGTGTGGTTACCGCCAACAGATTGGGATGTTGACACGCTAGACGGCGCGCCAACATCACAATAAACTGGCACTTGACATGCCATGCTAAATAAGCACTGCGAGCGCCACGGTAATTTGGCTCCCGCACAGGCAACGAGCTAATCAAGGGCACTCGCCAGGCTAAAGTGAGGTGGTAATGTTGACATGTTTGCTGGCCGTAAGTGGTAAGTTGTTCACAGCCATGAAACTAAGGTATTAATAAATTATTTAGGAAAATGGGTAGTATACGCTTGAAGCAGGCAAGTATACTGCGGGAATATGAGATATTGTCGAATTGTGTATTCGATAATATTGTTGTAGAGAGAAAAGACGCTTGGCAATATATATATATATATATATATAGGCCAAGAGGAAGTCTTCAGGCTACCTTTAAAACGTAAAGAACTTGAGTGGTGCTACAAGGTAAACAGAACAAGTATTAAATTTCAACAGTTTCGATCGGTCGACCGATCTTCATCACGATTTACAAAAAAATGGCAGTTCGGCCCTGGTAGTGAAGACACCAGACCGGGTGCACGGTCGTTCTTAGATACATCAAACCAAGAGGGACAGTTGTGACAGTGATTGATTCTCGGCGCTTCGGCAGATTTACAGCTGCCTTTGGCAACTATGCAGGGCAAGAGGAGGGCGGAGTCCCATGTATGTAGAGCAAGGAGGTCAGTTTTCGCACCATAGCTGGACCACAGAGTTGCCGGAACGGGCCGTGCCTTGTATATGTGTACTGTGTTTCTTTCCACAAGTTGCCGCTCTCCTGTCTTCCCTGTGGGGCCCTACTCTATCGTGCCCCCCGCCTCCCGATTCAACTTGCCCTCTCTCCCGCTACAACGGCAGCACGCGCACTGGTGCTGCGCAGCGACCGTTTTCTCCCTCCTTGGCTCGGGTGAACGGGAACCTAGCTGCCGCTACTTCCCGCCCCCTCACTCTCCCACATACGTGTCCCTCCTCTTGTATTCGTTTTTCTTTTTCTCTTTCTTTTTTTCTCTTTTTTCTCTATTTTTCTTTTTTTTCTCGCTGACCTCCTTGCTCTACATACATGGGACTTCGCCTTCCTCTTGCCCTGCATAGCTGCCAAAAGCAGCTGTAAATCTGCCAAAGCGCCGAGAATCAATCACTGTCACAACTTTCCCTCTCGGTTTGATGTATCTGAGAACGACCGGGCACCCGGTCTGGTGTTTTCACTACCAGGGCCGAACTGCCATTTTTTTTGTAAATCCTGATGAAGATCGCTCCACCGATCGAAACTGTTGAAATTAAATACTTGTTCTGTTTACCTTGCAGCACCACTCATATATATATATAAACGAGGAGAGGAGGCGAGAGAGGCGAATCCGGCAACATGATGCCTTCAGGTAGCATGAGCGGGTTTATTGACCAGTTGACTTCACCCAAAAAAGATCACGTTCTCGTGACGCCTGCGTAAAAAAAGGATGTTCCACGTCCGCCGCCAAGGTATCTAAGTGGTGGCGCTGGCTAACACTCCCAGGGTTCTACTAGGACACATAAATACCGAAAATGTGGATGGGGAAACAGCGCGGCGGTAGCTCAATTGGTAGAACATCGCATGAGAAATGCGAAGGTTGTGGGTTCGGTTCCCACCTGCGGCAAGTTGCTTTTTCCTCCACTTTATTTTCCTTTAATTTATCATTTCGTTATTTCATTCATTACGCACAAATAATTTCCCCTATGTTGTCCTTGGTGTCATTGTTTGTTTGCTTCTTATGATATGACTGTATATATATATATATATATATATATATATATATATATATATATATATATATATATATATATATATATATATATATATATACAATGGCAAAAGATAGGCATACAAGATGGAGCCCGTACGCTAGACTATCGGCGATCGCCGTCTTCGTCAGTCCTCTGATGATCGTTCGGTATTGCAGTGCCTCGTCAATTCATTCAAAGCATTGCGCAAATGAAGACGATTATCGAGAGCCAGTGGAGCTTGCGCTTGTATTTGTACTTGCATTTATGCGCATTATAGCTAATAGACGGTTGTTAAGTGCGTGTGCCATTAATGCCCCCTATCCTTTTCGTATTGAAGCATTGCACAAGTGATGATTCTCCAGAGCAAGTGGAGCATGCGTTTGCACTCGTATATTTATGCAATATAGCAAACAGACGGTTGTGAAATGCCTATGCCGTTTAAAAGCAGCTGTCGCATTCGTTAAAAAAATTGTGCAAATGACGATGATTCTTTTGAGCAAGTGGAGCTTGCGCTTGTATTTGTACTTTGGCATTACAGCAAACAGACAGTTGTTAAGCGCTTGTACCGTTATTTCCCCCTCACATATTCGTATTAAGCATTGCACAATTGCTGATTGTCCAGAGCAACTGAAACTTGCGTTTGTATTTGTATATTTATGCACTATAGAAAGCAGACGGTTGTGAAATGCGTATAACATAAATGACATCTATCACATTCGGTCGAAGCATTGCCCAAATGACGATGTCTATGAAGGACAAGTGAAGCTTGCGCTTGTATTTGCATTTTTATGCATTATAGCAAAGAGACGTTTGTTAGGTGCATATGCCATAAATTCCCCCTGTCACATTCGTATAAAGCATTGCATAAATGATGATTGTGCTCAGAAGTGGATCTTGCGTTTGTATTTATATATTTATGCATTAAGGCCAACAGATTCTGGGTAATGCCGCGTGCCATAAATTACACCTTTCACTTTCATTCAAAGCATTGCGCAAACGAAGACGATTATCGAGAGCAGGTGGAGCTTGCGCTTGTATTTGCATTTTTGCGCATTATAGCAAACAGACTGTTGTTAAGTGTGTGTGTCATAAGTACCCTTTATCACATTCGTATAAAGCTTTACAGAAATGGTGATTCTGCAGAACAAGTCAAGCATGCGATTGCATTTGTATATTTATGCACTGAAGCAAATAGACGGTTGTTAAATGCGTGTGCATAAATGGCACGTATCACATTTGTTTAAAGCATTGAGTAAATGGCGATGGTTGTGGAGAGCAAGCAGAGCTTGAGCTTATATTTGTATCTTTGAGCACTTCAGCAAACCAACGGTAGTTAAATGCACGTGCCATAAAGGCGCCGATTACATTTACAACTTTACCAGCAGCATTGTCTAAAGGACGGCGATTCCAGCGGCCAAGTGGAGCTCAGGCTTGTATTTGTAGTTTAATCTTAGGACGCCATTTTTCCATCAAAATATTTGATCTGAAGCTAGCTGGAAGCAGCATTTTTCTTGTTGTTTTCTTTGAAACATTGCAGATCCGCGCTTTCATTAAATGTGCAATTGCTGCTCGAAATACCTTTAAGTGTGCGTTATACTACATTTGGGTGTCAAAGATTTTGCTTGTCACACTTCTAACTGCGAAAGCGCAGGATACTTACAACTTGACGTCATATGGTTTCCCTTCCCGTGCGGCGTCTGCAAAATTCCGCACCATGTCCTTTGCGCACTCGTTCACAGTGACCACCATCTACGAACGGATGCAAAAGGCGGCGTAAATCTCTGGCACAATAATAACACCACTTGTACCACAACGATAACATTGTACTGCATCGGACAGGATAGCGGAACAGGATAGTCTGAAGGAGTGTGCTGGTGTAGGCTGGTTTGGACATCATGTGGACGAGTAGAAACAGTACATGGACGGAAGGAAGTGAGAATGGCAGACGAGAGAGACGCCTTTGTCTGTCGTCCTGTGCTCGTCCCGTCCAAGTGCTGTTTGTTCTCGTTCAAAGGATAGCTGTTTTTATTGTGGTCGCTGAAAATAAAGCATATTTAGAAATAAAAGTAACACCGCCGTGCGTACTGATTAAGGGTGATGCTCAAATCTACCGATTTAAAACTATATTGAAGCCCATAATCGCATACTGAAAAAGTTTGCACGGAGACACGAGGACAAAACCGTGAAATGACGGAGACGAGCGCATGGTCGCTGTCTTTTCTCGGCATTGCAAGCTTTTTCAGTATGCATTTCAACCAACCAGCCCAAATATCTGCTTTCTCATAGTATCGTCGTGTCTTAAAAACCCGCGTGCTACCATTACAGACCATCAATCACTGCCAATCAATCTGTGTGTCTCTCATCCTTTGTACGTCTTGCCTGAAGCACAGTTCGAATACCTTTTAACATGCGCCAACAGAGCATTGTTACACGCTTCGACCTCTACGTCAACAGATGATGCAGCCCGATAAGACATGTGACCAATTATAATTTTTCGATTCACTGTAGTAATAATAAACAATATGGAGCTAAAATGACGATAAGGCATCTTGACACAAGGAAGAGCGAAACCCAAATATTTGACATTACGCAAGGGTTGTTTTACCAATTAAGCTACCAATTAGTTAGGAAAAACCAAGGGACCGCACGCTAAAACTGTTGCGTGATGCAGGCAATAGATGGGCAGAGCTGGAGTAGGTTCTCTTGAAACTATGGAAAGCAGGTGACACAGGCTGTGCGCGTTGGCCACTCGTATATACAGAGTCGGGAGAAACGACAAACTTACGTTGGCTTAATATTCATTAAGCAGCAGCTATTTTAGAAAACCGAACATTTGACGTATGCTGACAATAGGTATGCCACGTCTGATACTAGGGAAAATGGTGCACGTAACAGCTCACTAAATTGGGCCTGGTCTTTTACTGTCGAAGCAGCAACACGCAGTTCTTAGTTACTTGGAGTTTGCGCTGGCCAGCAGGAGCAGGACGTTAGGCCTGGCTTTGCTGGAGCGCTTGCTCAAAAGAGTAAATCACAAAAACTAGAGGAAAGCAAGGAAGTAGACGCAACCTGCAGGCTGGACACTACACTTCTTGTAGCTTGTGACTTCATAAAGGCAAGTTGCCGCAAAATAGCAGATGAGAGGGTAAGGTGGACTCAATGGACCAATATAGGAGCATTCCGAAAATATACAGTAAAACAGGTCACGAAAAGTGCCGTATACAACATTAAATAGAAACGGCGTGAGCTCGGCAGAGCGGCTTCAAGCTTACTTGATGTTCGGAATGCTGCACACAAAATGCCGAAAGGAGCTGTGTGTGACAACAGGTGTTCCACATGCGCAATAACGGGAGGTAAAAAGTCTTTTATTTTTGAATATTCGAAAAGGTGTGCTCACGACTAAATGGCATCTGCATTAAGCCCACCTATTGTCAAATGCACTTGTTTATCCTTCATTAGGGGATCGTCTTTCTGGCGCCAGCAATCTAAGGTTATCGCAGAGCTCAAGTGCCTTCATGACCGGGCAATGACTGGAATGTTATCGTTGCCTCTCTCAGTGGTCCATGTTGTCACTGATCTTTGCGTAATCTGATTCCAAGCTCGACGCGAATGCTATTGCACTTTCTCGAAGGTAAGCCAGCGCCACAGATTACAATGGAACCTTCCACAAGTCATATATAAAAGTCCAGGCGCTTAACCCAAATATTAGATTTCCCGTAATCTCCGCGCCACTATCACTAGGTGTCCCTTCTTTCAGTGGACACACGTTCGCCATACTATAAAGTTAGTTGTGTTGCTCAGAATTTTCAACTCTATCTGCTTAATCGTCACTACAACGTGGCATCTGGTAAAGGTGTTTTATTGTTTATGTTCATTTATGTTCCGGACAACCCTGCACATTCGCGAAGTAATCGCCACCCAAGAAGACAAAACTATCGTAACTGGCAACAACTCCTTTATACATTTAGGTACTGGTGGCTGTGTCCCCGGCATGTGGGAGCTGATGCGCCTCCGAGGCGGGAAAGGCCATGACCTTTCCGCTCCTGCGGTAGGCTGCACCATTGCTTATCGGTTTTAGAGGGCAACTCTTAGGCGCCCGTTCGTGGGCTGAGCGTCGGCATTCTCGGCGTAGCCGTGTGAACGCGTTCTTGCCACTGCTCGCGCGTTCGCAGTCTTTTTCCACAGCTGGCTGCGATGCCGCCTATCATGACACCATTCCAATGCTGCGCCTCCCTCTGCGAAGGCGCTGATGGCACTGGCCCATTGCCAGTGGGTGCGGTGAGTTCAGCCTCAAATTATTTACCTCAATATATTCCGCAATGAAAACACGCATAGAACTGCGCTCAAATTTCCCATTAGTGAGTATCGTATCCGTCGGACACTTTTTTGTTCGTTTGGCTTTCTTTCTTTTAATACTAAATTATTAAATGCCCCATTGGAGTAGGCGGTGTAGTAGGCGGCGGTGTAGTAGGCGGCGTGACCGAAAGAGGGTACCA
Organism: Dermacentor albipictus; assembly: GCF_038994185.2. NCBI lineage: Eukaryota > Metazoa > Arthropoda > Arachnida > Ixodida > Ixodidae > Dermacentor > Dermacentor albipictus. Next base: position 22,172,665 of record NC_091822.1, on the reverse strand, counting down.
AAAACGGCCGACAGCGCAAACAGTAAACACGCATCAAAAACGCTGGTTTTGACGTGAAATTCCTCAGGGACGTTCCTGCAAATAAAATAATCGTCTTGAAACAAAATTTTAGTAAATTTCGGTCTGAGAGGGTGGGCGCGTCATTGGTCACGTCACGTCGCAGCCATCTGGCTCACTAAAGGTGCGGCCTAGGGCGCGCGTCAATGGGCGCGTTACGGTGCAGTCCATGACGAGGAGGTGGCGCCACATGAGTTTATAACATGAGTGCGTTCACGGCGTTGCGAGGTACAAAAATGGTACAATGCTTTTGCATTCAAACACGTAAGCAGTCTTAAGTGTATCTGCCAGATTTTCTTCGAGAATTTCTGAGATTCTTATGCAAAAAAAAAAGTAAATGAACGTGCCGGTGTCTGAATTGTTTATTTTCTTTATATAATTTCGCGGATCTGCAGCTAGCATGTGGCTGTTGAGGATCATCTTGTTGCTCATGAATAACAATCTTGTATATCCATATCAATACAGTAATTATTACGATTAATATTGAACCTCATCGAGGACTACTGAGGCAGCCGTGGGCTTCAGAACGTGACCGCGGTACACGGAATTCTACCCGAGTAGTTCCGAAAGCCTAAGACCAAGTCAGTAGCCACGATGACGGCTTTAGCTTCTGTTGCGACAACCTCGTGACTTTCCGCAGATCCTTGGCTTGAAACCCAGGAACTTTGCTGGAGACGTACGAATGTATTGCGACATTCAACAATTGGAGCAGCGAGGAAAAGCGATCATATCTCATTGTTCTTTGGATGAATCTGCTGGCACACGGATCGAGAATCGAAGGTCAACCGTAACGTCCTGTGACCTGTTTTGTCGAAAAAGGTTTTTGTAGGCGTTTATGAGCGTGTTACGGACAACACGGGCTGAAGTCTTTCTAGAGTTTACAAGGCAGCTACCTCACAAAAAAGTCGCCATCTTCACTGAAGAGATTACAGGCTTCTTTCTCATTTGACCCCAACATTCCAGAAGAAACGAACTGCTGTTTCGTACTGAGGGCTGTGAAGCAAGATCTGTTTGCCGTACCAATTCGCAGCCAACCAAAAACCACCGCGGAATTTTCCCTGGAAACCAGGGTCACCGAGAAATTGCTGAAAGTGCACACCAGACAAAATGATCACTAAATGGTCATGCCAAATTATGAGGCCTAAGCGCTTGGCACCGACGACTTGCACGAGACCAGCCGAGCAATCGTGCACCAGGAGCTACAAAACATATTCCCAATGCAGCCTCAGGTGACCTTCATCGCTGATGCCGTGCGAGAGGAGATACAATGGCCATTCGTAGTCGAGCAAGTGAAGCCGACACCACAGCCCCAACCTGAAGTGATGACCTTTGCCGCCATCGCTCGCCGTCATGGTCGATCTAGACGCCCTGTCACTCCGCGTTCCATTGCCAGTCTTTGTCGCCATCCATCTCCTCTAGCCCGACCACCTGTGAACATACGGAATGATTCAAGGGAGACGGACTTACGGCGCGCGCTCGACCGCCGTCTGTACTGCTACGACTGCAGTGGAGCGGGTTGCGTGTCGCATCAGTGCCTATTGGGGGCGAGCTCCACCACTGGAAAAGCTGGCGCCACCGTCGGCTTGACGTGCATGAGGGATCACGTGGACACAGCGGCCGCGTCGGCTGTTTCGGTAGCGCCGAAGCGAACTGAAAACGAAAGTTTAAAGTCCCAGGTGCGATGTGGTTCTGATTAAGTGGTGAGGCTTTACCGCCTTGGGAGTCTGCTTGACACCATTTGAAAGTACTATAATAGGTAGTGGCTACCTTTGGAAGTGTGCGGAATGCTAAGCTTCTGCTCAGTGCTGCAGTGCCGGAAGTGCGCAATGGAGCCCATGTCAGCCTTAAGCACACGTAGCCGCAGGACAAGGAGCTGCGTGAAGCTTGGCTCGCAAAACTTAGAACCGGCAGACAGCCATCTACTACAACTCGGGTATGCATCAAGCACAGGCGCGAGGAAGATTTCTGCTGCGGCGTCGGGACTGCGATGTTCGGTGAGTAGCACAAAACGCGCACTGAGATGCTCGCCCGCGCCCGCTGCCCGGCTAATGTCATGACGGTTTGGTCTATGAACTTCTTGATGCTAGATACTAGGAAGTTCATTGGAACGGAAAGGGAGCGGTAAGACGCACAATAAAAAAAGGTATGACATACGGTTATGTTTGTGTTACGAATTAATGCACTGGACTAGAAAAAAGAAGCAGAGGGAAATCGCACACTAAGAAGACCGATAAATATACAGTGCGACGCAACTTGAGAAGTAATAGTGAAATGTCCAAGATTTTAGAAGAAAAAAAAAAGGTTGAATCATCGTGACGGCACATCACATTCGCCGTAGCCGTCGACGTCTCTAAAACGAAATTATTTTTGAACAGTTCTGATAGCGTCCACACAACAATGGCTGCTAGTGTACTGTGAAATGCTCATATCCTGCGGCCTAAAGCTCACGGCACGGTGCCAACACACGCGCAGACCGAAAGCAAAACATTGTGCGCGGACACGCATGCAGACGCGCAGTCGGTCACTGCGAAACCGTGCGATCGCTACATTGAGACTTCATTATGTTATGCTCCATTTGGTTATACAGACAACCCACTATAAAAAACATATTTCACATAGTTTACCATCAGCACTTGCCTACCTTTCACGCAAGAAGCCGGTTCAGGAGACTCCACCGCGGCGACCACGTGCAGTGGCGTTATTGGAGTTGGAGCGGTCGAAGTTGCAGGGAGGACCTTGAGGGGACAGGACTAGGCGAGCAGGATTTACTGGCAGTATTTACATTTTAAGCAAGATACATTGGCAGTCTAGCGCGACTCCCATATGGAGCCCGCAAGACTAACATACAGCAAACAGCTTACGAGCACACAGCTCACGAGTACATTTCTAGCATGACAACGAGCACTGAGCACCCGACGATGAGCACGCACTAGCAGCCGGCAACCGCTGCTTATAAGCTCTTGATCCCAAGCGAACGGAAACGTTCGCCCAGTCATCGTTCGACGTCACCGTTCGACGTGACCGAAGATGACCCGCCCTTTTGGAGGAGGCGGGCTCACATACCCGTGTCGCGCACACACACAGGTGCAAAGGTCCGGAGCCGACGTCAGAGGGCTTCGTAGAACTCTGATTTGTCCCGGGTGGCACGGCCGAGTACCACATTTCTGAGCTGACCGCGCGCCACGTGTCTGCCGGTCATCCGCAGTTCTATGAAGTGCGCCCCGTCTGGTGGGATTGGAACACGTGCAGCGGGCTGAAAGCTGGCACGTTGCAACCCGTACGGCCATTCCTAACAGCGTTCACTTTACGTATTCGGTAAAGGGGTAGCGTCTGTAAACAGTTCTCTGCTTTCATTTTGCCCAAAAGTATAATGTCGACTGTCAAAAAGTTCCCTCGTTTTGAGAGTACTTACATAAATTTCCAGGAGGGCTGCCGCGTGGTGTTTTTACTGAGTGCCGTAAGCGAAACCTATGAGGAGCGCGCAGCGTGATCCCGCATACTACGCAAGGGGGGCGCTTCCGACAGATGGCGACTCTGTAAGTCCTCGCCCCGAATAACGCTAAGCGGCATTCGAGGCTTCGTTGTGAAGGCTTCGCGAGCGACCAAGTGATATCGCCGACTACATTTCCGCAATGCAGCGGAGACCCGGGCAACGTTCTTGGTCGCCGTCACTAGGACTCTATCTCTCGCAACAGCACCTACCATACACTGGACTAACCCATGGCCGGATTAGTGTGCCCATATCCCGAAATATAATCTCAGCAACTGATTGGGGTGCGGTTGCTCTTTATGAAAATGCCGAAGATCCTCCGTCAGCAACGAAGTCTTTTCGGCGGCACGGACTTCACGGAACTCTCTACAGCTGAAGGACACCTGATAAAGCCCAATACGCAGCGGCGGGAATAAGCAGTGCATGACTTACCGTTCATGACCAGACCTGCCATGTGACCTTCTTTGCCCTTCACCAGTGATGGCGAGAATTCTCGCCGTTGACTTCATTAACCAACACGGCAGGATTATTCACCTGAAGTATCCGTCAATAACGCTATCTGAAGAACAAGCGATATCGATGGAGGGCTCTCTGAGCCACCAGGTCATGCGCGTGTTTAAACTTAACTCTCCATCCTGCTACGCTCGAGTTTGTCATTTCTGTCAGCACCCAAACATGCCGAAACATTGTAGGCATCGTTGAGGGTGACCAAATTCTACTGCTTGACAATGAAATTTGCGTAGCAAGAAGAATCACTCGACTGCACAGAGAAAGAGCGAAAGTATAGCTGATAAACTTTAGGCAGAAGTAAAAAATACATCTGCAAGGGCACGACGATCACATAAATTTAGGAAATTGTTCAATGAAGCAATGCGTTAGGCAGGGTAATATCATCAGGAACCTCCAAGTTATAGTAAAAGCAGCGGAATAATTCTATACTGACATGTACAGTACCCAGAGCACTCAGCATAACTCCCTTCGGAACAGCAATGAACAGGATACAGAAACTCCACCTAGCGATGAGCTCAGAAGGGCCTTGCAAGACATGAAACGGGGAGGATCGGCAGGAGAAGATGGAATAACAGTAGATTTAATCAAAGATGGAGGAGACAATGTTTCGAAAACTGGCGATTCTCTATACGAAGTGTCTATAGACTTCAAAGATCCCAAAAAACTGGAAGAATGCAAACATTATACTAATCCACAATATGGGAGACGCTAAACAATTGAAACATTACAGGCCCATTAGCTTACTTCCATTATTATATAAAATATTCACCAAGATAATAACCAATAGAATAAGGGAAACACTGGACTTCAGTCAACCAAGGGAACAGGCAGGTTTTCGGTAAGGGTACTCTACAATGGATCACATCCATGTCATCAATCAATTATGCAAAAAAGAAGTGAGGCGTGCAGACAGGACACAAAAGTAGAGAAGTGGACAACACGAACGCCGACTATCAACTGAAGGAAGCACTGAGGCGAAAAAAGAAAGCCACAAAACTCATCTGCGCATGCTCAGAAATGGTAAGACCACCTGTAAGTCGGGTACATGTGCCGGTCTCCGTGAGAGATAACTCTTAAGGCACTTAATCTCCTGCTTATGTAAAGTAATCGAAGCCTGACTCACGCAGGCACCTCCACCATTATAGATATGCCATGCCTCTACCATAAGACGCGTATCTTCATTATTATGCGTGTACAATATCGCGCATTCATCTAACTCTGGCGTGCAGTTACAATCTCGACAATGTAGCGAAAGATTAGAAGGCGATACACCGGTTAACGACCTTTTATGTTCCATTAGCCTCTGATTGATACACCATCCCGTTTGGCCTACGTGGAACTGGCCACAGCTAAGAGGAATTTTATAAACCACACCCATACGACCGTCAGTAAAACTGTTGTTCTTATTGTGCTTCACTGGACAAATATCTGTTTGTTTTTTGCCTTTTACCCGCTCCTTTTTTTCTCTGTACGGCAGCGCATGTCTTACCTAGCTTATTGGGAGTAGTGAAAGCAACATTAACCTCTCTCAAATACTGAACTGGGGAACGTCATTCCAGAGTACAAATCAAGTCACAATGTCCCCCTAACTATCGCCCCGTTTCTCTAACCAGCGTACCATGTAAAATCATGGAGCATGCCATTTACTTGACAACAACTCCTTGACAACACCGCTTCCGCGAAGGGTTCTCGTGCGTAACCAAGCTTGACCTAATCTTGACCCAAGAGGGTCAAGATTAGCGTGTAGATCATGGACGAAAAGTGCGAGTTAGGTTATGCACGAGAACCCCTTGCGGAAGCGATGTTGTCAAGGAGGTGTTGTCAAGTAAATGGCATGCTCCATGATTTTGATTGGTACGCTGGTTAGAGAAACGTGGCGATAGTTAAGGGGAGATTGTTTGTCACTTGATTTGTACTCTGGAACGACGTTCCCCACTTTTCACTGGTTTGGCAGGATACCTGTAGAAAGAACCTGCTTGAGCAACAATGACAAATATTCAACAGTGATGTGTTTAGTGTTTTTTAACAGTTTGGAACTGATCTCTTTGACGTCAGCTGATGACGAGAGCTTCATTTTTTCGATTAGGGACAGAATACCAGAATTGTAAAAGCTTACAGAGGGCAACGGTGGAAGTGCAGTGGTTGGAGGGGCAGGTGATGTGATGCCAGGTTCATTGGATCATCAATATGGATGAAAAAGCAACAATAAAATGTTCAGCACACTTAACTTCACTGACCGCCTCGCCCACTATGTTGGTACGGGTAATAGCATAAGTGTTGCTAGGCTTTATTTTTTTCCAGAACTTGCTTGTTTCACTGTTGAGGTTCTTGGGTACTTCGGTAATAAAGAAGGACTGTTTAGCGCTACGAATAGTAATGTAGTAGGCGTCCTCAGCAGAATAATATTTGTTCCAAGCGAGGGTCCTTGGACTCAGTTTTGCCGCTCGAAATAGACGCTTTTTTTTTATCTACCCTTTTTAGCGTGGTAGGGAACCATGGCTTTTGATGATTGGCATGGATGGTGATCTCAGTGATACATTTGTTAGCTAGTTCCTTAATCTTGTTAGAGAACAGTAGCCAGTTATCGTTAAGAAAACGTGTCTAGACCGGACTTATACTCAGGCAGGAAGTCCTCTAATTTAATAAGGGAACAGGGTAGGCAAAGTTTTCGAAAAAAATCGATTTTTTTGTTTTTGTGTAATATGAATCTCTATTCTTTCCTTAACATCGCCCAGAGTTTCATTTGCGCGCACGCGAAATATTTACCTGAAAATCAACATTTTTCGAAACCTAGGCAGCATCCAGCCACGCCCCCTTTGACACATGCTCGGGATCTGTGCCTCTCCTAAACTGAAAGAGAGAGAGAGAGAATAAACTTTAATGAGCACCAGCAGTTCAGTCGGCTGGGCCTAGGCCTCCCACGATGGGACGTCGAGGTCTTGCCTCTCACGCCGCTTCGTAGGCCTGCTGGGTCGCCCAGAGTTGGTCGTCGAGATGGGAGCTGCGCAGGGCGGCGTGCCATCTCGACGAGAGGGTCACGGGATTAAGGTCTTGGTATTGACGTTTGCACTCCCATAGCATGTGGGGGAGTGTTGCCGATTCAGTTTTACAGACCTTGCACGTCTGGCTCGGGTAGATGTCGGGGTATATAGTGTGATAGCGTGTGAGGGAGGGGTATGTATTCGTCTGTAACAGGCGAAGGGTGGTTGCCTGTGCCCTGTTTAACTTGCGGTGAGGGGTGGGGAAGGTTCTTCTTGCGAGGTAAAATGACTTTACAAGGTCGTTGTATCTTGTAAGGCGGTCGCGTCCTGCAGAAGAAAAATTTTTATTCAACGCCTATTTTTTGTCACGTTTAGCGGAATGGCTGTCACTCATCTGGCCACAGTGAAAACCTAGCTAGCATATTTTACTTAGCCAAACGAATCCTAAGACGCAGCTGGATTATTCGCAACGCGCGGCGTTTTGCTCGTGCTTCTGCGTGTTTTCGCGGGCAATCGAATTTGTTTTTACTTTGGTGCTGGTTATTTAGCGGTAATGCAATGACTATAGTGCCTAGAATGCACTGGCTAGTGTGCCGTGCACCAGCTCTTTTCAATGGACGAGCGGGGCGCCGCCTGCAATGAATGCCCACGATGGCCGGCAGAGGTCGCTGCCACACGGGTGGGTGCAGACTGCGCGAGTCGTCTGCTTCGCATATCAGTTTCGCAGTTGTTGCGTCGGTTTCTGTGTTTGCGTTTTCAGTGTTATTACAGCGTTACGTGTTTGTGCTTGGTGTTGTCAAAGAGTGAGTGCGTGGCTGTTATGTTCGTGTGCCTGTCATTGCGAGAACTATACGGCGGCGGTGAAAAAATGCCGAAGCTGAGACAGTGCAAGGAGAGAACCTGCTTTGCGCCGTTGTGTGGAAGCGGTTACCGCTCGAACAAAGGGCGTGTATCCTTGTTCACTCTACCATCTGATACGAAGCGGCAGCAGAATGGGCAAGAATGATCAGGAGAACGGACAGAAGGCCGACACCAACTGCTGCGGTTGGTGAAAAACAGTTCGAAAACAGCTTAGTCGAGCGCGCGTTCTCTATCACCGTGAATGACGTTGTCCACGAGATACCCCGCGATAAAACACGCCCAGGGTGGAAGTATTCTTCCATCGTGACCATGCCTGAAACCCTCAGCTATACCCACGATATTTCCTGAGTTTGCTAAGCATTCAGTTTACTTTTCCTGAGTACCAGGGGGGGGGGGGGGGGAAGAAGAAAAAAAACGAGCAGTAGTGCTTTGATCTACTATACTGCAGGTTATGTTGCACGATAGATTACTGCCCAAAATTCTTGACCACATTGTGCAGGCTTCTTTTGCGTAAGTAAAGCTGAAGCTAGTACAGACGCTGCTTCATTATTGCACTTCCCATTTTGACAATGGAAGGCCTTGCTTGTCTATCTTAGCCAGACGTCAACCGCTGTGAAGGCCGGGGAAGATGCTTTTTCTGTGTTCTTCAGCAAAAACAAGTTACATGTAGCGAGTATAGCTGATTTTTCAGGTCAGCCGCAGACAGCTGGCCTTTCCACAACCAGGGTGCCCAGAGCATGAAAAATGGCTGTGGCTTAGCTAAGGTTAAGCCCAGGATGCGAAGCATACTAGCCTTTATTTTAGTTGTTGAACCACTGTTTAGCCTGGTGAACTGCTGTTGCTTGGTTATATTTGGTTCGGCTAGACGAAGAAACAACTCATTCGTTACTCTGCTTCGCCTTCAAGAGTGGAACGCGACAGCGTTCCCGTCGACCCGCCAAGGGGTGGAAGACAATGGGCTACGGCGCAGTGACTACGCGCCCCGCATTGGACGCGGTGAGCGTCGAGCAACGCAGCGTTCGGCGCGGCAACGAAATGTGCGCCTGAGCAAGCGACGCACTCCTGAGCCTTAGAAACAGCTCGTTTCTAAGGCAACACCACATTCACTAGAGGGGCTTTTGTACCGCTTTGAAGCATCGTACTCGTGGCTCAGTGGTAGCGTCTCCGTCTCACACTCCGGAGACCCTGGTTCGATTCCCACCCAGCCCATCTTGCAAGAGTTGAGCCAAAGCCACCTAGAAAATCAGTCTCAGTAGCACGCCGCAACCTTCGCTTCTCATTCCAACGAGCAGCTGTCTCCAGGAGGCATCTCACCTCGTGCGTGTCTAGCAGAGGCAAGCGCAGCTGCATATATACCGCCGCGAGCAACGGCGCGAGTTGGAGCCCCGTTTCTCCTCCGTCGTGACGTCACGGTGTCACGTGGTATTGAAGGCGACACCGCCGCGCCTGAGGAGCTGGGTTGAGCTCTCGTAATATGCTTCGCATAAAACCAGCTTTTGACAGCAGTTGCAAAGTTCTTTGTTTTCTTGAGGTTTCGTTTTTTTTTTTTTGTAAAAGACATCAACACAGAGAGGGAAGCGTAAAGGCAACGGCAGAAGCTCCCGAAACTGCGTCACTGCGCTATCTATTTATGTATGTGTGCATTATCTCATCTAGGGCCGTCTTATATGCCTGCTATTGACTGTTGTTACGCATGAATAAAATCTTTGTTACGCCTAAATGAAATATTTCCTATTTTTGTTCACGTATATCAGACATAAAAAGAAATCTGCACGTATTTACCGGTTTAAAAAAATGTATAGTACACGGAACACCACGTGCAGTCCATTTTACAGGCATTTTTTTTTTGCTTATTATCCTATCCTCGGGGCCCAATGGGAATTATGAGGAGATGGGTACATAATTTGCAAACCATCAAAAACATTCAAATCTATGAGGACAACAATAAGATAGTAGGCCGAAATAGCAGCAAATAAAATAAAAAGAAAGAACACAGAAATTCAAGTCATTTCAAAAGATGATCGGTTACAGCGATTTTGAATGGTTATGCATTAATATAACCTCAATAGAACACTAACGTAACCTTAGAATTCCTTTACTTTATTAGAATGAAAAATGTAACCTGAAACGTACCCTTAAAAAATTACGCTGCCATCATCGCTATAATAAAAAAACAAGTGTCCTATATATCGCCGAAGATATACACGTACGAAGGCGAAAGCCTTGTAAAGCCTACTCTAATTCACTCTAATCCTTAATTAATACACCTTAATCCCTCTAATTCAGCCTTATCCCCTTAATCCAATCACTATTATGAATAATTAAATTTGCTAATCATTTAGCATCTCCTATACACGGCTAGGACATGCTTTGGTTCGTTTCTGGCCTTCCTTGGATCGTGTGATATGTTCTGTACCTCGCAACACGGCCTTGGAACATGGAGATCAAGGCATTTGCCTTAGAAATTACGTTTTCTCTTCGCCAGCATAGAAACACATCAGGTTCTCCGCTCGAAGCCCAGCTGAGCTAGCACACGCTTTTCACGCAAGCGACAAGCGCTAGAGCCTGTTGTAATCGAAACAAACCCTAATTTATAAATCAGCTGCCCACATTTGAACTGTGCTGCTGCTACAGCTTAATAAAAACAAAAAGCGCAGCAGCCCGCTTGCCGATGCTGTGGAAACACGGCGGGCTACGAAGACCGGATGGTGCCGCGGCACCCACCTGTACTGCAGCGCCCCTAGTGGCAGCCGCCGGCATTCATTGCATTTGGTGCTACCCATAGAGTTTCTAAATAAATACCCTGGAGGGAAATGTGGCGCTAGTGTCTATGGGGGTTCTCATGAGCGTTGCCTCAACCTACATGGGAATGATGGGAAGTACAGGCATCGGATTGACTTCGATCTTTAGACTAGTGGCGTTTGCTTCTGGCGCAGTAAACAAAGCTATACTCAAATATCATCGCGTAAAATCTAATTCTATTTCTGCGGTAGGTTATGTAATGTACAACACGCTACCTAAACTTTGTATGAATTTGAGATGGAAGCATGGTTTACTATGGTTTGTCACCAGGACACACCAGGGTATCCATACTTGTGCGATTCTGTTCCCAATTTAACGCCAAAAAATAATTATTTATTCATTTTTGCAACAGCAAAACAACCGTGCATGTACTTATATAAAAATACTCACCAAGTATTTCTGGAAATAAAAATGTTGTATTGTGGCAAAGCGTTGCGCCCTTGAGCGGAATGCTAAAAGTGTCGTCTGCTACGACGCCTGGTCGCTGCAAACGCGAGACTTTTCTCGCAGACGACAGGCACTTGCGAACTCTCTTGCTCTTTCGAAAAGGTTGCGTCGGCTGTCACGATTGCTGAACGTCTTCAAGTACTTTTAAGCACATCTGCTGCAGTGCTGGCTAGGACGCTAGTGGCCTCCTACGAGTATGCTTCATCATATTTTATATTGGCGTACCGCTTCCGAAGCGTTACAGCGTGGCTTTGCGGGTGCCCATTGTGCGACACTAGACTACAGCTCGGAAGCAGCTATCTTTCCTACCACAAGTAAGTTTGTGTTCTCAAAGTCCTAAAACACGCATGTCAATGAGCACATAAACGAGCACATAATGAAGCCCTCAATAAAATTTGATTTTCAAGCCACTAGAAGTACAACTGTATATGTCTTGTATCAGTAGTGCCTTCTTTGTCCTATTCTGAAGTTTCATAAAGAACGTAACGCTACAGTGTTCTTTCAACGTTTATGATGCCGCCGCTTTCTCGTCACGACTTCGACGCCACACCGCGACACAAGCATCGTCCCAGTCGCTGGCCCAGCGCGCTGTCGCCACTCCGAGCAACATAACAAAGGCAGAGAGCTTTGCGTTGCACTGTCCCACTGCAGGTTATAGCAATTGCGCTTGCAGCGAAACCAAAACTGCCAAAAAAATACTTGTAGACTAGTTCGCCAGTCAATAAAATGCCAATCCGAAGCCTGTACTTCCCATCATTCCCATGATGGTTGAACGATCGCAGCGCCAGATTTGCCTCTAGGTATACTAATATGAAACTCTATGGTGCTACGCGAAAGGCCGCGGACGGCACACTAGCCAGTATATTCTAGGCACTATAGCAATGACGAAGCCAAAGAAGTGCTATAAAAACGTCTCTTCCACGGAAACCGGCATAAGTCGATCTCCAATGACGCCAATTCTCCGCAACACAATCCAGGAGTGGGTGCCGCGGCCACCACGTGCGCGTCTGCATCGAAGCGTTCGCGCTCGGCGGAACGCTTGAAGCGGAACGCCGGTGTTTCAGCAGCTCTCAAGGCCTGAGCTTCTGCATAAATGTCTCCATGGAAAAACTCAGAACGCGAATGAGGAGTTCAACAACGTTGTGTGGGAGCGCGCTCCGGAGATTGTCTTTCCTGGCCTCAAGACGCTGAAAATAGCGACAATGGATGCTTTGCTAACTTTTAATGACTGCAGCATTGCTCGAGCCGACATGTTGAGGTCATTGGGAGTTTCTCCAGGACGGTTCACAGTCCAGTGGTTGCGCGAAGCTGACCGGCGGCGACAGTACTTTGCAGAGAGGGCTACACGACTGGTCACTAAGGAGGCCCGGAAAACAAGGTAGCTAGCACAGAAAAGAAACGTTGACAATGGAGGGGACTACCAGGCTGGTGGCTATTGAAAAAATTCGCCAGAATTTGTTTCTATACTCCTATGTTGCAATAAAGCTCTTTCTTCAACTTCAAAGCCAATTATCTCAAAACACCAAATTTCGCTGCACTTGACCCTTTTTTTCAGAAACTACAAGCGCTAGGGAGATAATATTTTCCAGATATTGAGCAAACATTACAGAGAGTCTGCAGAGCGAGGATTATAAATATTATTGTAAGGGACCTTTATTTACAGGCTATTTACTTCAGATTTCGGCTATAAAATTTGGTGGGTCCAGTAAAAACAAAGAAAACAAAAAAACTAATCTTTCAAAAAAAAATAATCCTCGATCAGTAACACTACTTAACATTGCTGATTACAACGCCACCAAGGTTAATGTTCTAACCCCAGCAGTTCATGAGAAAAGGGGTCACGAACATCGCCTAAAATGCATGGCAAGAATAGGGCCTACCCTGTCCCCCTTAATGTAAATGGCATCGTAATCGCTTCGATCGTAAAGTCGGATGGTTTTTTTAGATGTCTGGCGCAACTCGGGAACAAAGTGAAAAACACCATGAATAATTTTGTGGTGACTGATCTCGCATAAGCTGGTTATTAAGGAATGGCTTGCAGGATCAGTGGTTAGTATCAAATCTAGAATGTTTGAAGCGCTCCAGGTCAAAGTACGAGGAAACGTCCAGGAATTCTCTAGATTCTGAGCATTTTGTTCGGAATGAAGTGTTTTCCCAGTTGATATCAGGGTAATTAAAATCCCCCAAAAAGAAGAATCTCGGCTTTAGGGTATTTACATCTGAGGTGAATTATTATGTCATTAAGGTCTCGAGGAAACTGTGCATTACTTTGAGGTCTTGGTAGCACACGCCTAGCAACACGGATTTTGATACAGTGCGACACATCAGCCATAGTATTTCCAGTTTTGAGACGATATTAATATGAGATCATGACAACAGTTGATCAACAGCAACTAGGCTATCTTAGGTTACTTGCTGTAACTTTACGATGTTAGGCTACTTTCGCGGCAACTTTTCAGCCTCTCCTTCATCTTTAAAGCTCTTGTTATATAAAATACTCATTCGATCTAAATTACGCTACGCCACTCCAGTCTGGAATCCAAGTACTAACGATTTGATCACTTCACTTTACATAGTACAGAATCGCTCTACTTGCAGACCATCGCAACAAAGTTGGTATCGAGCCATGTCATACTAAAACCTTTCATTACTCTTTTTTTATCTCCAACTCCACAAGATTCCAATCGCCTTCTTTCTGTCATTGTTTCCATTTATGCTAACACTCAGTTTAAATCTCCTTTATTTGGCAGTGCATAATTAGGAGTTACCATGCTTCCCTATACTATTATCATTCTCATCATCAGCCTTTTTATGTACAATGTCGTGATTCCAACTTGCGCCTGCGAATATCCTCATTTTATCGCCCCCGCTAGTTTTCTGGCGTACTCGACTGCGTTTCCATTCTTTGACACCAATTTTGAAACTCTACTGGTACACCGGTTATCTATCCTACGCATTACATGGCCTGCCCAGCTCCATTTTTTTCTCCTAATGCCAATTAGAAATTCGGCTGTCAACGTTTGCTCTCTGATCCACACCGTTCTCTTCCTGCCTCTTAACGGTACGCCTAACACTCTTCGTTTCATCGCGCTTGTGCGGTCGTTAACTTGTTCTCGAGCTTCCTTGGCAAACTCCAAGTTTCTGCCTTATATATTAGCCCTAGTAGAATGCACTAATTACACACCTTCCGTTTCAATGATAGCGGTAAGCTTGCAGTCAGGATCTGGCAATGTCTGACGTATGCATTCAAAAAACATTTTTATTCTTCTGTAAATTACCTTCTCACGATCAGAGCCCCTGTGAGTAATTAAGCTAAGCAAACGCACTCCTTCACCGACTTTGGGGGCTAACTGGTGATCTTGAACTCTTGTTCTCTCGCCAGCCTATTGAGAATTATGTGCCTTGTGCGTATTAATTTCAACAACACTTTTATACTTTCCCTGTTAAGATCCTCAATCATCTGTTGCAATTTGTCCCAGTGTTGCTGAACAGGACAACGTCATCTGAAAACCCTAGGTTATTGAGATGTTCACCACTGATTCCCACTCCTAAGCCCTCCCAGTTTCTTAGCTTCACCACTTCTTCCAAGCATGCAGTCAATAGCATTCGAGAGATTGTGGACAGGCATATAGAGAGACAGGTATATTTCTACTTCTCTTCTGGAGAATCAAGGCAGCTGTAGAATCCTGGAATATATTTTCGAAGATATTCGCGTATGCCTCTTGCATTTCTTGATTACATATTGCTCATGCGACTGCTGATATGTCTTTGCGTAAATATGGAAGCCATATAGAGAGATTGATTGCACTCTGCAGATTTCTCGGTTGCCTGATTTACTACATGGATGCGATCCATTGGAGAGTATCCCTTCCTGAAGCCAGCCTGTTCTCTTGTTTGACTAAAGTCAAGTGTTGCGCTTATTCTATTAGAAAATATCTTGGCAAATCTTCAATAAAATACTGAAAGCAAGGTAATGGGCCTATATTTGTGTAATTCTTTGTCTTAATTTTTGTGGGTTAGTATAACGTTGGCATTCTTCCAGTTCTCTAGAACCCTTCAAGTCGTGAGATATTTCATATAAGGGGCCTCAATGATTGTGAGCATGATAGCACCTCAATCTTTGAATAAAAACACTATTCTATACTCTCCCGCCTCTTTTCCCTGGTTGATCTCTTTCAAGGCCCTCCTAACATCAACGCTAGATATAGAAGGAGCCTTTGTAACCTGCCCAATCCTACTTCGAATGGAGATAGCATGGTTGCTATGGGTACAGTACAAGTCGGTATAGAAGTCCTCCGCTGCTTTTACTATGTCTTCGATATTTCTGATGATATTACCCTGCATATCTGTCATTGAATACATTTTGGCTTGCCCTATCGCAAGTTTTCTTCTCACTGATTTCATGCTGCACCTATTTTTGCCGCTTCCTCAGTCTTTCTCACATTATAATTTCGAATATCCCTGACTTTCAACTTGTTGATCAATTTTGACAGTTCCGCGAACTCTATCTCATCTCTCGAGTTGGGCACTTTAATTCATTGTCGTTTCTTTATTAAGACCTTCTTTACTTGGAATAGCTTTATCATATCATGAGCCTGGCTACGCCCACTGCAGGGCAAAGGCCTCTCCCATACTTCTCCAACTACGCCGGTCATGTGCTAATTGTGTCCATGGTGTCCCTGCAAACTTCTTATTCTCTTCCGCCCACCTAACTTTCTGCCGCCGCCTGCTACCCTTCCCTTACCTTGGAATCCAGTCCGTAACCCTTAATGACCATCGGTTATCTTCCCTCCGCATTACATGTCCTGCCCATGCCCCATTTCGTTTTCTTGATTTTAACTAAGATGTCATTAACTCGCGTTTGTCCCCTCACCCAATCTGCTCTGTTCTTATCCCTTAACGTTAAACCCACCATTCTTCTTTCCATAGCTCGTTGCGTCGTCCTCAGTTTAAGTAGAACCCTTTTCGTTAGCCTCCAGGTTTCTGCCCCGTAGGTGAGTACTGGTAAGACACAGCTATTACACACTTTTCTCTTGAGGAATAATGGCTACCTGCTGTTCATGATCTGAGAATGCCTGCCAAACGCAACCCAGTCCATTCTTACTCTTCTGATTATTTCCGTCTCAAGATCTGGATCCGCAGTCACTACCTGTCCTAAGTAGATGTATTCCCTTACCACTTCCAGTGCCTCACTACCTATGGTAAACTGCTGTTCTCTTCCGAGACTGTTAAACATTACTTTAGTTTTCTGCAGATTAATTTTCATACCCACTCTTCTGCTTTGCCTCTCAAGGCCAGTGAGCATGCATTGCAATCGTCCCCTGAGTTACTAAGCAAGGTAATATCATCAGCGAATCGCAAGTTACTAAGGTATTCTCCATTAACTTTTATCCCCAATTTTTCCTGATCCAGGTCTCTGAATACCTCCCGTAAACATGCTGTGAATAGCATTGGACAGATTGTATCTCCCTGCCTGACGCCTTTCTTTATTGGGATGTTGTTGCTTTCTTTATGGAGGACTACGGTGGCTGTGGAGCTGCTATAGGTATATTTCAGCATTTTTACATATGGCCCGTCTACACCCTGATTCCGTAATGCCACCATGACTGCTGAGGTTTCGACAGAATCAAACGCTTTCTCGTAATCAATGAAAGCTATTATAAGGGTTGGTTATATTCCGCACATTTCTCTATCACCTGATTGATAGCGTGAATATGGTCTATCCTTGAGTAGCCTCTACGGAATCCTGCCTGGTCCTTTGCTTGACAAAAGTCTAAGGTGTTCCTGATTCTATTTGCGATTACCGTAGTAAATAGTTTGTAGGCAACTAACAGTAAGCTGATCAGTCTATAATTTTTCAAGTCTTTGGCGTCCCCTTTCTTATGGATTAGGATTACGTTAGCGTTCTTCCAAGATTCCCGTACGCTCGAGGTCATGAGGCATTGCGTATACAGGGTGGCCAGTTTCTCTAGAACAATCTGCCCACCATCCTTCAATAAATCTGCTGTTATCTGATCCTCCCCAGCTGCCTTCCCCCTTTGCATAGCTCCCAAGGCTTTCTTTACTTGTTCCCGCGTTACCTGTGGGATTTCGAATTCCTCTAGACTATTCTCTCTTCCATTATTGTCGTGGGTGCCACTGGTACTGTATAAATATCTGTAGAACTCCTCAGCCACTTGAACTATGTCATCTATATTAGTAATGATATTGCCGGCTTTGTCTCTTAACGCATACATCTGATTCTTGCCAATTCCTAGTGTCTTTTTCACTGCTTTTTGGCTTTCTCTGTTCTAGAAGTACGGCTAATTCTATCCATATTATACTTCCTTATGTCAGCTGTCTTACGCTTGTTGATTGACTTAGGAAGCACTGCCAGTTCTATTGCAGCTGCAGGATTAGAGGCTTTCACATAATGGCATTTCTTAATCAGATCTTTCGTCTCCTGCGATGGCTTACCGGTATACTGTCTAACGAAGTTACCACCGACTTCTATTGCACACTCCATAATGATGGCCATAAAACTGTCGTTCGTTGCTTCAACACTAAGGTCCTCTTTCAGACTAAAGGCCGAATACCTGTTCTGTAGCTTGATCCGGAATTCCTCTATTTTCCCTCTTACCGTTAACTCATTGATCGGCTTCTTATGTACCAGTTTCTTCCGTTCCTTCCTCAAGTCAAGGCAAATTCGACTTCTTACCCTCCTATGGTCACTGCAGCGCACCTTGCCGAGCACGCCCACATCTTGTAGGGGGCCATTGGTAGCGCACAGTATAAGGTCTATTGCATTTCTAGTATCACCATTCGGGCTCCTCCCCGTCCACTTTCGGTTATCCCGCTTGTGGAAGAAGGTACTCATTATCCGCCAATTATACCGTTCTGCAAACTCTGCTAATAAATCTCCCCTGCTATTCCTAGTGCCTATGTCATATTCCCCCACTGCCTTGTCGCCATCCTGCTTCTTGCCTACCCTGGCATTGAAGTCGCCCATCAGTATAGTGTATTTTGTTTTGACTTTACCCATCGCCGATTCCGCATCTTCATAGAAGCCTTAGACTTCCTCTTCATCATGACTGGATTTAGGCGCGTAGACTTGTAGGACCCTTAGTTTGTACCTCTTATTATGTTTCACAACAAGACCTGCCATGTTACCAACTATATCCTCTACGCTCTCCGCTAAGCCCCGGTAGCACAGAACGTGCCCGCTTTTTAGCACTGTATATGGTTAATTTGTCCTCCTAACCTCACTGAGGCCTATTATATATCAAATAATGCCCGCTAATTTCTCCAGTAGCACTGCTAGACTCGACTCATTAGATAACGCTCTAACGTTAACCGTTGCCAGGTTCAGATTCCAATGGCGGCCTGTCCGGATCAAGAGATTCTTAGCACCCTCTCCTGCGGCACAGGTCTGACCACCGCCGTGGTCAGTCACTTCGCAGCCACCTGGGGACTGAGGACTGGGGTTTGATTGCTGTATTCATATAAGAAGTATATATCATAGATAGCTTAACTACTGGTTACCCTGGTGCCTTACATCCCACTTCGAATGCTGCTTCTAAAATCAGCCTAGTTACGGTTTCATTCATCACGTCTATGTCACCTTCATCTCTTTGTTATAAGACCGCAGATTTGTTTGCAAGCACTAGCCGGAATTGGTCTGATTTTAGCCTTACTCCGTCTATATTGGCCTGTTTCATCCGGGATAATTTGGCTATTTTGCTGTTCATGTTGAAGTAAATCCTTTAGCTCACTATCCAATGATAACACGTTTTTATCCTACTTGACGCCTCTACATCCAGCACTATGCTGGAATCGGCCGAATGTATAAATTTATTTAATTTCTTGTTTTTTCAATAGCGTTTTTCAGGTCCACTTTCTATTCTAACGCTTCGTGAAGGAGGTATTTATTATTCGAAGCTTATTCCTTTCGGCGAATGCTACCAATTAACTCTCCTCTAGTGCTCCTACAGTCAATGCAGTTGTCAAATGCTTATTCACCGGCCGGCTTTTCCTCAATTTTGCATGGAAGTCACCCAGGACTATAGTATACCCAGTTTCCATTTTTCTGATCCCTACTTCAGCATGCTCAACGAACTGTTCTATTTCTTCATTACCATGACGGGGGGTTGGCGCGTTGGCTTGTACTACCTTTATTCTATGCCTCCTGTTTATCCGGAACAAGAAGAAGCCATGGAGTGCGGATGCACATCGCGTCAGCTCCGCATTTTCTTATGATTCTCGGCGGAAAATCGCATTTTGTGGAGAAATTCATTGATCATCAAAAGAACAGTTGCCAAGGACTCCAAGGATACCATTCGCTACCAGGTGGGCCCGTTTTTCGGCCGTCAGTCATTCCTTCCTCTCGCTACGCGTGGCGGGAGATGTACACCTAACTCGAACGCCTCGACACCTCGAACGCCTCCGCCGCAGCGGTGGCTGAGAGAGCTCGGTTTACCGCGCCGACGGAGGTACCCAGGCCCTGCTCCATGACGGAAGTCGTGAGCGTGGAAGGCGAAGAAATGCAACCGGAGGAGTTCGTAAAAGAATCAGGTTGGCGCGAAGTTAAAAGAGGCACAAAGAAGCGATGCAGCGGCCGGGCCGGATTTTCGGGACACGAGCAGCAGGGAAGAACCTCCGTCGGGGAAGCAACAAATGGAAACAAATGGAAGAACGAACGCAAGGTGCGACAAATCATCAAAGCAAGTAGGCTGCCTAACCTGCCAAAAGAAGACTACAGAGTTATCGTGCGTCCACGTGGCGGACTTAACGTATCAGACTACAAGCTGGATCTCATTTACTACTGCCTGCGCAACGCTGCCGGGGTCGGCCGACAGACAGCGGAGGAAGACAACATATGCATAAACAGCCAACAAAAAAAAGTGGTGCTCAGCGCGCCTTTCGAGGATAAGCTACGCTAATAAGCTACGCTTTGGAGAATAAGAATTCGAAGCAAGTGCTTACAGAGCAGCTCCTGATAACACATCCAAGGGTCTCATCAGAGGAATATCCCAGGAGGAGAGTCCGGAGTACATAGTGACCAGTCTCGTCACGCCACGCAATCCTGGAGTCTTGCGCGTCAAGAGAATGGGTAACACAGACAATGTGATCATTTTATTTGAAGGTTTTCACGTCCCAAAATATGTGAGGTATGGAGCGATGCTTATCAAATGCTCCTTGTATAAAAAACACATCGACATATGCTATGGATGCAAAAGAACAGGGCGCAGGGTTGCCGTTTGCCCCAACGCTGAAGACAAGATTTGCCGGGGGTGTGGGTGCAAGAATCCACAGCAGGATCACAACTGCGACGCGGAGTGCCAACTGTGCGGCAAACCACGTCACGGAAGACAAGAAGTGCCAGGCAAGATACAAGATACCCTACCTGGTCAGGAGACGCCGCTGGGAGCGACGGAGGAGGGAAGAAAAAGGAGCCAAAGAGGAAGAATACTACCACAACTACAAAGAAACCAAAGGGAGCAACAAGGATAAACATAAGACTGCAGCGAGCAAGCAGCCCTCAACCGACAGAGAAGAAACATGCAGGAAAAACTATGGAATAGACCACTCCGGTTCCTTTCGGAGACTGCCAGGGGAAGCCGGTCGCGGACGCTCCAGGTCCAGGTCCAGGACCAGGTCGTGGACGAGATCAAGGTCAAGATCCGGTTCGAGAACTAATCGAGGGGGAGACGGGAGCAAAGCACAGGTGAGCTGGGCAAGCGCGGTCTCCGGCACTGCTACTCAATCGCCTAAAGTTAAAGGGCCCGCCCTAGAACAGGAAATGACACAGATCAGAAACATGTTAGAACAGATTACCCGAGAGAATGCAACCCTTAAAGATGAGATCAAGCAGCTTAGGGCAGAAAACGCGAAGCTTCATCAACAAAAAAAGAATGGCAACGCACCCTCCGGCAGTAAGACGTCGATGCCTAGTCGGGCTCCAACGCCCGTTTCCACGCATGCGAACGGGGAAGCACCACCACAGAAAAGGAGGGGCGCAAGAAACGGTTGAAGAAAAGAGTGTCTTTGCAATCAGCGAGGTTATGGGAACGTTTAAGGAATGTTCGATGGGTTACAGCAACAAATCACAAACATGTATGTTGAGATTAAACAACGATTTAATGATTAAGATAATAGAGTAGCGGCACTAGAAAGCACACTAAAGGATATTAGGCCGGCAGGTGCAGGACCGGTTAAAAGCAAACCGTATAGCAGACCGAATGCGGTAGAAATTAGCAAAATAGCAAGGCCATGGGGGAAGAGCAGATAAATCAACATGGCGCCGCGTAACCAATACGCGACGTGGCAATGGAAGTGCCGCGGGTATCATCGCCAGCGAGGAAACCTGCAGCAGTTCGTAACAAATAAGGAGGCGCCAGATGTCATCGCCCTGCAGGAGACCGGGGGGATCGCAAAATTATCGGGGTATAAATCTTACAGTGCTTCCGGCGAGAAAGCAACCGTCACAACGCTGATACACAGAAACCTCTCGGCTGTCGAGCACGATACCGGCCACGTCCTGACTGAAATAATCCCCTCCTGTAAAAAAGAGGGAAGTCTATTTATTCTCAACATATACAGTCGACCCGGACACAAGCCCAAATTCGGCCCACTCTTCCGCAAAGTGTTGAGCGTAGCGCAAAAGCAGGCGCTAGTCGTGGTCGGTGATTTTAACGCACCACACGCGGCTTGGGGATACAGCATAGAGAACATTAAGGGCCGAAGCCTATGGGCAGACGCTCAGCACGAAGGACTAACGCTCATAACTGACCCTCAGGCCCCAACCAGAATAGGAAACAGCGCAACCAATGACACGACACCAGATCTCACATTTACGAAGAATGTTGCAGACCCTCAATGGACAAACATGCAGGAAAGCTTAGGTAATGACCACTACATCGTCGTCACAACGGTACAAGCAGGCCCAAAGAAAGAGAGGGGGAGAAAACTGAAGCTAGTAGAATGGGACTCTTTCTGCGAAATCCGACAAAAAGATGCGGAAGACACTATAACGGACATTGAGAAATAGCAGAGAAACTGCAAGAAAACATTAAACGAGCTGCCAAAACTGTTCCAGAGGAGGCAGGTATAGAGGAAATAGATAGCAGATTATTTTACATGTGGGAAGCGAAATGTAGCATGCTGAGAACATGGAAAAAGCAAAAACATAATCGGGAACAAAGGAAGAGAATTGTGTAATTAAACAAGGAAATCGAGATATATGCAAATAGGTTAACCCAACAAAACTGGGAAGCCACGTGGGACTTGATGGAAAGGCAGATAGGAATGTCCAAAGCCTGGAACATTCTCCGATGCCTCTTGAACGCCGGCAGTACAAAAACCATACAAAGACACAATATACAGAAGGTTATACACAGCTGCAACGGTACAGAAGAAGAGCTATTTCGAGAGCTCCAAAAAATGTACGTTGGAGAAGCGGATAGAGAACTACTTCCGGATTACCTAGGTAACGAGAATCCTGATCTTGATACCCCTATTACGGGGACAGAAGTCAGATATGAACTTACCAGGCTCAACTCGATATCTGCACCAGGACCTGATGGGATAAGCAACAAAACACTCAGGAACCTCGACGATGCATCCATTCGAGCTCTCACGGGCTACATGAATAACTGCTGGGAGCAAGGCAGCATTCCAAGTCAATGGAAATGAGCCCAAATCGAGATATATGCAAATAGGTGGGCATGGGATAGCAGCAATGGCGCAATCTTTGCTGAGACCGTTCTTCTTTTACATCCAGATTCTTCCACTAATCGGGCTGTTTCCTGTCCATGCCTGGAACCCCTTCGATGGAGCCTGTACTACGTCCTTCCTTGCTGAAAGCTCGGCTTTGCATCATGCGGCGATTTGCTGTTCTCTTCGTCTGCGCATGCCGGAAACGTCAGCGGAATCATCGCACCGGATCTTTTCACCAAACCAACGGCATCAACGCATGCGTCACCCTGTGGTGCGCATATAAATAGGCCCACGATGACAACCCTCGTCAGTGGGCATGGGATAGCAGCAATGGTGCAGTCTTTGCTGAGACCGTTCTTCTTTTACATCTAGGTTGGCAACTCGACTTCCCTTTACTGTAAGCGCTCTAGCAATCGCGCTTTGCTGCTCGTCCCATGCCCGGACATTTTGTGGTGTTTATTTGCCGACTGTGTACATGTTACGAAGTTGCTTGTGATGTCCGGAGACATTGAGCTTAACCCTGGGCCTAATCCCAGTTGTAGCACTAACCTGGCTCTCGAGGCCATCAACTCTCTTGCTACTAAAATGGATGCGCGTCACGCTGAGCTAATCTCAACTCTTAATGAAGTGAAACCCAGCCAAGAATTACTTCAGGAGCGTATTACAAGCATGAATGCCAGAATAGCGAGCGTAGAGCAGAAAGTCGCTGCGCTTGAAACTCAACAAGAAACTGCTCATATCCGAGGCATTATTACCGAAGCCATGAAAGGTGAGAATGCATCGGTGCAATCTCGTCTGGACGATTTCGAGGAGTGGTCAAAAAGAGATAACTTGATTTTCTATGGTATCACCGATGGTGCCTCTGAAACCTGGGCGGAAACAGAAAAAAAAGTTTGTGCACTCCTTGCGCAGTTTTTGGCGTTGCAATTACCCGAAGAAGGAATTGAGCGTGCGCATCGCTTAGGTTCCTTTATAAATAACAAATGTCGACCAGTGGTAGTGAAATTGGCATCATTTAAAGCAAAGGAAAACATATTAACACAAAAGAAGAAACTGAAGGGATCCGGGGTATCCATTCAAGAAGATTTCTGTCGGGCAGCTAGAATGACCAGGAATAAGTTAATTGCATTTGGGAAGTCTTCCGGTCAATTGTGTCATCTCAGGTACAACAAATTGTTCGTCAACAAAACGTGCTACGCGTATTGCTCTCAAACCGATACCGTTTATGAACTCCAGCAGAACAGTATTGCTACTGCCAGCGGTAATGTAGGCAGCAGCGGAATAAATTTCCCTGCAAATCCCCCGTCACCCTCTTCGAGTTAGCATCGCGCGGCCGTACAGAATAAGCATGACAAAGATTACTCTGTACTGTTCACTAACATTCGCTCCATTATGAATAAGCGCGATGCTCTGTCTGCGCTGATCGACACGTGCAATGCAGATATTGTTGTTTTAGTCGAGACCTGGCTTTCAGATAAAATTGAAAATTCGGAGCTTTTCGCGTGCAGTAAGGCTTACAATATTTATAGAAATTACAGAATAGGACGATGTGGTGGTGGGACCTTGATCGCTGTTTCATCTGATATCACCTATTTTGATATACACGTGCCTTCGCAAATTGATTTCTTGTGCTGTTGCATTCACATAAATAAAGAGACGTGATATTTGCCGCTTGCTATCGATCACGCGATAGTACATCCACATTTTGCAATGCGCTATTTGACTGTCTTAACCAAATCATTGCTAAATATCCAGCAGCACCAACATTCCTGCTCGGTGATTTCAATTTCCCTGGCATTGACTGGGCTGTTGACTTCCCATCAGTGACTTTATCCTCATCCCAATGTTCAACCTTTCTTGATATATGTTCGACATTTGGCCTCACCCAGTTTGTTAGGCTCAAACGCTCATGGGTAGGCTCTTCACCCAGAAGAGCCTACCAGTGTCACTGCAGTTTCTGCCAACATCATTGACCTCGTCTTCACCACATCCCCTGATTCAATTTCATCACTATCAATCATACCTGGTTCAAGCGATCACTGCGTGATTCATTTTGCAATCCCCTCACCACAGCATCTAAAACACCGTAAGAAAATTCGTGACTACAGTCGAGCAGATTTTTCCTCGATCAATAACTAATTACAAAGTTTTGTCGATTTCATTTTTCCTCAGTTCTGGGAAAGAACTATTGCAAAAAACTGGCTGCTTTTAAAGTGCAAGGTTCAAACGCTAACTGAAAAATATGTTCTGATTCGCCTATTATCATCATGCAATCGGGCTCCTTGGTTTACCTTAAAATTAAAACAGCTTCTTAACAAGAAAAAAACGCATTTTTCGAAGCTTCAAGCTATCTGAGGAAACCAAAGCAAAAGCTGCCTACGTAGCTATCGCATCTGAATATAAAATGGCCATTCGCTCAGCCAAGAATCACTTTTTTTCTGAAACACTACCTCATCTGCTCACAACCAATCCTAGGAAGTTTTGGTACATTATTAACGTACGCAAACCCACAGAAATTGTTCTGGAAACTGACGATGGATTTCGTGTCCCCGGTGAGCTTTGCTCATCGGTTTTTAACAACACATTCTCGCTATCTTTTTCTAACGCTCTAATAGATACTTCACCGTCCGCACGTGCCTTTACGTACCCTGAGATGGCGCCGATTTCGATCCATTTAGATGGCATATACAATTTGATTATGAAAGCCTAACTTTCTTCATCGGCAGGTGTTGATACCATAAATTACAAATTCCTTAAGAGTACTGTAGCGTATTCATCTGCTTTCGTGTCATATATTTTTCCACAGTCTTTGCAGAGTTCAACACTTCCGGACGACTGGAGGACGGCGAAGGTAATTCCAGTCCACAAATCCAGTGATACACATAACCCCTTAAACTACCGGCCGGTCTCCTTAACTTCTATTCAATGCAAATTATTAGAGCACGTAATCTACTGCAACCTGATTAGCTTTCTCGAGTCTAATAATTTTTTTGCGTCACAGCAGCATGGTTTTCGCAAAAAATTATTCTTGTGAGACTCAATTATTAACCTTTACTAATGATTTGTCTTCCGCATTAGATCGAGATTCAGTTATTGACTGCATCTTCCTTGACTTCGCGAAAGCTTTCGATACCGTCTCACATCGACTACTATTACTGAAACATAGCAAACTACATCTTGATTGCAACCTGCTTGAGTGGATTGAATGCTTCTTGCAGAATAGAACACAGTTTGTTTCTGTTAATGATCATGACTAAATCATGCAATATAACATCCGGTGTTCCTCAGGGGTCAGTCCTAGGGCCTCTCCTTTTTCTAATTTACATTAATGACCTGCCTGATTCTGTTACTTCTAACATAAGGTTCTTTGCAGACGACTGCGTTCTGTACCACGTAATTTCTAATGAGTCTAACTTCTCCATTCTTCAATCTGACTTAAATAAAGTTTCTTCTTGGTGTGATGCATGGCTTATGAAACTAAACATTAACAAATGTAAACCAATGAGGGTGTCTCGAAAGATTAACCAGTCCATTTCTCAGGGCTATGAGCTTAACGGTTGCCCTCTTCAGTTCGCCGTCAGCTACAAGTATCTAGGCGTCCATATCACTAATAATCTGTTATGGCAGAAGCACATCCATCATGTTATTAACAAAGCTAAGAGTTCCCTTGGTTTCCTTAGGCGGAATTTCCAACTCGCTCCCGTTCCGCTGGAACTACTACTATATAAAACAATCGTGCGTTCTAAACTCTAGTACGCTTCATCGATATGGGACCCGTACACTAGCTCGTTAACACAGTCCATAGAATCGGTTCAGAACCACTCAGTTAGGTTTATTCTCTCTAACTACTATCGCTTAGCCGGTGTTTCTCACATGAAGCAAATGCTCGAACTACCTCTCCTTTCTACTAGACGTCGAATTTCCCGCTTGTGCCTGTTTCACAAAATATACTACACTAATAATGAGCTAAAAATGACACGTTTTTCGTCACCGAGCCATTTGTCATTCCGTATTGATCATCAAATGAAGGTTGGGGTGCCTCAGTGTAAAAGCAATG
Source organism: Dermacentor albipictus (assembly GCF_038994185.2). Classification (NCBI taxonomy): domain Eukaryota; kingdom Metazoa; phylum Arthropoda; class Arachnida; order Ixodida; family Ixodidae; genus Dermacentor; species Dermacentor albipictus. The sequence continues at coordinate 22,145,766 of NC_091822.1, read as the reverse complement.
TATACCTCCAAGCCTTCATCCCGAAAACAAGTCAAGACTGGAATCGCCTTCCCGCATCCATCATCAAGTCGGCTATCTGTGACCATGTGCTGCCTCATTAGCTACATACTTTTCTTTTTCTATTGCCACTCCTCTCTGTGATGCCTGTACGGCCTTGAGAGTAAATAAATGAAATGAAATGAAATCATTTTTATACCAAAGCCTCGAAAGAAACCCCAACTGACGAACTTAAGGCCCATATCGCTGACATCCTACGTCGGTAAACTCATGGAACATGTGGTTCTCACACGTCTCACGAGATACATGAATGACGGAGGACTTTACCCACATACACTGGCTAGACTTCGACCGAAGTTATCGACGCAGGATAATATGCTCAAAGTAAAACATCAGATGATAGATGCGGGTGAGAAAAGTCTAGACACCAAGGCAATACTAGGTCTCGATCTAACTAAGGCCTTTGACACCGTCACGCACAAGGCCATACTACAAAATCCCCAAAAGCTGGATGTAGGACGTAAAACATACACGTACATCAAAGACTTCTTGACAGATCGTACCGCAAAAATTTCAATTGGAGAATCCAAATCAGACGCGCTCAAACTAGATAATACGAGTACCCCGCAGGGTTCAGTCCTATCTCCCTTTCTATTCAACGTGGCAATGATCCGTCTTCCTGCTCGACTCGAAAATATAGAACGACTTGGACACAGCCACTACGCGGACGACATCACCATTTGGAGGGCTATTGGAAGCGATGAGCATGTGGAAGAGATCGTTCAAACAGCAGTAAACACGGTGAAAGAATACATTAGAGAGAAGGGACTGAGATGCTCCTCGCAAAATTCAGGACTTCTGCTCTATAGACCCACATGCCGGGGTCGAAAAAGCATTAGGGAAAGGCCGGGCATTTTGTTCAGAGTAGAAGGCACCACGATACCGATAGTGGAAAGCCTGAGAATACTGGGACTCCACATATCCGAAAACAGCCATAACAGAGAAACCATTAGAATACTTGAGAATAGTGTTGAACAAACAATCAGACTAATAAAGCGGATATCGAACAGGCACTATGGCATGAAAGAGCACAATCTCATCCGAATTATAGAAACATTCATAATCAGTCGTATTGTATATATGGTCCCTTACCTCAAGCTCTACGCTGCACAGAAAGCCAAGATAGACTGCATTATCAGAAGGGCGTATAAGCAAGCCTTGGGATTTCCGGCAAATACGTCAAACGAGAAATTCTTGGCGCTCGGCATGCACAACACATTATACGAACTTATTGAGGCCCAGAGAGTAGAGCAGTATGAAAGGCTTACAGAGAGTTTGACGGGAAGACACATCTTAAATGACATCGGAATAACCTACGAAGCACAACATGGAGTGCGGAGAGACATCCCAAGGAAAATAGGGGAACATATATAAATACCCCCCATCCCGAGAAACATGCACCCGGAGTTTCACCAAGATCGAAGAAGCGCAAGAGTAAGAGCTCTCCACAAAAGATTACGTAGTGCCAGGGACGTGGTCTATGTGGACGTGGCGGAGTACGCAAATGGACAGAGTAGGGCGATAGTTGCTACGAGTCTAGAGGCTGACAGCATAGTTAGCGAGACGGTAAAAACATGGAAGGCGGAGGTGGTGGAGGAGGCTGCTTTAGCACTGGCAATAGCCTCCACGGAAGCTAACATCGTAGTAAGCGACTGCAAGACAGCCGTCAAGAACTATGCAAAAGGAAGAATCTCACCGGAAGCACTGAGAATTTCAAACAACTTTCGTGAAGATCGCGACATTCACATTATATGGGCACCCGAACACTCCTCCCTTCCTGGGAACGAAATAGCGCACAACCTGGCTCGAGAACTGACAGGCCGAGCAGGTAACACGCAACAAATACTGGGAACGGAGAGAGACCGGATGACCAGCTTTAACGAGATCACCAAACACTATAAATTGGAAAGGGCCCATTTCCCCCCGGCACATTCCTCGCTAAGTAGACGGCAAGCGACGGCATGGCGCCTCTTACAAACAGATACATATCCGGACCCGGTGGCCTACCACCGCTACTTCATGGACTTTTACACGGATAGACGTAGATTCTGTCAAGAAAGGGCGGACCTACAACACATTGTTTAGGCTTGTCCTCACACACCCACACGGAATAAAATAAATAAGACCAGAGAGCAGTGGGAGACTGCGTTGCTCAGCTGTGCACCGGAAGACCAACTCAACTCAAGGCAATCCAGCAGGCCGAAGATGCCGCCAGGGCCCAAGGGCTCGAGGCCCTCATTTAGGTAGAGAGGCCTAGGTCTCAAATCTGCTGTGCACAAATAAAGTTTATTCCTCCTCCTCCTGTTCACCTTTGTTACGACTACTCCTACCCTCTCATTAATGCTTCTAATTCATCAATGTCGCCCGCTATGTCCTTATGGATTAGGAATCATACCCCTAATGCTTCTTATCTCAGAGTCCACTAAAGCAGGAGATGTGGCCGTTAGTCACCACTGCATAAGTCTTACCAGTTCTTCTAACCTCGGTATGGCCAATGATGTACCGAACAATGCCTAATAGCTCCTCAAAGAGTCCTGCTATCCTAGCTTCACTCGAGAGGGTTCGGGTATTAAACGTTCTAAGGGTCAATTACCATTGGTGGCCTGTCCGGTTCTAGAGATTCTTAGCACCCTCTGCTGTGTTACAGGTCTGACAGCCACCTTGGTCTGGTGTTCCGCAGCTGCTAGAGACTGAGGGCCATTTGGTAATTGAGTGAGTCATATGGGACGAAGTGGCTGAATACTGCACCAGGGAGGCCAATTCCTGTTCTGGTGAGGGAGTGTCTTGTTGAAGCTTAGTGGGCCTTCCTGATTTTGTTGTACCTGGATTATTATAACCCCGCTAGTCCAATCACTTCCAATGGTGTATTTTGACGTGGTTTCCGCTATGCTGGACTAATTGAGAGGAGAGAAGTTGAAGTCGCCAAAAAGTATGTTAGCTGATTGGGGATAAAGGCCTGTTACCAAGTGGAGCGCTTCGTGGAAGTCAGCTACAAAATAGTGGTCTGCGTCGGGTGGACGATAGCATGCACCTATAACAACGGCTGGGCAGAAAGCATTGCTTATCACGAAGACAATTTGTAAGGGAGTTGTTACTGTTATTTCGGCACATTGAAGACTTTAGTATGCACATATCAGTACGCCGCCACCCTTTTTGGTGGGTGGAAACTTGAAATTGGTGGGTGGGCGAACTTGAAATGTGGGGTGGGCCAGTTTAAATTAGGGGGCGGGCCAACTTAAAGTTGGGACATGGGCCAACTTAAATTTGGTGGTTGCCAACTTGTGATTTTACAGTGGACCAACGTCCAATTGAGTTCTTACGAGCGTGGTTCTGGTTATGAACACCTCACGCTCAAGCGAGCGCATTTTCATTGGGCTTTAGCGAGGCGCAGCTTCCATCGACAAGAGACGCGCGCATCACACAGGCTTGCGATAGCGACAGCGATTGTGACATCGCGTCGTGGTTATGCCCTCTCCCCTCACGGAACACCTCACGTGCTACTCCGGCAGCTGGCGTTCCCCTTCGACCGTTCTGCTCCGTCGAGGCGCGCTCGGGCCCGGTAATCCGGCTGAAGTGATTGGTGCGACGAAAAAAATCTGACCATTGTCTACTAAAGCCCAAGCATTCTTTGCCACCGGAAAGGCCATTAGTAGACGCGCACAAGCTAGGAAAAACAAGTAAGAGAAACTACCCCAAAACCAAGTCACAGCTCAGCCAAACAATGCTTATGGATTAGTAGACAATTCGCATATTTTCTGTAGCTTCTCTTGCCCTAATGTCAACCTGAATAGCGGCTTGCCGCGATTGATCTCTTATCCTCAGCGTTCTCTTTCTGGCTCTTACGCCTTTAATTTCTCGTTCCATCGCTCTCTTTGTGGTTCGTAACTTGACTTGTTATCGAGCTTCTCTGTTAACCTCAGTTTCTGCCCCATATGTGAGTACCGTTAGAATGCAATGACTGCAATTTCTTTTCAACGACAGTGGTAAGCTCCCAATCATAGTTTGGCAATGCTTCCCATGTGCACTCCTACCCATTTGGTTTCTTTAAGTTTCCTTCTCACGTTCAAGGTCACCTTTGAGTAATTGACCTAGATAAAGGTAATCCTGTACAGACTCTAGAATAAGAATAACAATCATGAGTTCTCATTTTCAGGGCATCGTATTTGTCTTTTGCCCATTAATCTTAACCCTACTCTTACGCTTTCTCAGTTAAAGACCTCATTTGTTGTCCCCAGTGCTACTGAAGACGACACAAGTGGATAGAAATGATATTTTTCTACAAACAATTTCTTTAGAAAGGATTTTAGCACAACGTGCCTTGGCCGGTAACGAGCTTGCACACATGAAAGTGAGAACCGCTGCTTTAGACCCATCGACGTAAACATACCCTATTCGGGAAGTGATGAAAATACTCTATTGACTCGGCTGATACGAAATTGCACAGTTGTGCGCTGCGCTCCACAGTGTGATCAGGATGCTTACCTGCTTCATCTTGGATGTACTAAAAATAGGCGATACGATGTTTCTAGTCACATGCCATTCCTTGTTCAATAGAGACACCAGCATGTTGTCGAGCACCGGGTCACCCACCTGCCTGATGAACTGTAACAAGGGAAATGTCAGTGAGCACGTGTCTACCATGTCCTTTAAATTAAACCTAATAGCTATTGATTGATCACCACACATCTGACTGATTATGATTCTTGCTCTGAATGCAAGGGAACGCATTCCTCTTCATTATTTACGTGCCTACACAGCAACGCAAGCGTTTGCCATGCCGAGAAAGAATTCTAGAAAAAGCCGACCTGAGGCTACTTTTCTCAGCACTGAACCACCTAGGTTTATTGGTTTGGGTTTGTGTTCATTTGGTCGAAGGGTTTCGGAGGCCCATAGGGTGTCTTTGCTCACACTAAAGCACACAATCTTGTGGTATGTGCTTCTGCAATTTATAGACCAATTTGTACTGGCGGCACCATTCCCGGCGCGAACGACTCTCACTGAGTCAGGCAAGGCGTTAGTGTTGATGTTTCCTTGCCCAAAACAGCAGCTTTAGGTTCAGCGTAATTGTAGGGAGATAAGTTAAACACAACTTCTATGGTTTATATGGCCACATTTGTCTGAAGCCATCACTATTTTTCTTGCAACTGTCTGCAACGAGGCTTCCTTAGCATCAGCATGAAGTTTGCATGAAGTTGTGCATCCGGAATCCTGTGAACGATGACCCTTTACTTGGCACATTGTGAAGCAGGGATCGGCTTTTATGGTCTTCATTTTTGTTGGCACACTTGTACTTGTGCTGTGAGTAATTTCTTCTCAGATTTGTGCATTACCTTGAGTCCCCAAGCTCACGCTACTAATGCCTTCAAATGCAGACTTATCAGGATAAGGCTCCTGGCTTTGCAAGAGAGGTTGAAGAAAAGATGGCGCTTAAACGCTGCTATTCCAGACATGTGTGAAACGAGCCGGAGAATATTGTAGTAGGTAAAGGTCTGACGAAAATTCATCTTGTCTCCAACATATTCACTTATTTGATCAATGGCCAAAACTTGTCATGTGACCTGAGTAAATGAATTTTCGTCGAACCCTTGAAAATACCTTGTAGGGAACCTTTTGTCAGAGCATTATAACCGAGACTTACTGGTTCATCTCGCTCACATGCAGTATGGAAATATGTAGGTGCCACCTTTCCTTTAAACAGACTTGCAAGAGAAGGAATTTTATTCCGATAAGTCTGCATTAGAAGGCATCAGCAATGTGAGCGTGAGGTGTCAAGGTAATTCAGATAGCTGCGAAGAAATTACTGGCAGCAAGAGTTCAGTACTCACAGAAAATCAAATGCTTGGGAACTCAAGCTCTCTCTGCAAGGAGTGAAGCAGAGCAGCTCATTATTTGTGCTTTCTGGGACATACAGCTAAACGTCAACTTCATAGTCGCACTAACACACCACCTTTGCAGAGAGTCGCAAGAAAGGTTGATGCATTAAAACCAAATAAGCCAATTTAAACTACGAAGTTACTTGAGCTTGTCTTCCTGCAAAACCACTAAACCTGCAACTGCATTCGGCGCAAAAGAATCAACTTCAACACTATGGCAATTCACACAAGCCTGACGATAGTAACCTGCACCATGGGACGTCCCAACACTAAGCCCTTTCTAAAGCAAGACCACGAACTTGCCTTGCCAGAACAGGCGCTCTTTTTGCTTGACTTGGGTCAGTGACACTAAATTTATCATTATGAAACAGTGTGGACTTACAATTGCAAAATCAGGTTTATGTCGGTATCTGCGTGGTTTCTGTGGGCAAAAACAGACGACGGGATGCCCCATTGTTTCTAGTGATCCTGCCCAGGCGTCCGTGATCTCAAGAAGTACGAAAAGCATTTGCATTGGTTAACAATTGTAACGCAAACTTGTACTGCCGCTTGAGACAATGCCGTGCACTTAACATGTGGCGTCATTTCTTTTTTTTATTGTTGTTGCTGTTGCAGTGAGCACGTCCCCCGCACATATAATTTGGTTAAAGATAGAGTGGAAGCTTGGGCGAGTTGGTGATTCAAAATCGACATGTTCGCACAGCGCAAAAGACGAAGACTGAAGGAAGAACACAACACAGTTTTCTTTTACGCTGTGCAAACATGTCGATATTGGTTAAAGAGAAAGTAAGACCGAAAGGCCACATCTATCTAATCATAATAATTTTGGCATACGTAGATTTTTGCTGCAATCATATGACCTTTTCCTAATTTAGAAAGTATGAAATTTTGTTAAGTTCAGCTGCTGCCAGATGATTCTATGTAAGCATTTATCCTTATGCGTATACTATTTGCCTTAGGTGAATTAAATTCGCCGGTTTTATCTGCCAACACCACAATATGATTATGAGGGACGTTGTAGTAGGGGACTCCGGAATACTTTTGAACACTGGAGTTTCTATAATGTGCGCCCAATGCACCTTATGTTGTTATTCATTTTCTCGCCATCCGAATGCGGGCGTTGTGGCCGAGATATTATTCTGAGCCATTCGGCCTAACAGTGCAATATCAAAGCCACTACGCCACTACGGTTTTTACTTTGCTGGCAGAAGGGTAGTTTCCAAGCAATTTGGTTAGCTCAAGCTGTTCGTGCTGCTTTCTTAAACTACATTTTAAGCTTCTTACTTCTGTTGTTTCAATACTTTAATTCATTGTTAGCCGGTGCGTGTTTCTTTTTTTGCTGTGGTAACACTTCTTTCAGTGGCCGGCTAATGTGACAGGCTATTCTACCACAGTAATGCACGTTCCTTTAGGAGCCATAAGCATTTGCAGCAAATCACTTATTTTTAGTACGCTTTGTACGGTATCCCAGATGTTCTGAACGCTGAAACATTCTCACCTGTGTGAGTGTAGGCGAAATGGCCTTTGCCTATGCGTTATCTTATTGAATAATTGAAAAAAAATTGTTGACTTTACTTTTTCAGGTCCCTGCAAGCCATCATTCAAGCAACCCATTCCAGTGGTCATCCGACAGCAGACTGGGTGCATCAAAGTTCCATTAGAAGGTCCAATAAATAACGCTTTTGAGATGTGTGATATGCTCTCGCTTAAATTCGGAGGATATCACTGTCAATGAAAGCTTGAATGGGTGTGCGGAAGAATCTGCGTAAAGTGTACTCTTTTATTTAAAACATTTCCTTATCCAACATTTTTTTCACCTGAAAATTACTCTTTACGGTAGAATTGTGAACAAAGCGTTACAGCAACGCAACGCTGCAGTAAGGTCAGCACTAGTGATCGAGCATGTAGTACACTTACAAAAGTTGTATTTGCATTGTTCTAGTATATATGAAAAGGAGCTGCCAATATCTTTTAGGGTTCAGACTCTCGCAGGTCATACAAACTCGTTCTTCTTGTATGCACTCAGCTCGTACAAAGAAACTCGTTCATGACGCACGAGAATCTCGTTCAGTGGCAACAATGCAATCTAGTACACAAGCGCAGTACGAGAACTCATTCGAGCTGTGAGAAATCGTACAGTATACGAAGAAATCATCGCGTGCAACATTTCTCGTGCATTCGCGTTCGCATTTCTTGTCATGTGGGTAACCAAAGATGCTGTTGACATGTTCAATTTACTCTTTCTCAGGAGGCTCCCTGATATGTGAGCATTCCAACTCCCCCTCCCTTCCTTTCAGGTTTAGTTTGGTTGCGTCCTCCTAAAACAAAATTCTCAATCACTGGCGGCCCTTCAGAGTCTGTAAGGTGTGCTTCCGTAACTGCGTACACCTCTATTTGTTCTCTAACTGCTTCTTCCTTTTCTTAACCCATTCTTCCTTTCTTGTGTTGCCCTGCACGTTTACGTAGCCTATTGATGGAGAGCTCTCTTCTTTTGGGTTTCCTTCTTTTTTCTGTTAATTGCGACGATGCTATTCTGAGGATCCCCAAGGGGACCCTCTTTCTTACGACCTACACTTGATTCCTGGGGGCCTCTGGGCCCCCCAAAAAAGCAACTGCGTGAGAAGCAAGTCACCAGCCCACTTCTTGTCAAAGCATCTGATTGAAGGAGAGCACGTTGTTGGGCGAGTCGGTCGTACATACTTAAAGAAGGGAATTGCGCTAAAAAAAGACACGGACGAGTAAGGACATGGACGGGCGCAAACTCGCGACTGATTTTATTCAGAAGGAACACAAATATATATACCTAGATTCTTATTGCCTACTCATTGCCTAAGCGCACATGCCAAGAACGTTTTTTCTTTCTTATACAAATTTATACTGGAATCGCTTACACAATCATCACCTGACTTATCAATGTAAAAAGCTTCTGCGAGTTCACGTGCTACCTGGTTACGACTGCGCCTTAAGATTTTGGTTCTAGCCAGCAAAGGCTGGCATGCTTTATCAGGCGTAGCCAAAGGGCATGCGCCGCACTGTAAGGGCAAATTTGACCCTTTTTCGTTAACCATGGAGAGCTTGTGTTCCCTTAGTCGTTCATTTATACAACGGCCCGTCTGGCCAATGTAAACTTTTCCACATGTCAGGGGAATTTCATACACAACCCCGACCGAACACCTGACAAAGTGGGTGGCGTGACGTTTGGTGCAGTCTCGCACGCATTCCTCGCCGGAGACAATCCGGGGGCACAAAGAGGCCAACTTGCGCGGGGCAGAAAATACCACCGGCACACCGTAGCGATTGGCTACATTCTTCAGGTTGTGGGAGACCCTATGAATATAGGGGAGAACCGCCGGTCTGGCCTTCGGTTGACCGGCACCATCTTGAGGTGTTCTAGGTTTCAAGCTTTGCAGAAGCTTCTCTGCCACAGCAGCCACGACGGAAACGGGAAAACCAGCCTTCTGCAACCTGCCAATCTGATTGTTGAGGCTGTCATTTACCAGGTGAACACATGATTTCTGCAGGGCTTCCTTCAGACACAGCATAACAATGGCGCGTTTTACCGTCTTAGAATGAGCGGACTCAAAAGGCAACAGGTCTTTCCGGGCTCGTGGTGAGTACATCCAACACGTGTGATCTGGTGTTAAAGTGATGTTAATATCTAAAAACTGCAATCTATCTTGTTCAGGTAATTCGTGGGTGAAGGTTAGACCCCTCCCGTGTCGTTTAAAGACAGATAAGGTCTCTTGCACGGTAACCGTGTGTGTCAAACCGGGTTGCTTCTTAAACATCACCAAATAATCGTCCACGTATCTAAAAACCTTAAGAACCATCTTGTCGTCCAAATAACACACCAGGTCACGATCAATGCTGGCCAGGAAAATGTTAGCCAGTACCGGCGCCACACAAGACCCGATGCAAATGCCCTGACGTTGAACATGAAAATGGTTGTCAAAAGTTACAAAAGTGGACTCAAGATAAAATTCCAGTAGCTTCATGAAATTGTCCACGGTTAGGCCGCTAGTATTCTGAAAATCTACTACACCATTTTCGTCGATGCAAGACCTAACTGCACAAAATAGGTCATCATGCGGTATAGAAAAGAACAGGTTTTCTATGTCAAAAGAGACAGCGTAGCCTAAAGATGAGGAACCCTGTAGGAAAGAAACCACATCACCTGAATTCTTCACAACAAAAGGGTCTTGTATAACTAAATTCCTTAAACACTTTTGGAGAAAAGAGCTAATCTCTCGTTGCCACGTATCCCTTTCACTCACAATACACCGGAACGGCTTGTCATCTTTGTGCGTCTTCACGGTAAAAAACAGTTCTAGGCTATTGCGCTTACAGTTGTTAATAGCTCTTGCAAGTCTATCTAAAGCCAAGTCCTTGCACAGTTCTATGGCTTGAGCCTTTACCTTGGAAGTCTTCAGGTTCTTGGTGACAAAGTTTCTTGGTGACAAAGGTTCTTGGTGACAATAGCAGCCTGTTCCGCCGTGCCACTGTCCACAGTGCTGAGCGTAACCGAAGCTCTCAGGATGTCTGCACTGTCTAGTACGACTAGACATGGGGAACGACAGAAAACTGAGCTAGTTGGTAAAGATTCATAATGCAAGAATGGGTAAGGCGGGCAAACATGAACACAAGAGAAGTCGACAAAACGAACACTGTGTGTTTCAACACGGCGTTTGTGTTGTCCTCTTCTCTTGTTGCCGTGTTTGCGCGCCTTACCGCTTCTTTACATTATGATAATTCATCTCGGTGATAGGTGCTACAATAAGTGCGACGCACACGAGGGCGTTAGGTTACAGAACGATATGCTTGGCTGTTGTTCTTGGACAGAGACTAAAAGGCACCTGAAGGTTCATGAAGTACGGAAACTAACTGAAGGTGCCCAGCGCCGGTGTAAAAACTATTGCATGCAGGGTTTTCTCCGCATTGCCTACCACGACGCCGGGTTAATTATACGTTACAAATTGGAATTCCCTGTGCACCACCAAAAAAACAAAAACAGCCTCTTTTCTGTTTTTCTTTATCAGATATTCATCTGCCATCGGCAATGTTCGCAGTTAACGAGAACTACGCAGCCGAGCAGATTTCGTTGTGAACGACCAAATCTACCTTCATGGCAAGTAGGGCTACCTCGCAATGCCTCTATAAGAATGCCTTCACGTCGGCGCTTAGGGAGCCACGGGTACCTCGGTTCGTGCAAAGTTTTGGTCTCTCCGTGCAACAGAGATTCTTCTAGTGCAGGAAATGCTCATGCAGTTGACCAACGGCTTACAATTTCTGCAAGCAAGTCCCAGTAATTGACACTCGGTAGAACGAGGAAGACGGGAAGTAAATAAAAGGATGAACAAACTAATTTGTCAGTGCCTTAAATTCAAGTGAATAAAAAATTAATGAATAAAGATATTGTAGCTATGCAAAAGTGACCAGTGTACAGGTACAGTTGTTGAGAAGGCAGCATTGACACACCTGTTACTTAAATATAGTTGCACTTAAATGAATAATTTCGCTTGTTAAGTATTGTGGCGATGCGTGACTCTCACGCGTCCCCTGAGATCTAGTTTTCCCGCATATGTCGTCTCCTGCAGGGCGGCTTCGCCGCGTGTCCTGGCGCCCACGGCGCTCAGAGTGGTTCAATCGCCGTACGAGAGATGGCGCGAGTGTTGCGCTGCTGACGCCGCCTACAGGCGGGGCGACTTGGGCGCGGGAAAGGAAGGCTCGCGATCTTGGGCGACGTGCTGGCGAACGCGGCGTACGTCCCGTGCGTGCGCCGATCCATGCTTCTGCGAGACCATCTCGCGTGGCCGCCTTCGAGCGCGCCACCGTTCGCGTGACCGTACGCGCGAAGGACCAGGCGTTGGGATCCAGCATGGGGCGAACATATTCGCTCGCTATCCGGTCGCGGTGACTCGGACTTCTAGATTTGTCGCGCTCCTATCGGCATGTTTTGTAGGTAGCAACTCGGCTAGCAAGCATTGATCTATGAAAGGCGCAATAAATGCCCTTGTGATTATTTGCTCTACTGTGTTGTCGTTCCTTTGTCCCAAGAGCACGGGGGGGAGAACCCCACAGTATTGCGCCATATTTTTTTGTATAAATCCCCAAAGCGAAATATAGTGAGTTCACCTCGCGGTGACAGCACTGATATTTGTTTCAGTGATTATATTGTGTTTAAGCATGTAACTTATTACCTGCATGTTTTTTCCAGACCACAGGGCCAGCACGGACAACCCCACCACCCTTGAATATCTGTCTCATCTGTATCTGAGTATGCGAAATGTACTGATTTTAGCCTTGCAGCCGGTGTTGCTTACTAATAATTTTGCACAAGTAATCGCAAATAGCGGTTGCGAGAAACTGTTTGCTGTTGCGTGATTGTCAAAGGCAAAGCAAAATAAAATGTCTCTGCTATTTAGAAACATTAAGTTTGGTTATACCCGCCATGGTTGCTTAGTGGCTATGTTGTTGGGCTGCTAAGCATGAGATCGCGTGATCGAATCCCGGCCCCAGCAGCTACATTTTGATTGGAGTGAAATGCGAAAACAACCATGTACTTAGATTTAGGTGCACATTAAAGAACCCCAGGTGGTCAGAGTTTCCGGGATCTCTCACCACGGCGTGCCTCATAATCAGACGGTGGTTTTGGCATGTAAAACCCCATAATTTAGGTTTTGTTATGCACTGATGCGTCTATAGAATTTGTAGTTTGTATTGTACATAAGGGACACACGGCTATTCAATATTATGTTGTGTGTAGTATCTCTTGCTGTGTAAAAGTTGCTATTAAAATGGTGACATAAAGCAGATTTCTCTACCTAATAATGTTCTCCCGAATCGCAGTAGCCATCCCCTATTAAAGCCTCCCTTATTTTCAACAGAATAGGGCAAATTTAAAAAAAAAAGCACAGTTCGTCTGCTGGCACTTAGTCGATACGTGAAGCGCCCCACAAAATGAAATTGTCACTACGAGAAAAAAGAGGCTCAAGATGGTAATTGTGAGAACAAAACAAGCTGCAACAACAGAATTCGTGCGCGCTTCCTCTTGCGTCTGCCAAAAAAATCGCGCGCTCGTCAAACGCATAGAAGACCAGAAGCGGGATGGCGTCTTATCTTCGCGTATCAGCAAAGCTGTTTCCAAGGCAGCAGGCTTGATTTTTCTTTAATTTTTCCCCCTGATGAACTTGGCCTACCACGCACCAGGGTATAAATTGGCGCTCGTGACGCAATTTTCATTCGCCTGGGTGGTATAGCAGCTGACATAACCGTGGTTGTAGGCCGTGCAAAAACGAAATGAGAACGTGAGCTTTTCGAACAAGTGTCATTAGGAAATTTTTGATCTCATATATTCGCTAGCCTGGCTTCCATGGCATCATTAAACAAAGAAGCAGGTTACCTGGGTAGCCACACTTAACCTCATTATTTCACTTCTGTTTCGCTTTTATGCCTCTTGCGCCAGTTGTGAGCAGTTGAGATCTTCCCAGTTATCACCTCATTCTATAGCGCCGACGCAACTATCACAAAGAAAGGAGACAACGTCAAAGAGCGCGATTATCACGTTTCATGAAGAGATTGTGCTCGCACTGTAGGCAATTCTGCCATATCTCCTGGTTGCTGCGCCTGCTCAATTTGTTGCTGGCATCGGGGTGTTTTGGGCGCATACGCGCATTGTCCTGCTGCAGCGTAAGTTTTCGAATAAACGTTCACAACGATCATTAGCGCTTCTCCTGTGTCTCTCGCCTTACTTTGTCCCATCTATCGCACTTTACCGTACTCCAATAAACATGAAGTGCAATTTCGAATCGCTATAAGGAAATGCAGAGTTCCGCATATTTGTATCTAGTGTAGCAGATATCCAGATGAAAGCATTTAGACGATTTAATGATTTAAACAAGTAGGCATGGAAGCGTAATGAAAGCGCCTGTGGCTTAAAAGTCATAGCCATGTGCTACGGCGAGGTGGTCAACTCGATCAGCATGCAGCAGTAGCCCTTCAAGAACTTTTACTTCTTTGGTGGAATAGAGCGCGCGCCTCGACACAAAGGAGCCCGTCAATCCATTTGGGACATCACTATAGTAAGGGACATCAATGTTAACAAGTGCACGGAAGAGACAATATAGATAGAAAGCTTGTCACATCAAGCTGCTCTTTTCTTCTGCTTGCTCTTCTCGCCCAGCGCCTGCCTTGCAATCACACTCGGCCGCACTGCAAGCTTCAGGCGCGCTTGCAACGAAGGTACCCAATAAGGACTTCTCTGACTGGCGGCACTGACTTGCGCGCTGGTCGCAGGTCTCGCAGACCATTATCCCGTTGCAGATAGGCACGTATGGTAAATTATTGTGTACAACGAACAGCTCAGTGATGCACCAATGCAGGTGCTCAGCTGTCGCGCTCGTCTTTTCAATGTTGCCGCTGATTGACCGAGCCTCGCCGATGCGCTCGAAAGGTGGAGCAAAGGTCGGCCCTTCTGAAACCGGTGGTCACTTGCGCATATGGCTTCTTGCACGCCTGTTGCGGTCTCTTGCGATGGTTTCTTGAGTGTCTTGAGGCCTCTAGCGTGTTTTGCGCGTTTTTCGCGTACGGCCAGATCTCCGATGATAGTGACCTCACCCGTGTCACTCGCCTTTGTTTTCTTGAGCGAAGGCTCAATCAGCGCGGGGCGAACAGCTACTCATTCCGTGAAGGACTTCGTTGCAATCCTAGCATCTGACGGACCAGGACGCATATGCCTGCTGTGATCCATGAACGCATCTGGTTCCTAGAGCGCTAGCACCTCCTGTACTTAAGAAGCCGGCGCCTCGATATGCCTCGGTGTTGATGAATTCGGAAGCCGCGTCATCGACCGCTATAGATGGAAAGTGGTCACGGCCCGTGCACGTGATAGTGTGATGTCGTATGCCGACGCAGAGTTTTGAGTTCAACAGAGGCAAAAATGGCTCGCATCCGCGGTCTGCAACGGAGCAGGCTGCGAACCCATCTACAAAAACCTTTCCGGGTGCAACTGCACCGGTGAGATGATACTGCTCGCTAGCTTCGCTGGGTTGGCGCTGCAGCAACTGGGATGCCGTAGACTACCCAATCAAAGTCGCAGGGGTGGTCTGCTACGTGTTTATGGGTTGCGGTGGAGCCGATGTCTCGTTTGTGATACGCCTCCCGGTACTGGCCCAAATCAGGAGTGTTAGTCCCTGTGCGCTTCCCACTATCAGGTGTGGGGCCGACGATGACACCTGAGGAGCCAGTGTCTGCGGCGGGGCAACCAGCGGGCCTCGGTGTGGGGGCATTTGCTGGGCATGACTGGTGTGTCAAAGAGGCTCATCTGACGAGCTCCGTCCTTACAGGGGGCTGTCAGGTTCGTCGCAGGCTCACGCGAGAGGGCGGAACAGAGCCATTAAGCTACGCTGAATTCTGCCCATGAGCTGTACATTTGGCCTTCGTAGTTGTCCCATGCCGTGGCGCTAGCTCGAAGCTGCCCTCCTGCAACCACCCATATCTTGTGCGACCAGCCATGGTGAGCGGCGAGCGCCTTGGCTGCTTGAACCCACAGAGTGGGCTCATTCTGGAATCCCTGGAACTCTGGCATTTCCGAGACAGCTGGCGACGATAAGGCTGCTGGCGACAGTAAGGCTGCTGGCGCGGAAAAGGAAGTGGCCGAAACGATGTAATCCGGCTCTGCGACAGCAACGAGATGGCTTGCGTGTTGTCCGTGAAGCTGCTGGTTCAGCCGCCCATTGAGCCATGGCCGGAATACGCGCACAAGGACTCAGTGGCAGCAGCCGCAGTACTCACAGCAGCCGGACGCATGGCTAAGGGAGCGTGAACGGCATGCGTTGATCACGGGGTGATGGTGTCCGCAGTACTCACTGCATCAGGAAGCGTGGCGAGGAGAGCGTGAGTGGCATCCCTGTGTGGCTGAGAGGTCGATGATGTCCTGGGGAAAAGATCCATGACAAGAGAAGCGTGAACGGTCTTTCCTGGCCACAGGAAAAACGCAGGACGGCGTGGTCCCTCGCGGACTGCCCTTAAGGCTGGGCAGCTTTAGGCTGCGTTTTCGTCAACTCTGCTACTGTAAGGAAGAAACAAGACAGGCAGAACGCCTATCACTTCGAGCTTCTCTTTTCGTCTGCTTCGTCATCTTCTCTCCCAGCGCCCACCCTGCAAGTACCTGAGGCCAACTTCACTTCATGTTCACACAAGCTATTTAGGCCACGAGAGCAAAGTTTGATGGTTCAGTGGACAACAAAGAAGTACGACAGCGACAGTGGCTTGCGAGCATGTCTTTCAAGTCACACAGGTCTTCACCTGGTTGCTCCAGCCGATCTATAAGGACATCACTTTTGTAAAGCTATTAAGGTGGCGACAGCAAACTTCACCTGCTGAATGGGTACGGAAGCACCATCACTGCCGTGAAAGCTTACGAGCTTGAGCTTTTGTGTCCAAAAGGTTGGACAAGCATTTCTCTCGAGTGCTAAGAAGACAGGTAATCAATGCTTCCTGCTACTTTGATGTGTTTTACGACTCGTCTCGCGAGTGCATTGAAGCTCTTGGTTTGTTACTTTAGTGTTGATAGTTCCTAGCCCAGGGCTCCAGTTAAATTGGCTGACACAATCACATTGTATGCACTGAACATAACCACGTTAGAACCCGCGAGCCATATGCGCGACACTCGCGCAGGTTGTTTTCTTTCGCAGCCGGCGTTTTTAGTACGGCGCCAAACTTCAGGAGGGCAACCACTGCTACGTATGGCGCGCTTCCGCCGCAGTGCCCAAGATATATGGACACCTCGCACACAAGGGAATGTAACCAAAGGCCAAGCAACCGCATCGCAATGAACCTTAAGAGCCATAGGCATAGAGGCAAGTTCTTGCCAGAGATGGCGAAGTTCGCGTCGCAGTGTGGGAGATACAATGTTTACGCTGTCGAGCATGCCAATGTAATGGGAGAAGTGCCGGCTTCGTCGCGCGAGGGCAAAATTCTGTGGAGTGTCCGAGGTTAGTGGCTCGCGGGGCGATCTATGTGTTCGCAGTGCATGCCAGTGCACCAGGCCGGCTGGACCGAGGCGTGTGAACCTTAAGCAAGAGGGCACATGTGGCGTTCATTTAAGTGATGTTGATGTGTGTTTTCCAAAAACCTGACTAGTAAACGGGGGCGGTAATAGCCTGTATTGTTGGTGGTCCCGCCTATTTTAAAGAAAACTGATTGCTAGAATGTGAGCGAGGAGACCTAAAATAAGGGTACCGCCACAATTTGCAAGGGTATTTAAAAGTGTCTGTGTAGAGAGGGGAGCAGAAGCGAGCATGCCGATAATCGGCCGCCACTAGTTGATGTATGCGACTTTGTCCTAATAAGCCGATGTATTTTTAAGTTGGCCGCTCTGAGTGAAAAGTATCACCGGATGTCAGCGATTACTTTTGATGAATCGTCTGTCTTGAATACCCGAAGGAGAAGAAAAACTGGTGCCGTGACCAGGATAGTCCGAGTGGTTTGCTGCATCAGAGCTGGCGGCAACTATTCACCTCGCTTTTAGAAGAGTGCTGGAAAGATATTCTGGCAAGACGCTCTAAGAGCCTAGGCTCAGCCTTCCTTGTCGGCATCTGAGTGAGAGCCCCTGCCAGTGGTTGAAGACAGCCTGTGGGACAAGGAGGACAGCCAAACAGTGTTCTGTCGAGGAGTCGGTGACTGCACAGCGTGGTTCCTGTAGTATCGACCACCACTGACATCATGATTAGGGTGGCAAGGACCCAGATTTTACACCAAACAGCCCTGTCGACTGACCGGATGACTGTACGACCATCAGCCTTGAACGACTTTAACCGGCATCAGCAACAGTTGGCTCGCCAAGTGCCTGGAACGAATTGGAGTTCAGGTAGGTCCTGCCTTATGTCCTTCCAGAGCACCATATCGATCACCATGCGAAAGCTAATGCAGAGCGCAGCGGTAGAAATAAGCACTGAATCAGCTTTGAATGAGACATATTAAGCTGGGGTAGAGGCCTCGGAAGGTAACATGATTTAGGCTTCTAGCGCGAAGTGAAACACGGACACAGAAAGGATCAGACAGGACGAGCGCTCGGAAGGGCCTGACACTACATCGCACACCAATAGCTAATGTGCTGTCGCGTGGCTCACGGAGAAGGAGCTTGATGTGCAAGTGCTGAGACACCAAATTCAGCTTCAAACTAACTGACTAACTAACTAACTGTAAGAGCAGAGAGTCCTGGGGTATGAACGTGCGTGAACATCAAATTTGGGCAGATGTGCCCAGGTCTCAAGATCAGTACTCGCGCCGATTCCAGAGTCAGATGACCAAGTGCCAGCATGGTTTAAAGGCGCTGAAAATATGCTCAGAGGCTGTAAGTGATATTCCGCAGGATGTAGCAGGTTCATTTATTGTCCCGTTCTTGAACGAGAGAACTCGCACTCTGGTAGCAAAAAAAAATTCGATGACGAAGTGTTATAGTATTAAGCAATTCGCGAACTCGTACCCTCGGAGTTAAAATTGACACCCGAGAAGTATAAGCGCAGGTTTTATAATTTACCGGAAAAGTAGTGAGAGTTGGGGAGAGTTCGCCACTTGTTTAGAAGTAGCACTGGGTTAGTATTTGCACAGCCGAAATGTGAAAACGCTGGAGGATCTCCTCACCCTGATGATTGCCGACCACGTGAAACAGATGATGGAGGATGAGCTACGCGCCTATGTTCTCCCGCAGGAAACAGGCTAATTGTTTAAACCAAAAGAGGTAGCCCAATTAGCCGAAACCTTTGAGCACAGCAGGGCTGGGCTCCGCAAAAAGGGGCTGAGTTGTAAAGAAAAGCTGAAACAAAGCTACGCGCTGCAACAAACCAAGATTTCGGTAGTCAGCATGTGAACGAGCAGCAGCGCTCTGCCATGAAATCCTACGTATGCGGGAAATTTGGCCGCCTGAAGTGGAGCTGCCCCCACACTAAACCAAAGGCAGAGAACAGCTACCAAGGTGGTAAAACACAGCAGGAGACAAAGTTCGCGGGAAGGGCCGGGTTTGAGTTGAATAAGGAAGCAGTTGCAACCAGCGGCTCAGCATCAATGTCTAGAATACCTTGGGTGGATGTTGCATGTGTCATGCAAATATTCAAAGCACGCCTGGAACTATACTGAAAAGAAGCATGCTGCCTGGTGAAGTAAAACGAGGAGGTAGTGGTAAGGTGCGCTAGCGCGGGGCACTCGGCCACCCGGTGTTATCCCACCTCACATATGTGCATTTGAGTTTACCCGCAAAATATGGTAGAGCAAACCCACAACTGTTGACATTGTGCGCAGTTGCCGATGAGTTAGCACATGACGTTGATGTTCTGCTAACTACTTTCGTTTTTGAAAAGCTCGAGAAAGAGAGAAAGACGGCTACTGAATATGTGGGGAGGATAGCCCAAGTAGAAACTGAACACACACAACGCAAGGAGAAACCCGACGGAGTTACAGTTTCGGAATGTGAGTTGAGCGTAAGCTCTCAGCGCATCATGGTGGAGGAAGCACAAAGAAAGAGGTCTGCGCCACATTCTCGAGCGCAAGGTACTGCTGACTCGACTGTGGTCATGGAATGGAGACAAGGCCCTTTAACAAATTCGCGGGAGCAGACTAGAAGGGATAAGCGCGTCATGGTGCAGTTACATAACGAGCTGCTGGATGGCAGTACTTACCAGCCCTTACAGCATAAAGAGTCCGGAAAGAAGCTGCTTACCGCACAAATGGTGTGAGGCAGGGGGAGCATGTTTTGCAGAACCAAGAAATGAGTTCACAACGCATTATTGTGTCGCAATGTAGCAGTTGATGTCAGGAAGCAACGTCAGAAGGGTCACGAAAGTACAATTTTAGCAGAGGGGAATGGCTGATAAGGTGTCAAGCATGCTTTTGGCATGACTAATGAAACCCCGAGAGCTAAATTTCCTAAACTACATACAGCCCATGAAGGCTGTATCTGCAAAGGTGTTTGGCACGCTTTATTTATTTATTTATTTATTTATTTATTTATTTATTTATTTATTTATTTATTTATTTATTTATTTATTTATTTATTTATTTATTATACCCTCAAGGTACGTTTGTACATTGCAGAGGGGAGGGGCGAGGTAAATGCAGAGGCAAATCACACAATAGTTTATTACAGAAAAACGAATTATAAGTACAAACAAGCAAAATCTTTCGAAGAAAGCGTCAAAGCGAAATACGTGGAAGTCAATAATTAATAAAAAGAACTAGGAAAAATAAGGAAGGAAGGCAACAACATGGCGAAAACATCGCAAAACATGGTATGCAAAATAATAAGATTGGTAAATTGAAACTTGGAGCGCGTGGCAAAAATGCATGGCGTAACAAAAAAAGAAAGGAAAGAACAAAAGAGAACATACCATATGAAAATACAAACCATAACTTAAAATTATGGCATAAGAGCACTTATTGTGCAGAACAAGCAAACGCAACATTAATTTATAACATGAAACTTTCGAGTGTGGTTTTAAAATTATTGATGTCAGTTATGCTTGTGAGTAGTCATCATCATCAGCAGCTTGGTTACGCCCACTGCAGCGCAAAGGCCTCTCCCGTACTTCTCCAACAACTCCGGTCATGTACTAATTGTGGCGATGCCGTCCCTGCAAACTTCTTAATCTTATCCGCCCACCTAACTTTCTGCCGCGCCCTGCTACGATTTTCTTCTCTTGGAATCCAGTCCGTAGCCGTTAATGACCATCGGTTATCTTCCCTCCGCATTACATGTCCTGCCCATGCCCCATTTCTTTTTCTTGATTCTAACTAAGATGTCATTAACTCGCATTTGTTCCCTCACCCAATCTGCTCTGTTCTTATCCCTTAACGTTACACCCACCATTCTTCTTTCCATAGCTCGTTGCGTCGTCCTCAGTTTAAGTAGAACCCTTTTCGTAAGCCTCCAGGTTTCTGCCCCGTAGGTGAGTACTGGTAAGACACAGCTATTATACACTTTTCTCTTGAGGGATAATGGCAACCTGCTGTTCATGATCTCAGAATGCCTGCCAAACACACCCCAGCCCATTCTTATTCTTCTGATTATTTCGGTCTCATGATCTGGATCCGCAGTCACTACCTGTCCTAAGTAGATGTATTCCCTTGCCACATCCAGTGCTTCGCTGCCTTTGGTAAACTGCTGTTCTCTTCCGAGACTGTTAAACATTACTTTAGTTTTCTGCAGATTAATTTTTAGACCCACTCTTCTGCTTTGCCTCTCAAGGCCAGTGAGCATGCATTGCAATCGTCCCCTGAGTTACTAAGCAAGGTAATATCATCAGCGAATCGCAAGTTACTAAGGTATTCTCCATTAACTTTTATCCCCAATTTTTCCTGATCCAGGTCTCTGAATACCTCCCGTAAACATGCTGTGAATAGCATTGGACAGATTGTGTCTCCCTGTCTGACGCCTTTCTTTATTGGGATTTTGTTGCTTTCTTTATGGAGGACTGCGGTGGCTGTGGAGCCGCCATAGGTATATTTCGGCATTTTTACATATGGCCCATCTACACCCTGATTCCTTAATGCCTCCATGACTGCTGAGGTTTCGACAGAATCAAACGCTTTCTCGTAATCAATGAACGCTATTGCAAGGGTTGGTTATATTCCGCACATATCTCTATCACCTGATTGATAGCGTGAATATGGTCTATACTTGAGTAGCCTCTACGGAATCCTGCCTGGTCCTTTGCTTGACAAAAGTCTAAGGTGTTCCTGATTCTATTTGCGATTACCGCAGTAGATAGTTTGTAGGCAACTAACAGTAAGCTGATCAGTCTATAATTTTTCAAGTCTTTGGCGTCCCCTTTCTCATGGATTAGGATTACGTTAGCGTTCTTCCAAGATTCCCTTACGCTCGAGGTCATGAGGCATTGCGTATACAGGGTGGCCAGTTTCTCTAGAACAATCTGCCCACCATCCTTCAATAATTCTGCTGTTATCTGATCCTCCCCAGCTGCCTTCCCCCTTTGCGTAGCTCCCAAGGCTTTCTTTACTTCTTCCCGCGTTACCTGTGGGATTTCGAATTCCTCTAGACTATTCTCTCTTCCATTATTGTCGTGGGTGCCACTGGTACTGTATAAATATCTGTAGAACTCCTCAGCCACTTGAACTATGTCATCTATATTAGTAATGATATTGCCGGCTTTGTCTCTTAACGCATACATCTGATTCTTGCCAATTCCTAGTGTCTTTTTCACTGCTTTTTGGCTTTCTCTGTTCTAAGAGTACGGCTAATTGTATCCATATTATACTTCCTTATGTCAGCTGTCTTACGCTTGTTGATTGACTTAGGAAGCACTGCCAGTTCTATTGCAGCTGCAGGATTAGAGGCTTTCATATAATGGCGTTTCCTAATCAGATCTTTCGTCTCCTGCGATAACTTACCGGTATACTGTCTAACGAAGTTACCACCGACTTCTATTGCACACTCCATAATGATGGCCATAAAACTGTCGTTCGTTGCTTCAACACTAGGGTCCTCTTTCAGACTAAAGGCCGAATACCTGTTCTGTAGCTTGATCCGGAATTCCTCTATTTTCCCTCTTACCGCTAACTCATTGATCGGCTTCTTATGTACCAGTTTCTTCCGTTCCCTCCTCAGGTCTAGACTAATTCGAATTCTTACCATCCTATGGTCCTTACAGCGCACCTTGCTGAGCACGTCCACATCTTGTATGATGCCCGGGTTTGAGCAGAGTGTGAAGTCTATTTCATTTCTAGTCTCGCCTTTACTCGCCGTTGTGAGTAATGCGGGTAAGTTATTCCAATCTTTGCTCTTTCGGGGAAGAAATGGATATGAAAAGCCGACAGTGTTGCAGCGCGGAATGTTTACCTTTGGTGGTGGTCAATGCGAGAAGATATGTATCGTGGCGGTTCAACAAAGATAGAACGTAAATATGCGTTGTGGTAGTACATTTTATGGAAAAGACATATAAGCGAGATAGTTTTCTGCGGGTTGATACCAGCGGGAGGTGTAGGAGAGCTTTCATGTTAGTGACACTCGCAGTTCTTTGGTAGTTGGTGAGAATGAACGGGCTGAGTGATTCTGTATTGCCTCTAGAGACTGTATGAGGGTGTCATGACCAGCGTCCCATACTGATAATGCGTACTCAAGCTGTGGATGAATGCAAGTTGTGTACAAGAAGAGTTTCAGCGGTGATGGTGCTAGAGAAAATTTCCGACGAAAGTATCCCAGTGTACGAGTGGCCTTAGAGGTTATGTGATCAATGTGCGGTTTCCATGATTGATTGCTGGCAATGTGAACCCCCAAGTATCGGTATGACGTTACACATTCTAGTGGGATGTTATATAGCGTATAGGTGGGGCAGATCACGTTGACACGAGAAATCCTCATAGTCTTACACTTTTTAATCTTTATTTCTATGCGCCACGTACGACACCACTCATTTATGTTATTGAGGTCCTCCTGAGTTGCTAGAATATCTGAGGAATTAGTTATTTCACGATGCAAGGCACAGCCTTCCGCAAATAGACAAATGTTCGAGGAAACGTGAGTGGGCAAGTCATTATTATAAATTAGGAATAATAAAGGACCGAGCACGGACCCTTGCGGGGCACCGGGGTCAGCTGGAGAAAAAGGTGAGTTAGCGTCATTAGCGGTTACAAATTGAACACATGATGTCAGAAACGCGCGAATCCAATCAATTACGGAAGGGTCTATGTTTAAAACGTTTATTTATGAACAAGCAACGCATGGTTCATTTTGTCAAACGCTTTAGAAAAGTCAAGAAATATACAGTCTATTAAAAAAGCACAATCTAAAGTGGCATATAGGCCATTAGTGAAGAGGATAAGCTGAGTGTCACAGGAGAAGTTTTTACGGAATCCATGCTGCATAACTGTGAAGCACTTACTATTTTCAAGAAAATTAACTAAATGCGTGTATATTATATGTTTCACACATGGTACATGGTACAGATGTAAGTAAAGCAGGTCTTTAGTTCTGTGGATCATGGTTTGGTCCAGTTTTGTGAATGGGGATTGCTTTGCCAATTTTCCAATCATACAGTAACGTGCCAGAGTTGTAAGATTGCGAGTAAATACATTCTGGTATGATTGAACAGTATTCCACTGCGTTTTGTAAAAATTTAGTATTATATTTAGTCTACCCCATGTGATGCTTTAGGTTTTAATTTCTGTATTATGGCTTTGATACCGGTTGAGTCGAAAACGATGGGATCCATGAAGTTGAATTTATCTCAGGCATCAGATCAGGGATCTGATGTGTCGAGAATGACTGAGGCAACGTATTGTTAAGCACAGTAGAACACAATAGGTCAGGTACTTGGTCCCCAGAACTTGTCAGCAATGATATTCCAGTTTTATGGCTATTTCCTTGTATGGTTTCCCAGAAGCGCTTTGGATTAGTCTTCAATAAATTTGGAGGTGTACAATTAAGGAATGACGATTTCGCTGACCTTACGGCCCTAAGATATGAAATATTTCATATCTTAGGGCCCTAGGGTCAGCAAAATACTAAGGTCAGCGAAAAAAAACGCAGCAATATTGCTGCGTTTTTATACTAGCCAATGTGCCTGTTTTGAGGAATGTTTCGCTGTACGGAATAAAGTTTTTTTCTTGTTCGATAACCGATGCAGATAAGTGCTGTACCATGGAACTTCATTTTTAGCATAGACGGATCGAAGGGGCACGTGTTTGGTGATTAGCTCACTGATATTATTTTTGAAAATAAACCAGTTATTGTTTACGGAGCCTTGCAGATGAAGTGGTAGGAAAGTGTCAAGAAATATGCGCAGTTCTTTGTTGATTGCTTGATAGTTGGCTTTTTTATAATCTCGGAACTTCTTCAGCTGTTGGTATGTTTTTGTTGTGTTGTTGTAAGTGTAAAAAAATTGGAGGACGCTTAAGCTTCGCCTTCAAGAGTGGAACGCGATAGCGTTCCCGTCGACCCGCCAATGGGTGTAAGACAATGGGCTACAGGGCAGCCATCACTTACGAGGCGCCCCGCATCAGACGCGGTGAGCGTCGAGCCATATGGTCGAGCAACGCGGCGTTCGGCGCAGCAACGAAACGTGCGCCTGAGCAAGCGGAGCGAACCAAAGAACTCGGTATCTCGGAGGGGGAAATGATGCACGCCAGCCAAACGCCGTGATCGGCACGGGCAGAGAGATAGAGAGATAGTGATCTAAAGAAAGGAAGGACGCTTGATTCTACAGAGGGAGCAAGGCGAAGCGTTGTCAGGGGAGAGAGCCCGAGCCGCGACAGCTCCAATGCGCGCGTGGCGCGCCATCTGTCGGGGCAGCGCCGTACATGGAGAGGAGGGGGTCTTCTGTGTTTGCCGCAAGATGGCTCTCCGTGTGCGGAAAGCGCAGAAGAAATGCAGCGAAACGCACTTCGCTACTCGTGTAATTGCGACTTCTGTAAGTTACATGTTCATAATTACCGATATACACCACAGTATAACTTTCCACGGCTCGTTTCGAAGGCAACACCGCATTCACTAGAGGCGCGTTTGTACCTTTTGGAAGCATCGTCGTGTAATTGATCTTTTTGTTTGCGTTTGTGAAAAGGCAACAAAGAAAAAAAAAAGAAATCGTGGCTGAGTGGTAGCGTCTCCGTCTCACACTCCGGAGACCCTGGTTCGATTCCCACCCAGCCCATCTTGGAAGTTGCTTTTTATTTATGGAGTGCCTGCCGTGACTTATCGCTCACGGTCAACGCCGCAAAACGCCGACGCCGACACCGACGCCGACGACACCGGCTTTTCTGCGACACGAGCTCCTTAACGCTATCGCGTTAAAATGCAAGATATCATGATCACTCAGTCCGGCAATGTGTGTCGCCGCAGAAAAGTTATCGACGATGACGTTAGACTCAGGTCCAGGAGTGATTATGTGTTTTGTGCTACACGTGTTGGAAGACTGACGACCTGCGATAAGCCGAAGTCAGAGCAAGTGGAAATGAACCGGTTGGCCTCGGCTGACGAAGGATTGGAAAAGGGACTGGCATGTGACCAAACAGTGTTGGGAAAACTAAAATCCCCTAAGAGTATAATTTCAGTTCCAGGGAAACGCTTGGTAATCTTATTTGAACAATCACATGAGTCATCGCAAAAGGATGAGCCGCTTGATGGGGATCGGTAGCCCACATCTAGTATTATTTTTTTAACTAATAGCTACACAACACCAAATTAGGTCTAAATTCGCATGAATGGTTACACAAAAACAATTAATACATTCTTTAATGGCGAGCAGAACGCCACTCCCAATTCTACTTGTTAGGTCACTTTTATAAACAGCATATTCGTTCTCACACTAAAACAGTTCGGGGTTTGTTATTTTGCTATTTAACCATGTTTCTGTGGGTACAAGATTGTCAGCATTAGAGTCGTTAATAACTGCACATAATACGTCTTTCTTAGGAATAAAACTACGAATGTTAGTAAAAGGAACATCCCCAATATATTAAGGCACCTTGAATGGCCCTAACTTGGCGGTAGCGCCACGTTAGGGCCATTCGTACGGCCGGAACGAGGAGTTGTGCCACGTGTATGCGTTCTGCGCATTTCATAAGTACTGTCATTGGCTTCGTAATATGCGTAGCATTTCGCATCCAACCTTAGTTTTTTACATCGTAGTTTGAAAAACGTGATTTTCAATTTGTCATATTCTATTAATTTTTTCTTATGTTACTAGTTGCTTTGCAAAAATCTTCACTGACTGCTGTGTCCGTGTTTTTTAACAAACCTCGCTTTGAAGCGACGAGCTCCCTAGTTTTATAAATTTCGAATTTAGTTATTAGTGGTCCAGTTTTCGCCGAATCAAAGCGACCAATTCTGTGCGCCCGGCATATCTCGGAACCTGTGATGTCAAACTTCAAAGTATTATTCAGCACGTTTAGTACCTTGTTTTCTGATTCTGATGAAGTTTTGTCTGCGGTGTCCGGTATTCCATAAACGATCAGATTGTTTCTTCGAGATCGATCTTCTAAAGACGTGAGCGAAACGCACTCGTGTCTTTTTTGAGCTGCTGTACCGTGGCGTGCAACTATTTCGTATTTTGTTGCCACTGCTCGAAAACGGAAGTTTGGTGTTAGACTTTCGCTAGTCTGTTCTTTATTTTGGACATCGCTTCTGAAAGACTGCTGTCATTGCCTTACTTCAGCTACTGTTTCCATTATTGTTTTCTGCGCTGATTCAGTTCTCTTTGTACGCTCATTCAAGTCTTTCATCTTTTGCAGAACTTCTGAAAGATTATCGGGGCCGGGGTTGCTTTCAACATCCCCACAAAGAAGAAGCAGCAAGGAGCAAAAAGGGAATATGACGGCTTCAGGGCACGGAAGCATGATAGTAAATGGATGATCCGGTCTGAAGCTACGACAAGGTAATTTGGAAAGGCAACTAACCTGCAGGACGAAAAGAGGTCTGTAAGCCTTTCGTTCTTCCGTTCATAGTGCGTCCGTGCCCGCTGGAGAGATACTGTTCGATGCTTGGTCTTATCCTTTCCAGACGTGATGACCTTGACGTCGCAGCTGCGCACTGGCGGAGTTGCAGGTGGCGCACGATGCGTACTGCCAGGTCCACGTAAGATGTTGCCAGCAGGTGTGGGTCCGGGGCAGAGGCGGCATCACAAATTCTGTCCAACCGTGAAAGATTATCCCGAAGGCAAACCACCGACGCGCCGGCCGCGAAGACAACGACGAACTTCAGGACGAAAAAAGAGGTGTGTAAGCCTTTGGTTCTTCGTTCATCGTGCCTCCGTGTCATAGACTTTTGGCCAAAACAGTAGAGAGGCTGAACAATTCAAACATAGCGCATGCTTTCGTCGGAAGACACCGACGGGGGCTGCAGGATTCCTACCGCAATCGGTGAACACCGCCAGAAACTGCACAAATAGAAAAATACGGTATGAGACTGTCATCCTCCTTGTGTTTCCATGCCCACTGGTGACGACGCGGGAGATGTCGACTTTTATGCTTGGCGATTTCTGTGTTGACGTCCCTCTGCATAGGTGGCGGTGCTTCCAGTGTCTGGGAAAGGCGTCAGGCGCGTTCCAAGTGGCCAAGCCAAGATGCTCACGGATAGGTGGGTGCAATTGCATCCAGTTGACGCACCTGGAAACTGTGTTCGTCGAAGAAATGCTGCTGAAGACACCGACGGGGGCTGCAGGATTCCTACCGCAATCGGTGAACACCGCCAGAAACTGCACAAATAGAAAAATACGGTATGAGACTGTCATCCTGCTTGTGTTTCCATGCCCACTGGTGACGACGCGGGAGATGTCGACTTTTATGCTTGGCGATTTCTGTGTTGACGTCCCTCTGCCTAGGTGGCGGTGCTTCCAGTGTCTGGGAAAGGCGTCAGGCGCGTTCCAAGTGGCCAAGCCAAGATGCTCACGGATAGGTGGGTGCAATTGCATCCAGTTGACGCACCTGGAAACTGTGTTCATCGAAGAAATGCTGCTGAAGACACCGACGGGGGCTGCAGGATTCCTACCGCAATCGGTGAACACCGCCAGAAACTGCACAAATAGAAAAATACGGTATGAGACTGTCATCCTGCTTGTGTTTCCATGCCCACTGGTTACGACTCGGGAGATGTCGACTTTTATGCTTGGTGTCTGGGAAAGGCGTCAGGCGCGTTCCAAGTGGCCAAGCCAAGATGCTCACGGATAAGTGGGTGCAATTGCATCCAGTTGACGCACCTGGAAACTGTGTTCATCGAAGAAATGCTGCTGAAGACACCGACGGGGGCTGCAGGATTCCTACCGCAATCGGTGAACACCGCCAGAAACTGCACAAATAGAAAAATACGGTATGAGACTGTCATCCTGCTTGTGTTTCCATGCCCACTGGTGACGACGCGGGAGATGTCGACTTTTATGCTTGGCGATTTCTGTGTTGACGTCCCTCTGCCTAGGTGGCGGTGCTTCCAGTGTCTGGGAAAGGCGTCAGGCGCGTTCCAAGTGGCCAAGCCAAGATGCTCACGGATAGGTGGGTGCAATTGCATCCAGTTGACGCACCTGGAAACTGTGTTCGTCGAAGAAATGCTGCTGAAGACACCGACGGGGGCTGCAGGATTCCTACCGCAATCGGTGAACACCGCCAGAAACTGCACAAATAGAAAAATACGGTATGAGACTGTCATCCTGCTTGTGTTTCCATGCCCACTGGTTACGACTCGGGAGATGTCGACTTTTATGCTTGCTGTCTGGGAAAGGCGTCAGGCGCGTTCCAAGTGGCCAAGCCAAGATGCTCACGGATAAGTGGGTGCAATTGCATCCAGTTGACGCACCTGGAAACTGTGTTCGTCGAAGAAATGCTGCTGAAGACACCGACGGGGGCTGCAGGATTCCTACCGCAATCGGTGAACACCGCCAGAAACTGCACAAATAGAAAAATACGGTATGAGACTGTCATCCTGCTTGTGTTTCCATGCCCACTGGTTACGACTCGGGAGATGTCGACTTTTATGCTTGGTGTCTGGGAAAGGCGTCAGGCGCGTTCCAAGTGGCCAAGCCAAGATGCTCACGGATAAGTGGGTGCAATTGCATCCAGTTGACGCACCTGGAAACTGTGTTCATCGAAGAAATGCTGCTGAAGACACCGACGGGGGCTGCAGGATTCCTACCGCAATCGGTGAGCACCGCCAGAAACTGCACAAATAGAAAAATACGGTATGAGACTGTCATCCTGCTTGTGTTTCCATGCCCACTGGTTACGACTCGGGAGATGTCGACTTTTATGCTTGGTGTCTAGGAAAGGCGTCAGGCGCGTTCCAAGTGGCCAAGCCAAGATGCTCACGGATAAGTGGGTGCAATTGCATCCAGTTGATGCACCTGGAAACTGTGTTCGTCGAAGAAATGCTGCTGAAGACACCGACGGGGGCTGCAGGATTCCTACCGCAATCGGTGAACACCGCCAGAAACTGCACAAATAGAAAAATACGGTATGAGACTGTCATCCTGCTTGTGTTTCCATGCCCACTGGTTACGACTCGGGAGATGTCGACTTTTATGCTTGTGTCTGGGAAAGGCGTCAGGCGCGTTCCAAGTGGCCAAGCCAAGATGCTCACGGATAAGTGGGTGCAATTGCATCCAGTTGACGCACCTGGAAACTGTGTTCGTCGAAGAAATGCTGCTGAAGACACCGACGGGGGCTGCAGGATTCCTACCGCAATCGGTGAACACCGCCAGAAACTGCACAAATAGAAAAATACGGTATGAGACTGTCATCCTGCTTGTGTTTCCATGCCCACTGGTTACGACTCGGGAGATGTCGACTTTTATGCTTGGTGTCTGGGAAAGGCGTCAGGCGCGTTCCAAGTGGCCAAGCCAAGATGCTCACGGATAAGTGGGTGCAATTGCATCCAGTTGACGCACCTGGAAACTGTGTTCGTCGAAGAAATGCTGCTGAAGACACCGACGGGGGCTGCAGGATTCCTACCGCAATCGGTGAACACCGCCAGAAACTGCACAAATAGAAAAATACGGTATGAGACTGTCATCCTGCTTGTGTTTCCATGCCCACTGGTGACGACGCGGGAGATGTCGACTTTTATGCTTGGCGATTTCTGTGTTGACGTCCCTCTGCCTAGGTGGCGGTGCTTCCTGTGTCTGGGAAAGGCGTCACGTGCGTTCCAAGTGGCCAAGCCAAGATGCTCACGGATAGGTGGGTGAAATTGCATCCAGTTGACGCGCCTGGAAACTGTGTTCGTCGAACAAATGCTGCTGAAGACACTGACGGGGGCTGCAGGATTCCTACCGCAATCGGTGAACACCGCCAGAAATTGCACCAATAGGAAGATACGGTATGAGACTGTCATCCTGCTTGTGTTTCCATGCCCACTCTGTTTCCATGCCCAGTTCAATAAATATGACTGGACGTCCCTATAAGAATGGGCAACAAGGCTTGTTAAAAGAGACATTTGGGCGAGTTGGTAAGACGTATTCGAAACAGAACAGCGTAGCTTTCATGGGATCAAGCAGGGAGAAACGACACGGACGAGCGCGCGTCCGTGTCGTTTCTCCCTGCTTGTCCCCGTGAAAACCCCGCTATTCTGTTTCCAACAAGGCTTGTTATGGCAGGCTTACCCACATTTCAGTAATAACAAGAAAGTGCACTGCGGCTTGCATGTAAGCTTACTAAAAGGCATGAACTTATTTTTATTTATGAGATGCGCAATTAGTTCATTTTTGACATGCTCGACTACCGCTGCAGTTTGAAATGTAGCATTTTACATTCTTGAAGGCATGTAAAAGCGGCAGTTAGACCGCAGTTATTAGTTTAGTAGGCCAACTCTTTGATTTGCGTGCGACAAGTGAACGGTAAAATGTAATTAAAGCAACGTTTTATTTTGATACGTTATTCACGAATAAAAATAATTAAGCGATAAACACATTTTGTCCTGCCATGCAGTAGCAAGATACACACATTACGCTTGTAACTCCCAAAGGAAGGGTGATTTAGCTGTTCATAACACGCGCAATAACTGCAACGGAGCAAAATGTTTGCTGCGCCTTTGCCTGTGCAAAGATTGTCTATGCAAAGCAAGGTGATGCAACGGTTTTCTACCGTTGCAGCGATTGCGCATAGCGATAGGAAGTGCCCCGAGTGTTATGCAAAGCGTCCCAGTTTCAGAAAAGTCTTTATTGCGAGCAGCGTAAGCCCCAGGAGACTGCCTATGCAAAGCAAGGCGATGCAGCCGTTTTCTACCGTTGCTGCGATCGCGCGCAGCGATATAAAGCGCCCCGAGTGTTATGCAAAGCGTCTATGTTTCAGATCCAGCGAAAGCCTCGTTCCGTGCGGACCAGCCACAGCGTGCGCAGCGAAAGAAAACGCTTCGTACCGTCGTAGACCTGGGAATGCAACAAGCAAGCAATTCGAAAGCCCGCGGGTTATGCAGCAACTTTACGGTACTGTTGGGAGCTAGGAACGTGCGCGTGTTATACTCCTGATCTGGCAACACTGTGCGCTTCGGAAAGGGCTTCGTTCCATCCGCTATATTTGACAGTGATTTCGCCCGTCAAATTTGGCTGGCAGTCTTACAACATTGACCCGCAAAGCTGGCAACAGACTTCTACGACACCAGTGAGAACTCTGCCAGCGAGACACCGTCAAGCGCGCGGCTTATTTAAAGCGAAATCATGCCGCCAGCAAAACGACGCCTTATGTTAGGTGGCGTCTTACTTCAACAGTGTTCCGTACACAGTAAACTGCCCAAATGCATAAATTGAAACACACAAAACGCATGATAAGTACTCTACGCATAGGCTCGGAATCATGGCTGGTAAACACATCATTTCAAGCGTCTTCTCACCTCACGTATCATTTAATATACCATGGTTCTGGCAGCGTTTGCGATTTTCCAAACTGTTACGGATAGCGGCAAGTGATAAAACCACATGCAGTTATCGTGACGACTGGCTTTTTCGATTGACATCGAGAGACACGGCGCGCGGCGTAGAGACACGGCGTAGTCCGCTGTCAATCTTGTCGGCTAAGCGCCGCCACGACCACCCAGCGACAGCCCGTCATATACGCAGAATGTGCACCTATGTTGGAATTCACTTACCGTGAGGATTTGATGTTATGTCAAACGAATGTCGAGCGAATGTCGTATTTTCGCGGCGACGCGAGATAGCTTGCACACGATAGCCCTTGGATGGCCTTCGTTGCAGCTCGCTGGACGGATCACCTTTCTCTAGTGCTGTGCTGTTCCGCGAAGTTGAGCGCGCACGCGGTGGAGCAACTCCAAGCGAAAAAGTAGAGCGCTCGCTACGCGTTCCTTTGAACTGTGGCTGCCTGTTCTCTTAGAAGCAAAACGGTGTGTTTTTACTCAGCGTGTGTGAGTGATACATCGCCATGTTCGGGGCCAGCCTCCTACAGCTGAATTGAAGCAGAAGGTTAGGCTACGTTTTGTTCTCTATTGCCGCAAGTGTAGAACGGGCATTCTACTCTCTCTCTGAAGGGTAGAGCGAAAAGCACGTTTCACTCTCTCCTTGGTGGTGTAGTGAACAATGCATT
The DNA here is from genome assembly GCF_038994185.2 of Dermacentor albipictus. Taxonomy (NCBI): domain Eukaryota; kingdom Metazoa; phylum Arthropoda; class Arachnida; order Ixodida; family Ixodidae; genus Dermacentor; species Dermacentor albipictus. Next base: position 22,112,815 of record NC_091822.1, on the reverse strand, counting down.
TCACTCCACTCGACGTTTTGCGAGAGTAAAACAATCCTTTCAAGAGTAAATCGGCCGCTTCACTCCTGCGATGCCCTCCCTAGTTTTTAGAGTGTGGTACCATTTCTGAGGCTTCACGCCATAACTAAATTATTGCACAGGGTTTTGAAGATTAGTCCGGGCTGTAACTCATGTGCTTCAATTCAGACGTACTTAGTAACAGCGATTGGTAAGATCGAAGGAAAACATAAACAAGTAACAAATTGTTTTAAGTAGAAAGGCTGCTTGCGTCGGCCGAAATCAGGATTAATGGGTTTTTGGAGCTTCCCTAGAAAATATACATTACTAATTAGGTAAGTCGCTGCTTCATTCAAATAGCAACCTTCATGACAGCACGATGGTTCAACCTAATGTTTCTTTGGCATACCTGACAAAAATGAGACCTGGTAAGTGAGGGAACAGACATTCAATTGCTCGCTACGATTTGGAGCTCAGACTTCGAAGCAAGCGCCATATAAAAAAAAAACAGATTGTTTGGGTTGTCCAGAGACACGTGAAAATGACACCTTGTTATCGTTAAATTTCGAACTTTTAAAGTTAAAGCTAGCATGGCTTGGCACAATGTTCAAAGCTAACATGTCCTAATATTTCAGTATCGGAAGATTACTGTCAAGTCAAAAGAACTGCACGCAAGAAACTACTCGATTTTGCTCAATCGCTGCCCGGTACACATAGTTATCAGCTTCATTGCGATAAGCTCGCTGCTGCCCATAAAATTACGCTGATGACGCTGGAAGAAATGCAGTTAGGGAAATTTCTGCTCTTCTACTTTATGGTGCTAGCAGAGGTCGCACTGAAGCTCGTCCCGCGTTCCTTCTTCCATAGATGTTCGTGCAAGTCTGCACAGCTGAATAATCCCAACAAAGTCAAGGGAAACTTGTTACGCAATTGTACTCGCAAAAGTATCCTTGATAAACAATGGTATTCCCATAGGTAAATGAAATTGCTCACCTCTGTATTCGGAAATGAGCCGAAGTTCTTGACCATGATGTCTTTCAGCAAGACGGGATCAGCGACCATGAGTGTTGGAGTAGCCATGGTGAATGTACTGCGTATAATGGTAATGAGTTTATCTTACACAATGAACAACAAAAACTGATGGCAGGACAGCAGGAAATGTTGCAATTATGCAGCTTCACCAACTTCCATCCTCGAATGAAATATATTTTGGCTTCGGCGTGATACCATGCACACAATTATTACAACATCAGCTTACACAATCATTAATACATTGCATAAAAGAACAAAATTACAAATATAAGAGTTCGCATGAGAATGACATTGGTAATGTGTAATAGTTAAAATAATGTATTATGTTCACCTAGCTAACGATATTTGGACGTGAAAATGTCAGGAATTTCTAGTATCATTGTTAAGAATAGAGGGCAATGTAAAGCGCAGGCACCGGTTGCTACAATTCAAACACGGTGTACGTAGAACCTAAAGCTAACCATGAGTTGTTGGGTAATCTACTACACTTTGCTCTACGTGCGCTACACATTCCTGGTTATGTACATTTATTTTAGCCTCTGGTTTATATTTTCTATTTAACCGATATCTAACTATATATGCTAATTATCTCGGACTTTTGGAAAACATCAGTGCTTGGTGACCTATATGCTGTGTTATAAATGAGACGAATGTATCTTTCTTTTTCCAGGTAAATTCGATAGAAATCAGAATATGTTGTTTTCAGACGGAAAACTTGACAGGAATTAAGAGACGAATAGAACAGTGATTTATGCGCAAGTACCTATATTTATGAATTGACGTGATATCTGACACGACGTACTGTGCCCGCCATTTTGCTAGTTTTGATGTTGAGTGGTATATATATTTCTCATAGGATGTATTGCACGAGAATAGTATGTCCATGAAAAACTCCAAATAAATGACATTTGACACTAAACAACTCCAATATTACGAGAGGTAAGAACTATCGCTTAGCGTGGAGGGACTAAATAATTTCCTGGCCTTAATGACACTACTTTAGTTTCTTCGTTCCTTAATTTGGATGTAGTATGAGTCTGACCAATGGTGTAGACCCCCCCCCCCCCACGATGGCATCATTTCCTCACACAGTAATACTAACTTTTCAATATCTGCAATTTCAACGCGTTGATGTAACTTTTACACGTAAAACACACAGGCTAACCTCGGAGTATATCACCAGCAATAACACTGTAAAGCAAAAATTACACTATAAATACTTAGGTGTGACATTCTCAGCCGATTGTTCACTAAATGCTCACGTTGATACAGTGGAAGCTAAGGCCACCAGGACCTTAAACTTTACACAGCGAAACCTGAGACACTCGCCGCCGTGTTTGCCCTCAACTGCTTACCTAACATGCGTTCGCCCAATGCTCGAGTATGCTTGTGCCATGTGGGACCCTTGGCAAAAAACACTAAGTGATAAACTTGAAAACAATCCATGACAGAGCAGCAAGGTTTGTCTTATGCCGGTACTCGAGAACCGATAGCTGTACCAATATGCAAAATGAAATAGGATGACAAATTCTTTCCTCTCTCGGAAAAAGAATTGAGACTGGGAATGTTTTATCAAATATTTCCTCGTAAAACCAGCATCCGAAAGGAACTATACTTACACAGGCCTCATTATGTCTATGCGCGTACTGATCATCAACTCAAGATTTTGGAATACCGCACTAGAACTAATATATATGCTAACTAATTTTGTTCATTCCATTAGTGAATAAAATTGCCCATAAAGTCAGCAAGCGTGCTGTGTCAATAAAGATGTGTGTTTTTTTTTTTTCGACATTCTATCCCCCTCCTATAGCGCATTCGGGCTAAGTGTGGTAATCATTAAATAAAAAAATGAATGAATAAATCTGTTCCACACAATGAATATCGTGCTATCATCACCATTTTTTTATTTATTTTATCCGCAATCATATTAACTCTAAGTTTTCATCGCTTAAATAACGTCACTATTTCGCACATTATACAATATAAATATCTTGTTGTAACCTAACTGCGACTCGTCCGTGGTCAGCGCATGTTCCGTACATGTATGCGCCAATTCTTCCAGATCATTAGGGTACCGACGAAGCAAGTTACACAATTCAACTAAAGACACTCGTAAATTAGCTTATCTAATATTTGTTTCAGCTCAACTTGAATACGCTGCATCCGTCTCGTCTCCCCGTCAGAAATATTTGATCTGAAAACTTGAATCTTTTCAGAATAGGGCTACGCGTTTTATTTCACATTGTTATGACTATACCAAAAGCACAATAAGAATTAAACTCGACCTATGACTACAGCCTTTGCATGATCGTGGTGACATAGCCCTTGTATAATTATTTTATAAATCAATCCATAATACAGCACCATTAGTTCTGCCTCTTCAGACTCCTCATTGCAGGTCAGAACGGTTATATAACCGGTTCAATTTTATCAGCATCTACGCAAAGGCTGTCTAACTACTGCGCCCTACCTAGAGCCATTCTCCTTTAAAACGACCTGCCTAACGCCATAGCTTATGGGAGTGACCAAGAAAATTTCCGGCGTCTTCTAACAATGCATTTTCCAAACTCTACATAACCTAATGTATTATTTTTCCCTAATCTCAAGGAATTTTGGCGATTATTAAAACTCGGCATGGTCCCCGTATGGTGGGTCGCATTGCGCCTTTGAGGCAGTGACTCGGCCTCATTCTAATAGAAATAAATATGCTTATAACTGAGCCGAATTTATGGCCTCCGCTGAAAACAAACACTACTAATATTTTGACAACCTCGCGAGAAAGAACCATATTGAGACGGGACGCTAAAATGTCACCAAGTCCTAACAATTAGGTCGAAAACTGGTTGCGATAAATGATGAAATCACGTTAGTTTTTACCAACGTTCCACTACCCAGAATGTAAACTACATTTCGTTTGACCGAGCAAAATTTTTCAGGCATATGGCACTTCCTATAAAGTGATTTGCACTGGGCAATTTTAGTGTATATTTTAACGAACTCTTTTTAGTTTAAAATCAGGTTTGACGGCAGCAGTAGCGGCTGCTTTTTTCTGCTGGTTCTGCATAATGTCTGGCACCAAACGCCTCCCTTCATGAAAGTACTTCTTAGATCCGGCCCACGAGATCTGTAGCGGCCCGCAGCCGTGCTATATTAGGTCCCGCAAGTCATATGTAAATATACGAAACTGTGACTGAGCGTAGCATCACTATTGCTAAAAAGACAATGTGCACCACCGCCGAAGCGATTGCTGGCAACGTCAGGACTGCATTATCGGAGGAGCGTGTAATAATAAATTGAGCGCAGCCTTTGCCAGTATGCTTCGATTCAGCACACCACGGCCTGATAACAGGCGGTGGTGTGTACGACGCTCCTCGTTTATAAGGTGTGTGCAGCTCTTAATTGGCAGATTTTGGAAGCTCCTAATAAAGTTACCAAGGCGGGTCAATCATTTCGCATGCTGCTAGTCCTACCCACAACCGGACTCGTCTATAAAACTTCCGATGTGCGAGAAGAGGCCCAAAATCAATGAGAGTTGTTGGAATGAAAATGACGTCTTTCGCAGTCATTTGTTGCTTCAGATGGTTCTTTTTTTTATTTCGGTAATACTCATGATGATACATCAGGTCAATTTCCACTGGGTAGTCGGAGCCGCCATCGCTGTCGCGTTAATGTTCCGTATAATATAAAACTGCCAAAAGACAGTGACCACGATTGAGCATAGGGTACGGTGGCTTGATCTTGCGCGCACAACGGGGGAAGATTTGGAGGAAGCATGCCACGTTTTATCGCGTGCAAGGAATCAGAGGAGGAGAGAAAAAGGGATGGGGGCGTTCTGCATCGGCCATCTGTATGTATGGCGCGGCTGAGGGCGGCCACGTGGGCCTTAGCTTGAAAGTAAAGCAGGAGACACACGGTCCGATTCGGCGTCCGATCCGACGTGCGGCCCCGCATGCTCCGGCATGCGGCATACGATGATTCGGGACACACGGTGCGTGCATCCGAAAGATTGAGCGGCGCGTAAGCTCCGCCCAGATCCAGTCCCCCAGCTTGACTTCAGAGCCACGTCGAGAAACGCAATATAAACAACTCTGCACAACAATGTGTCGCTTTAAGCGAACACTGCCAATAACGTTATGCCCCTGCGAGTGACAGAACACTTCACGACGGCGCGTCGTCCACTGACGACTCCGCTAACAGCCAGCTATAGGGCCGGTAGGCCTAGCTAGGCAGACGGCGCTTACGATCCAACCCGAGCTCGTCGAAGAGCGCTTATGTTTGCCAAAACAATTAACACTGTACACTTAGGTAGCCCGTAATCAAATACAATTGGTTTACTGGACGCAGTCGTTGCGAAGGGCAAACGTGCAAGCGAAGCGAGCAGCCTCGCTCAGACGGGCGGTGTGTGCTGTCTGCCCGCGAAATGCCCTCGCGTTGTGGCTCCTGATCTCGCCAGTAGCTTAGTCCTAGTGTACTAGGCGTTGCTTTGAATAACAGGCACACGTTCGAGATAATTTTACTGAACTGGTAACTATTTCGTGTCGGAAACAAACTGCAGCAGGAGAGGAAAAAAAAAACACTGCGAGAAACCGGCCAGCCAGTGCCGCCTCTGTGGAGGAAACGTCACATGCCAGCCGCGCTGTCATTGGCTGCGGTCAGACGACGGTGCGGTTGTCGGACGCGTCGGACGATGAAAATCTGCCCGGTTTGTCGCACGTCGTACGTCCGATCCGGCGCTTCGGCACGGCAAAACACCTCGATTCCGGCTGCCGTTCCGGCGCGTCGGACGCCGGATCGGACACCGAATCGGACTGTGTGTCTCCCGCTTAAGCTTCGGTGCGTCGAGGGCTGATGGCTTCGTGTGCGTTGCGTTCTTGCCACTCTGCGCGCACTGAATGGAGAGTCAGCACGCAAGGCAATTCGTTCCTGCCACTCCTTCTCATGCCAGCGGACACTCGCTGTCCGAATTTATCGCGTGAGATGTCTAGCCTTGCCAGCGTGACCCCATGTTCAGTATTTTAGTTAGTAATGAAATCTTCAAAAGCTTATAAGGCTGACAAAAAGTACTACCACTGCTTCAAAAGCTTCTCATAATATGCAATCACGATCGATGCTTCTTCTATCGGATGAAACTATGACATTTTTTTCCTGATGCTAAACCGCCTCTTACATGGAGAACGCAATGCACCACACAATATCTAGAGTGCTGATGTCGGGGACCATTTGCAAAACTGCAGCCCCATTTCTCATCACGCAAAGATTAGACACCTGCAGCAAAGCTACACCCTTAAATGTACAGCCTTTGGGTCTTATCCTGCCACACAACAATAATCGTCATCTGTCTTGCTTGTGTTTCTTGAAAACGCAGCGCTCGCTACTTTCCTGTCGAGAATCCGCTTCACAAAAACTGGTAGGGCAATATTGGCTAGACTCAATATCCCAGCATACCCCACTTATCTCACAGAGCAGGCCGTACCTCTCCCTCCTTCGATGAGGTCCGAAAAAACAGTAGCGCCAGTTCGAAAGAATATGCATCCTGAGTACAACAAAGAAAGGCACGAAGCACGCGCACAACACATTCAGTCAGCGTACTCTAATAACCATAGGTACAACACGTACTATACGTACGCAGCTGAGTATGCAGAGGCAACCGGGCAGTGCTACCAAAGGAGGTACGCCCTGGCAGTCGTGAACGCGATCAGCCAAAAGCAAATTACCGCGTCGGACACAGCGGGATCCCCCACCTTGGCTGAAATATTAGCAGTGGCGATAGCACTCGCTCACGCGGAGCGTTCCCAAAGGGACTCGGTCGTGGTCACGGACTCGCCAGGAGACATGTCGCATGTTTCTCAAGAGGCACGTAACTGCGGCTAGCTTCGCGATAATCCCCAAATCCTTCAACCACCATCATCGCCTACTCTGGTGCCCGGGACACGCGGGGGTACAGGGGAACGAAAAGGCTAACGCGTTAGCTCGAGGGTTCACTAACCGAACGACGGAGCCCTCTTCTAACCCCAACCACCCGCACTATCCCTCACAAAATTCCACCAATTTAAATGCCAAAGACATCCTTGCTCATCAGCACGGAGTCTGCAGAAAATACCCGCCGGCTCACCCACAACTTAGCGGGAAAGAGGCCGCCGATTGGCGTGAAATACAGACCGGGGTGTTCCCCCATTTAAAATTGCTAAACGCCATGTATCCCACTCGTTCTAGGGCCAACTGTCCTTGGTGCGGTGGCATACCTACCCTAATACATATAACCTGGGAGTGCACTATATATAAGCACCCTCATAGGCCAAATACCAGTGACACAATGGAGCAGTAAGAGGCACAGCTTGCCTGCTCCGACCTGGCAGGACAAAAGTCCTTAATTAGCCAGGTCAGGCTGGCGGCAGAGGCCAGTGGGGCCCTGGACTGAGAGGCTGCGACCACCCCTCCTTCAAATCTTTTCCATTACAATAAAGTTTCTATCTATCTGTCATGCCGATCACGCGCGTGCCGTTCGTGACTTGAAAGTAACGCGCCCGCAGGGGTAAAGAAAGGAAATGCGGACAAGACACATGACGCATATTATTGTGTGGCAAGGTACAACCCAAATGGTGTCATTTTGCTTAAGAGTACACTCTAAAATAATTTACACCCTTTGGGTTGTATTTTTTCCCCAAACAATAATCATCTGTCTTGCCCGCATTTACTTTCTTTAACGCTGCGGGCCCGGAACTTCCTAGTCACGAACGCCTTGCGCGTTATAAGCTTGACGCAGCTTTCTCGACAGGAAAATAGCGAGCGCCGAGCTTTCAAGAGAGGAAACGCAAGCAAGTCTGATGACGATTATTGTTTCGGGACAAGATAAGCCCCGAAGGGCGTAAATTTTTTTGGAATGTAGTACAGGCTCGATACCGAGCTCGTGGAAAACGGCGCAGACAATTATGATACCCATACCGGCAAACGGGTGCATATCGACAATCTTCGACCAATATCATTGTCCTCCTGCTTCGGCAAGCTCATGGAACAAGCGGTTCTCGCTCGCCTGACCAACTCCCTCGAGGACCGAGACATGCTACCGCACACAGTGCTGGCGTTCAATCGTGGCCTTTCTACGCAGGACGTTATGATTCAACTCAAACACCCCATCGTAGAGTACCGCACGCGATCCAAAAAAAGCGATACTCGGGCTCGACCACAAAAAGGCGTTCAACAATGTAAAACACGCCGCAATACTTGAAAGCATACAAGCATTGGGACTGGGCGAGAGAACGTATTGTCACGTAGTGGTGACGGCAGTCGCAGGAGTGATGGAGACGGACAAAAGTTCTTCAACAGAAGACAGTTTGTTAGGCTGATTTGCGCCCACAATGGACTGAATCACTCGGCGGCGGCGAAGCGACCAGCGTGCTCGGCGGTCGTCGAACCGAATTCCCACCGCTGTCGCGCTCGATTTGAAGCTGATAGCAAGTTTTCTAGATAATGCGTGCAAGGTTACTAGGACATTCTGGAACAGCCTAGAATCAGCTCTGTCTGGATGGTATCGATCGAGATGAATCTGGACGCGTCCTGCGCCGCAAACTAAGCGATAAAGCGGCGTGGCGGCAGATTTGAAGAATGAACAAACACTGCAAAGATTCGCGGCATTACTCCCCTCTCAAAAAGGCATCGACCCGATGCATGAAAACAAATAATGCGACTACACTGTAAACAAAAAGACACCCAGATGGGCGTTTTTTGCTTGTCCTCTAGCGCATTCCCTCTTGTACATCTTTTTCCTCCCATTGAATGGGCGTACGATAAAACTCCCATTGACATGGGCATTAATTGGGCACACAACGGGGGTACCATAATACGCCCACTTCACCCCCTTCACCCCCATTTGACGGGGAGGTACAATGGGAGTTTTGTGAAGGAATTAAAGGCATTTTAGTTTAGGTGCGGCAAGCACGTAGCGAAATGCTTGGTGGCGCGGGTCCCGCGCTTACGCAGCACCAGACGGAACGCCGCAGGCCAAAATGTCGAACGCCGGCGATCAAGGCTCAAGGGAACTCGTCCGTCTGTGAGCTGCCACCCGAGCAGGCGTCGCACCTGCTCGGAGCGAACGCCGGCGTCCGACACTGTGGCCTCCGGTATTCCGTCTGCTGCTGCATAGGCGCGGCGTACCGCCACGAAGCATTTCGCCGCGGGCTCGCCACACGTGGTCCAATCGACGGCACACGGCCACCGCTGAATCGACCAAGTCACGCACACACGTGGTCCAATGGTGAATGAACCCGTCACTGCCCGTCTTCATTTTTTCCTTTCGCTGATCACAGAGCCCCTCGTTGCAAAGCTTTTATACAATCGTCCTATCGAAAATGCTAGTTACCGGAAGTGCCTCCAAGGCCAGCAAACGCCTTCGAGATCAGTTGCTACTTGCTGAAAGGAAAAATGCACGAGACACACACTGACAGCAAAGAAAATTTATTAAACATCAAATGTAAGAAATACATGTTCACTTTCGGGCCCAAAAGAAAGCAAATTTCTGCCCCAGTAAAATAATTGTCTGGATTTTAAAAAAGAATACTGTACATTGTAGGCATGCATGCCAGTTACTAGTATTCTACATGTCCTAACACAATGAAATTAGCAAATGAAAGAAATGCTAAGAAATCTTATCTCGTTTCAAACTGAACTGTAACTACATAGCCATGTGTTTGAACTGTTACTTTGCACTGACACTCCACACTTTTGCACAGACTATATATTGAGCTTGCTTGACTAACCGTAAAACTCCATTTGGGCCTAGTTGGTACATAATTCTGAACTTAAACTTACAGCGCAAACACCTAAGACGGACCACAAAAGGCAGATACGGCACACACTGGCGCTAACTGACAACTTCTTTATTTCTTTGTCATCGATGCATATATAAACCCTAGGCCACACAACCGCAAAGACTACATTACAGAGATCTACCAAATTACCGCATAAGCAAACGTAGGAAGTCAAATTCAGATGGGTGCAGGGACAAAGATATGTCACTGATGCAATTATCGCCTTGTCTTTTTATGTGGTAGGCCTCTAAGGCAAGCTGCGCATGCTCATTCTTGCTTTTGCCAAGAATCGACGTCCTATCAAGTCGTGTCTCACAACTGTTGTAAGGGTTTGCATGCGCAACAAGGTGCACTCCTCTACCTACATTCTTGTTAACTTTTTTGCGCATGTTCCCTGCGTGGTCCCTTAAATACATAAGGTAATTTATCAACTCAAGGGAGTAGCTTGCAGGCATAGTGTTCCTTTGGCTTTTTCTTCGCCGAACAAGCTTTTAAAGCTATGCTCACGCACCTGCGGAGAGAGCAGAGGAGGAGGCCAAATTCGGCATAGTGCTTCATACGTGTCGCGCGCTGTCGGCGTGGTTTACACCATTCCACTCTCATGTGGTAAGATATAGCTTGGCTAGATAGGGCATTGCATCAATGAGCTACTCATGGAACATGCGCAAAAAGTAAACAACAATGTAGACAGAGCAGCGCACCTTGGTGCGCATATAAACTCTTGCAACAATTGTGAGGCACAACTTGACGGGACGTCGATTCTAGGCAAAAGCAAGAATGAGCATGCGCGGCTTACCATAGAGGCCTACCACATAAAAAGGCAAGGCGATAATTGCATCAGTGAGATATTTTTGGCCCTGCACCCATCTGAATTTGACTTCCTACGTTTGCTTATGTGATAATTTGGCAGATCTCTGTAATGTAATCTGATTGCCTGCATGGTTGTGTGGTCTAGGGTTTATATTGCATCGACAACGAAGAAATAAAGAAGTTGTTAGCCTCGATGTGTCGTATGTTCCTTTTGTGGTCCGTCTTAGGTGTTTGTGCTGTAAGTTTAAGTTGCTTGGCTAAGCCATTCTAAATTAACAGTGGCTTGTATAATGAGGCTGATCAGTGGTATTTTGCATGGACTAGCACACAAATATGATAAATGTCAAAGTACTAAATTAAGAAATTGGGACTCAACACACAAACAAGCTACATAATTTAATGTAGTTATTGGGCTGTATTTTCGAGCAGGCTATTAAAAATAAACCGTATTTTACAAACCAGAACCCACCAGCTGATTATGAGACGTGCCATAGCGAGTAACCCCGGATTAATTTGGACAACCTGGGGTTCTTTAACATGCACCTAAATCTAAGTACATGGGTGCTTTTGCATTTGACTCCCACTGAAATGCAGTTTTGTTTACGACTAGATTTGCGAAAGTTTCGAACAGGATCCCCCCTATATTTTTACAGTGGGCACTCTTTAAATGGAGCCTCAAGGGGCCAGGGAAATTGGTTCCATTTACCAGGCATTCTATTTAGTGCGAGACATTTCAGAGAGCCAACCAACCATCAGGATGGTGTCCTGTTTAAGCGGCAGTTTCGCTTAAGCGATTTTCGTTTATGAAGGTTCCACTGCAGTCCTTAATAGTGGATGAGTTGTGTTCTGCATGGACACTTTAGCATGGCTACCATGTTTAGTTGAATATTGTGCAAGCAGCAACATTTCACTGTACCCAGTGCAATATATAAAGCCAGCAATGTAACATGCTGCAAATGCAGCCACGAACAAGTAACTCCCCTATCATACCCAATAACAGCATCTTTAGACGAGATTAGTACTGGTTTCTCAGGTTTAAGTGCCTTGTTTTCAGAAATCAAATCCTCCTGATCACATTGGTTTCCAATCGTGTCATTCCCCGAGCTGAGGTCATTTGAGATTGCATTTAATTGCACTTCAGATAGCATATTGGTCTTATTTAAAAAGCACATGGCATCACAGTCACCACCTAGATATAGAATTCAAGCTGCAACGCAGTAGCAGACATTCTGAGGTAGATGCCTAACTATTCTTTTGAATTGGGATGCATACTCAAAACACTGCTATGCAATTGCAGACAGGGCTGGTAGTGTAGCAACCAGGGCAGATTTAACGGACATACAGGAGCAAAATTGTGTCAGCTTCGAATAAATATTCTCTCTGAGGAACCATGCTGTCCAGTTATAAAATGGGGATCGAAATAAAGTAGTTGGATAGCAAACCTGCATTTCATTAAGTAAATAAAATACTGTTCATGCTACCTTCCAGGGTGCACACTACATTCTCTTTCTTTGAATGTGAATTTGTTACCTTGCCATGGGTTGCCAAATGTATGGGTGTATTGTTGGTCGAGGGTGGATATAGGTCTCAGGCTAGAGGAAATATTTCGACAAGGAGACTTGCCAGGTTGAACAACGAATGTCTCAGGCTGGAGCCATTTGGTTCCCTTGCAATGATTTTGGCTCCAGCTTGAGACTTTTTTTGTTGGACAACTGTTGACAATTATTGTCGCCATCTTTTCATTTACCCTCGTCTTATTCAACCCATTGCTCCACGCAGGAGCTGCACTTTCATTAAGAATAAAAATATTAATTAGCTAAAAGGCTTTGTGCATGGCTGCGTCCTTAAGTGCAAAAATTCGTTTTCAATGAATGACAGAGTTGGTACCTTTCTTGAGAATTCAATAGGAAGAACCAAAAATTAAGCTAACAGACTGGTTATGATGACAAGTAAACATGAATTGATGTGGAGTGCCATTTCTTCATTTCACACCAGGCTTGGGGCCAGCCAGACTTCTTCCTAAAATTGAGAAAATTTTTCTAATTAATTACATATTAAGAGTATTCTCTTCATAACCTAAAAATTAAAACAAATGGTTATTTGGTTATTCATATTTAGTTGGGAACAGCGCGAAGAACACTGACGAAGTAAGAGCGTATACAGTAATGGCACATAGTGCTGGCTGACTACAGATTTAATATTAGAACAGTCATAGAGTTAAGTACTTTGGAATGCTTCCTAAAAGCCATAAAAAACCAAAGCAGGAAGCAGTTGTACGAAATAATGTATGTGCATGAAATATGCACCTGATCATCGGTTTGCAGATATGTGTGCCATTTACTTGTCAGTTAACAAAACATGTGTTACACTGAAACATTTCTCCTACAATTTGGCAATTCTGTGGGCATTGATTATTGCTTGGGTCAGTTGGTTGCTGTTGTTACTGCTATTAGTGTATAGTGAAGTGTAATGTAGATGGGGAAGTGCTACTGACAGCTACGAACATTGGCAAATTTTGCTGCACCAGGATAATGCACGCATTGTCCTGCTGCAGCAAAACTTTCCAGTAAACTTTCACAGTTCTCTGTAGTACTATCCCATCTGTCTCGCCTCACACTGTTTCATCTATAGCGCTTCACCATACTATAATATGCGCCACCAACTGACACAAAATTCTACCCTTCTGAAGTTCCTGCTGCTACTTCGCACTCGTCACATTCAGGCTGCCAGCCGTACTGAGCCCAATGTAGTATAACTGCATGGACTGGCAGCTCCTGTCATGGATTTACTCTGGTGTAATGGCACCACAGAAGCAAACGAAGACAAAGACATGCAGGACACAAGTGCTTAACCTCAACTCTGGCTTTAATATGAAAACAGACATATACAACACGTAGTGAGACGAAGTAACGTCATTAATTCAAAAACAAGTTCTTCGTGCAATTTATTTGAGAATGACCGATGCATTTGTCCTTTTCACGCTAATCTGCCAAAGCTTAATTATCTTATGTACATTTGCTCATAATTTCTGGCAACGAGTTTCGAAGAACACTGGAACGAACCACTCTATTTTGCAGTGCATCACAATGTGCGGATGAGAGTTGTTGCGCACAAACTTCATTAGCCTCAATCTCAAATTATTACAATGCGTGTCTACGCAATGCAAGCATGACTGGATAGGAATGGCAGACTGTACATAACCTCCGTTGCACAGTGCAACGCCTGCAAATTGTGCTGCACGCAACAAACAAATTAGTTTGTTTTCCTGGCTTCAGTCTTTTTTTCTCATCAGAGCAAATCTCTCTTCACATGTTTCATACAAAAAAAATGTTTGCCCGTAGGGACCAGCTACACAATTACTCACGAAAATCCCAAATGCATACGAAACAACTGCAACCACTTCTTTACTTCATCATCTCATTCATTATATTCCCTAGTCATGCCTGATTTAGTTGCGCAAATCCTTTTTCTCAGGCCCTTGTTAGGAGAGTTTTGTGCTGCAACAAAAGGCAGAAGCCAAAAAAGAAAAAGGTTGGTTGTGGCTTGAAGCACAATATGCATCTAGTGAGCTAGGCCGCAAGAGTTGCGTAGTCTGCTGCCATCACAAGGCCGTGCCTACATCGGACAGATGGGATGCTCTCTTAATGCGAAATCAGGGAGATTGAGGCAGTATGAGTCATCTGTGTGAAACAACCCTCCCTCACACAATGGTAAATGCTGCAAAGAATGTGACCGCGGTCCTGTGTTCCACAAAACTTGCGGTGTAGCGAGGTATTATGACCTGACAACACGCAAGGTAATTGTGGTTTGCAACATTTAAAAAGAATGATAAATGTATCAGTGATCCATTAGTTGCACTGCATAAAGAATTTCTTTTAACAGATATCATCACATAATGTTTCCACCTGTTATTAAATATTGCGTTTCCTTATTTTAAAGCTTGAAGTGAGATCCGGTGCTTGTGTCATGCGTACATATCTTTCTTCGTTTACTTTTTGTGGTGCCAATACACCAGAATTTGTATAACCAAATGGCCACACTGCTTTTGTCACGTTATAGTGGTGCTTGCAAAGCCTCGCAAACAGCAGCCTATTTGGTCAAAACGTGCTTTTGTACATATGCTTTTCCAAAAAGAAAAGCTGCGAAAAGGTAACAGAATCAACAGCAGTAGGTTAAATCCACTGCAATGCTTTACTTTTCTGCCTTTATTATTCGTTACACCTAAGTGGATAAGCCAGAGTGTGAATGTTACAGAAATGCACCAAATAAGTTGTTGAAATTATGCAAAAATGTTAACGCAACTAAGCATAGATTTATGTGCAATAATAGACACCACTCAGTTTCTTTCCTTCTGACACAAACGTAGTATATCTTATTTTTTTGGCATGAAGAAAAGCATATGTAGACCAGACAATATTTGAATGAGAGCCTTCACGATTAAGCACCACTATGTGACCATTAGGGTACATACACTGTAAATAGTACAGATGATGTCCCGAATATCACAAGTGCAACATGTTAGCGAAAGCAGCAACCATTAACCCCGAAACTAATCAAATCCCTCAAAAAAATGGCTGTGGCTTAAATAAGGTTAAGCCCAGGATGCGAAGCATACTAGCCTTTATTTTAGTTGTTGAACCACTGTTTAGCCTGGTGAACTGCTGTTGCTTGGCTATATTTGGTTCGGCTGAACGAAGAAACAACTCACGCAGGCGAGCGCACGAGCTGAGACCCGGCTATGTAGCTACGTGGCCGCAAGCGAGCGCACGAGTTGAGCCTCCGCTTTTGCAGCTGTAATGACGTCATATGGTAGCTACGCGGCCGCGCGCGGCGCAGCAAGGAAGAGCGTGGTTGTGCGGCTAGTATGCTTCGCATAATAACAAAAAAGAGATGTATGTGTCAGTGCAGCACCTGTATTCTGAAGTTACAGGAAAGTGGCATGCTTGTTAACAAACCTACAACCAAGGCACGTTTGTATGTGGCCAACCCCTGCCTCTTTATGTGCTTTCGTGCCTTTGACAAGGTGTTACTAGATATTTATTTGCTTGTCTGTTGCAAAAACACATCAATTATCAGGTCCGTGCACAGTGCACCATGCCATTTATCTATGTGGACTCACTTTGTGTCCTTAGCACTGCTCTCACTTGTTCAGAACTAACAATCGCAAAAAGACTTGTTCTACTTAAATCTACATGCCTGAACATGTGGGTTCTGCAGTTGAAATAAGGTAATTATAAGTAAAACAAATGACATGTTCTGATGAACTTTGTTTTCATAATCTAATTGTTTATTTGGACACATAACCAGTCAGATCATTTGCACTAACACAAGAAAACAAATTCAACACACTGGTTTATACTGGTTGGTGCTCTTTTGACTTTAGTACACACTGAACAAACGACAGGCAGTGAGAAATACCAACAACCACTAACTTCCAGACGGCATTATTGGTCACATGTGCACATGATATAGCTACAAAAACCCAAACGAAAGTAAACAAAGAAAAAACTAAATTTTAACAGAAAAAGAACAAGACAAAACAAATTTCTTCTGGTAGCTAAGTCACAATCAAGGTGCAAATGCCAGCTATAGTTGGGCAAGCACACATTTAGTTATTTTGCTCAGTCGCTCAATATCACAATTTCTTGTTTGACAGCAACACTGACGGGACATCTGTGCTTATCTTTATTGCACATGCCATTTTTGCTCGCCCCAACATGCCTTTCTTTCAGCATGAAAAAAACATCTTAGATAGACGAAACAAGGCAAAAATGGCTGCTTATGCATTTGTATGATATTCGAACTGAGAGGGGTAAGAAGTAATAAAATGTTCTACTTTCATAATTTTTCTACCATGTGCATAACATTTCTCAATAGGAATGAAACAATGAATAAAGGGAAAGTCAGACATCCACCCGTTCGTAGCAATCGCTACAAAGGAAACCCATACGGATTCCTCGAAAGAAAGGCCTCATAGTTGAAGAAAAATTCGTCCTGGTCCGGGACTCGAACCCGGGACCACCGCCTTTCCGGGGCAGCCGCTCTACCATCTGAGCTAACCAGGCGGCTAGCAGATGGCAGGGCGAAGTCGAATTTATCGACAACACAAAGCAAAGGCAAGAGTTTGACGTAGTAGTTCTGCGGAAACCCGCAAGGTGGAGAGAAGTAATGAATAAAGGGAAAATCCTGGTTAGCTCAGATCGTAGACCGGTTGCCCCGGAAAGGCGGTGGTCCCGGGTTCGAGTCCCGGACCAGGACGAATTTTTCTTCAACTATGAGGCCTTTCTTTCGAGGAATCCGTATGGGTTTCCTTTGTAGCGATTGCTACGAACGGGTGGATGTCTGACTTTCCCTTTATTCATTGCTTCATTCCTATTGAGAAATTCTATGCACATGGTAGAAAAATTATGAAAGTAGAACATTTTATTACTTCTCACCCCTCTCAGTTCGAATATCATACAAATGCATAAGCAGCCATTTTTGCCTTGTTTCGTCTATCTAAGATGTTTTTTTCATGCTGAAAGAAAGGCATGTGTTTAAAGAATAAGCTTGGTTGCAACATGTAAAGGAATTGTGTAATGTGACAAAGGTTGCTGAAATCAAAATATATTTGTGATTTCCTTGCGACTGGAACACTCAAAAGGAAAACCACCTTTTAAACAAACTAAGAAAAAGCCACAGCACACGCACGCATACTAAGCCAGGGACTAGTATATCAAGCTGATATGAGAAGACTTTCAAAAAAGAATCTTTCCCGGTTTGGTCAAATTTTTAAAACAATGGTTAACACCTGGCACCACACCTTAAATCTAGAAGAAATAAAGTTCTTAAGTTACTCTGTGTTCTTTCTTCAACCCAACAAATCTGCCTAGAAAAATGGGTCAAGTCTACATCTGTGGCAAGGTGTGAACAAGAAACTCGCTTTAGCTGGCTGCAGTGCTCCCTGCGATGAATATTCAGGCAGAAAATTGTTACTCCAATATGACTGTGCCCCCAAGAAAACCAAATGTGGTAGACTACATCAATGCACATGGAAAATCTTTAGTCCATGCTTGCTGGCACCCTGTCTGTATTGGCCTCTAGAATAATTGTGGCCCCCACGTGCTGTAATATTTCCGTGGCATAGAAAACAACATTGTGTGATACCAGCTGTGAAGTGTTAATCAGTTTAATCAGCAGTTTAATCATGGCAGCAGTTTATTCACAGTTACTTCCAAGTGTTTACATGTTTTAGGCATTGCTTGTGGGCATCTTGGCTCCAAAACAACCTAGACCTTACATCCCAGTCTGGTGTGTAGTGTAACAAAGGCTTTTATTGGAGCAACTTGATGCTTTTATATTAGTTATTCAGTTGGCATGATCTTTCACAAAAGAGCTATAGGCAATTTTGCTGCAATAACCCTACTGTTTTTATAGCATTTGTCGTGGGGAGTGCGGCTTGCCCCTTTTGTCAGAGTTCTTGCTGAACGACGATTTATTATCAGTCTGTTAAATGTGGAACTTGAACAGCTTATATTTTTCTCCTCAATCCACACATCTGCTGCACTTCTGCCAGCATCTCTACGCAGGGTTTCCTAGGTATACTTTGTGGCGCAAAATACATTTCTTGAAAAGGGACAGAAAAAAGGAAGACAGTGAAGTGCCAAACCACCAACTGTTTAATGACAGCCTGAACAAACGTATAGAAGAAAATACAACTTCCGCTCATGCGCAGGGAGCCAAGGTGTGACAGAACAACATGGTCATGATAACATACTTTGGATGAAGCACATTTCTGCGGAATATAGTACGATAGATGTATCGCTGACACAATCAGACCCTTTCTTTTTAATATAAAATGCTTCCAACAACTCCCTTGCAGTTCCGCAGAAATGTGCAGAAATGTGCTTTTTTCCGCAGAAATGTGCTTCATCCAAAGTATGTTATCGCGACCATGCTGCTCTGTCGCACCTAGGCTCCCTGCGCTTGAGCGGAAGTTGTATTTTCTTCTATACGTTTGTTCAGGCTGTCATTAAACAGTTGGTAGTTTGGCACTTCACTGTCTACCTTTCTTCTGTCCCTTTCAAGAAATGTATTTTGCACCACAAAGTATACCTAGGAAATCTAAGCACCAACTTGCCCAAGAAGTCCTTTTGGAACATCTACACAGTGTGTTTTGACTAATGTCATACCAAGTGAGCACACTACAAACCTTGCGTGCATCGTTTTCATGACTCTTTCGATGACCATATTTCGTTTTCAGTGACATTATCAACTAAGTATCTTGCGGCAGCTTGAGCATAGGCACTCATGAGAACTCACACCAGGCTTGGCCGAATACGTCCAGCACTGCATCACTGAGTAGTGAACCATGCTGTTAGAGTTGGCAACTAAATTGCCACCTTGAGATTGAAACTTTTCAACCTTACAATCAAGGCTTCAATTGCCCAGCCAGCGAGCTGCAGCAAAGGTGTGAACTATAGTCATCTAATGTCACATTCTATGTAATAGCGATAGCAGCTGATCTCTCTAGTGGTGGCCCTCAAGGCCAACAGGCGTCCCTTTCTGTGCATGTGCTTGTGTAGGACTAGGCAGGTGGTGCCAGTTTGTTCTTCAGCATTAACACTATGTTCACGCTGTATCGGGAACACATTTTCTTACTCAGTGCAATAGCCCTTGAACCTACATAATAGCCACCAAGAGTCCTTTGTCCATCAACCTTTCCTTTGCCATGTCATTTGCTTCTGCCTTGATGTCAGGGAGCAACTTCAGCTAGCTGAAGCATTGATGTTGTTTGAGTGCCCACACAGCCTTGCAGTTTTCCAACCTGAACATTGCTTCATTAAAAGCTGACATGATTTGATCTCAGCAGACAGATCAGAGTTAAAAAAGAACACTCATAAACTTTTTTCAAAGTCATTCTAACCTCGTCAATAATCCCGGGCCTTTTGATGTGTTATTCAGCATTGTCCAAAGCAAGTTGGCTCTTAAAAATCAAAATAACAACTTTGTGAGGGCAGCTACTGGGCTACCTGTCTCTTCAGCGAGCCTGAAATGTATCCTAGCCATCAAAGCAAGAGCGCAAAAAAACGACAATGAGAAGTGTGGCAGACAAAATGTTCATGTAAATCCATATGTTTATGGACTGTTACACTAACTGAAAAAGATAGTGGCTTCCCAGTACAGTCTTGATGTACGTAGTTGTTTCGGTCACGAACAAACAGCCAGTTGTCCACTCCTGCACAAGCACAGTGTAAAGATGCTTATGGATTAAAATTTGTTGTGTGTGCATGTGGTGCAGTGTACCACATTTCATTTTCCTGAGGCTGCAGTACACTGGGAAGACTGGTTGCTACTTCAATAGGAAGCCCTTACAGTATTGCAGCCCTTTGTTCAGATCTTGCTGCAGATTGTATCAAATGCGAATGCAAACTGTTTTGCAAGACACGTCAGTTCAGTTCAAGCAATTAGACCGAGTAACCCAAGAAATACTTCAAGCCTCCAAAACGTTTTAATACAGTCCCTAGTTTAGTACAGGTTTTCGCCTGATGTTTTGGCTTCTACGGTATAATGCTGTGTATAAGGCTTGCTAGGTACTAGTGGTTTGATGTGCACACTCTCTTGTGTTGCTATAATTACAACTTGTAACAAAGATTTTCCTTCCTTACGAACGTTTGGACACAGTGCATGTGAGCTCATCTTTTAACCTGTTTTTCATTCGATCTGTGCATTTACATCGAACGTAAACTACAAAATATCAGTACAGAGAATCACAAAAGAACACACCTGCGTAACGATTCTGCCAAGATCGTTGGAGTGGTCAGTCACAGGATGCAACACCGGTAGAAAGGCACCCTGAGGTAAAGCAAAATAACAATCGTTGTAAGATGCGGATCAAAAATTTTATTCTGTGAGGCTTTTGGCATGTATACTAATTACTACATTTGTATGTAAAATAGTTTTGCATAATAGCTGAGCAAGGTTAACGTCTCGCCCTGTGACTGTCAGCCAGCGCTACTCATGGCAATGGTGACAAATATGGCACATCCTTTTCAAATAGAACTTTTGTGCATTACATGAATTGAACTTAGGTTCACATAATACATGACACCTGTGGTTAGAAGCATGTGTTGCATGCCGCACCAACGCCACAAGTGGCACTGCCTAACACTTCCAGGGCCAGACTTAGTACATAAACAATACAAATGTGCAACAAAGTGAACAGGTGGACAGCTGCTGCTATAACTCAAAGATTACATGCACCATGCTGATGTGAATGCAGCTCCCATCAGGATAGAGTTGCCCTTTGGTGCACTTCATTTCTCTTCCTCTTTTGTCTTCATTGCAAGCTGGTGCCATATGGTAATAATGAACAAAAATTAAGCACCTCAGTTCCCATTCTTGTTTTGCTACATGCTGTAAAGTCATCCAAATGCGCTTAAGACTCTTAAGGATGTACTTTAGCCATTTTGTCTTGACAATATTTTTCGCTTGGCTTCACTACACCTTAATGTAGTGCAAATTATGGAGAATGCTTACAAAAAAACCTACTCCACAAAATAACACCTTCAATTAAAATTACAGTCTATGGCTTCGAGATGTGCACATACATATTTTATACATGGTTACAATGAACATATAAATGACTGTTCTAATACGCATACTTAGCATACTGCATAGCAGTCACCTGGTTCCAAAATGTTTCTTTCTTATCACACATAGGACGGCCACAACTATAAATTTATTTCTGGCAGTGACTTAAGTCACGGCCAAAACCTTCATAGTGCAATCAATAAAAATTTTCGAAGTTAAAGTAGTTAGACATAAACAGGGCCAACAGTTTTAAGGTGTTAAATAATGAACTGTTATGGAATATGGCAGTAGAAGGCCATGCACCTGAAACATAGGTACTGTTTATCATATAAGCACATTCTTATATTTTTGCTTACTTTCCTAGCTATTGCATTAAACAGTTTGCTGATGTGTAAATTTTGCTACATGACTGTATTGTATTAGCCCTTATCTTTTCACATTTGGCTTACTGCAGCTTTATGCACATGCAAATGGGCCACTACTACCTTCAGGTGAAGGCCAAACACTATGCTGTCCAACATACATGCATTTTACAACACCGAACAGTAGACTTAGAGAATGAGCAACTCTTTTAAAAAGTGCAGTTCTTTGGACACACATTGATATATATCTGGAAAACAAAGATTTTTGCTAAAATGATAACTTAATCTAATTGGTACTGAGCATAATGCATCATGCAAGAAACTTGCATATACCGGGCACCGCTACAGACACTGCGACCTCTGCAGTTTCTTCACAATCTGGCATAATGTGCTCAAGCTGCCTGTAAATACTGGAGGGTGTCTATGATACATTAAGAAGCTCAGCAAACATGAGAAGGACCTAAAATGAAGGTCAGAGAAGCAAAGCAAATTTTTAACCATTCCTCTCTATGTTGCTATGAATGTGAAGGTGCCAGCAAATGATGTATTTGAACTGTGTTTTTAATGGGGCAATACTAGAGAGCACGTCTTTGCAATAATAATGTGACAGAGAAGAATGACAGAAACTAACTTAATGAATATTTTTCTAAACTTGCACGAGGGTTTCGTCATTATGCTGATGCACACACCTGCATATCTCTACTGTGAAGTCTTGTTTCGGTTTCCTATTTTATTTTCACATAGTAATTTACATCATACACTTGTCCTGAAATACATCACGTTAGGCTCCTTCAGTATTTTTTTTCTTACTGGAACACACATGCCTATACAGGGCACACACTCAAATACATGCAAAGCTGCCACGGGACTGGCCATTTGAGGTCGACATGTTTGTACAGCGCAAAAGACGAGGACCGAAGGAAGAACACAACACAGGTGCTGTCACACACACACTCAAGGCACTGTGCGGGATTCTCAGGCTTCTTTCATGCTCCTACAAACACGTTATGTAGCACATATTGAGCCACAAAAAGCTGTACTGGAAAATGTTCATGTTGCACTACAATTTTATAATTGAGACTTTTTATCTAATTATAATATCTGAGTTGATTATTTGATTAAGAATAATTAGGTAATTAGGCAAAATGCAGAAAATCTAAGTATTTCCAAGAGACAGGAAACAACATTACCTAGGTTCTGTGCAGCTAGGTGGCACATGCATATTTTTTTAAGTTTGCTAAAGTTACGTGGGATAACCTGCATACGTCCCATGGAACAGGTGTCACACCAATCACTCTAAGTGATGCCGCTAAACTAGCCATTGCATTTAAAAATAGGGTAATAAAAGTAAACTCTAGGTAAGAGCATACCAAGACCTCTATTGCTGAAAAGGGAAACTGATGGGAGGCGACTGATCTCAGGTTATGAAGCTGCTTCATCCTCACAGCTGGCAACGAAACGGCCGCAACCACAGTCCTGAAATAAAAGAGAAAAAGTTGACACTACAATGATCACATGGAACACGAAAAAGCTGGTCGCCAGTTTATCTTGGAGAGCATCTGCTGCTACATTAGGTTTTGTATATATGTCAGCTTATTGTTAAACTAAGCTTGCCAAAATTTTATACCTTAATGACTTTGTTCTTTACAAACTAAAACCTTTGCCTAACTCATACACTTATGCACTACTTAAGCTATGAGATGTTTACTGATCCCTTACAATGAATGGCTTCTAAGACAAATTATTTCACACAAAAGGATGCATAACTTATGAGTGTTACTGACATTGAATACTAAGGTATTACCTTTTTATAATAGACGATGGCAGACCAAGCACATTTTTCTCACAGATACAGGTTGATCGGTCTGCCTTTCTTTTTTCACCAGCAGTAGAAATTTTGTTATTAATATTCGTGCAATATAGGATGATGCTATGATGTGTGATATGATCCTGAGTTGAAAAGCGCCACTTTTTTGTGTGAATTTGGCACCTAGAATTCAAAACTCAATATCTGTACCCAATACGCAACGGCAAAGCAGCAAAGTAATTAAACATTAAACAAGTCCAGGTATCCAGTGCACAGCGCCAGCTGTTGAATAACAACATTGCATTGCACAAGCAACGACTGTATAGATGTAGCGTAGTATGTGCACGGCAGACGTAGTGGCGGCCTCCAGCAAAGAACACAGCCATGGAGCGACGCGCCCGTATGAGCCCTCGCCGGCAATTCTATCGCGTAAATTGATATATGCCGTCACGGCACAGGCATCGTTTTCTGGCCGCCGAGGTGCCGGCGCCACTGGTACTCACCTGCTCCGGCCGCCGAGGTTCAAGTGACGGCGTATCCAGTAATCTGAATCAAAGAAGGACACTGTTACCGTCAAGCAGTACGCTAACTATAAACTATAAAGCATTTCATATACTCTGACCGGCAGTTCATGCGGCGTTGACCCGTAGTGCCGTTGGAAGCTCACCACACGCTTTTAATACCACAAACGCGCCGCCGACATTTCACGCCCGTAGATCAAAGTCGACGGGCGCAGGCTCTACATGCTACACGCCGCAGTCGCACGCTCCCTGCACAATCAGCGGCGTGGGCGCGAAGAGACACAAACGATAGCACGGAGCGTACTGGCAAATCTGCACAATGCGCGCTTAGTGAGCGACCTACTGCACACAATCGCACGAGCTAGGGGACTGGCGCCGCGTACGCGCCAGCTAGCAGATACCGCGCACAAAGAAGCGCCGCCGGTTCTCGCTCAAATGATCGCTGTACAAACATTCACACACGCGCACCGCAGTAAACCCTTAACGAGCCGCCACATTTTCAGGCCGTGGTTAGGCGGCGAAGCTTAGCTCACCTCGCACTGCACATAACTATTATGGTAGTGGCTTGCGCTTCGGGGAACATGTCGAATGCTCACATCCACCCTATTAAAGACGCGGCACAGTCCCTCATCATGTAAAATTCTAATGTTTAAGTACACTCGCTTGACCCTAAACACTCAAGTCACCTCGATTACGACAAAGCTCGAAGAAACACAGTGATCGCGCAAAATGGTTCTAGACGGCCAACTGTCGCGCCATGCTGTACTGAGACCTTCAATAAGTCATATCAGCGCGTCTCCTCACTTAGAACATATGCACACTCATAGAACGCGTAATAATCGTTCAAAGTCACTTACCGTGGAGTCTTGAGGGTTCAAAGCAGTGCGAAACATCCACCACGGTAGAAGAATGTGCAGCCGCTGACAAATGGCTGAACTTTCAAAGCGCGCGCGCGAGCGCTCCGAAGGCTTGTGTTCCTCCGCGCGTAGTTCCGACTTTCGGCGTCGCTCTGCAGCACCAAAGCGCGGCCACTCCGAACAGAAAAACAGCGCCGACACACATTGCGCGGGATATTTCGAATTTGACTGCAGAAATAATAATGAAATTGTCGCTGCGGCTGCCTGCCTTGTTGGTCACGGCTGAGTTATTCTTTTCTCTATTTGGCTCGTCTCAGATATGGGTGTATTTCAACACTCCCACTTTCCCGTAAGCCACCGTTATTCCTTGAAAACCCCCATTTTACAACCGCAATGGCCCTTCAAATGGGGCCGGTGGTATAATAATGGTTCTAGCTTATTTTACTTCTTCTCGTGGGAGTACTCATTTTAGGCTAGATGGGAAAAATGGCATATCAACTGTTAAAACGCCCATATGGGCTCATTTGTGTTTACAGTGTAGGAACAAATAAAACGAATCGTGCGAAAATAAGCACAGATTGTGAAAATGTAGGGTCCTTTAGCGCGCATAATAGGGCTTCAGGCGGACGACATGAACAACTTCTGGTCGTACGCGGCGTCACTGGGATGCAGTCATGGCGTCAGGGATGACCATATTCCAGTTCACCTAGCCGACGAAGAACATTGTACGGGCCGAAATAGCAGCGCAAGAGCTTTTCACTGAATCCATGGCGGCGAATGGGCGTCCGAACTCAGACTTGGTCTCCTGGCTTGTATACCGCGTTGCGTCTTCGTAGGTTGTAGAGTCTGGTGTCGGTCCGCTGCTGGTCTTTGATTCGTAATCGGGCAAGCCCTCGAGCTCCTTCTGCGCGTTAAAGGTAGGCGGCGACGTCTACGTCGACGTTCTCTTCTGTAACATTGGGCAGCATGGCGTCTAGCGTGGTCATGGCCTCCCTTCCATGGACGAGCCTAAAAGGCGTCATCTGGGTGGTCTCCTGCACTGCGGTGTTGTAGGCGACGACGACGAATGACAGGATGGAGTCCCAGGTGTTGTGTTCGGCATCGACATACATGGCGAGCATATCGGCGATGGCTTTGTTCAGTCGCTCGGTCAGTCCGTTGGTCTGCGGATGGTATGCAGTTGTCCTCCGGTGGCTCATTTGGCTGTAACGCAGGATGGCTTGCGTTATTTCCGCCGTGAATGCTGTTCCTCTGTCCGTGATGAGTACATCGGTGGCGCCGTGTGGCAGAAGAATGCACTCCACGAAAAATTTGGCGACTTCTGCTGCTGTTCCGTTCGGTAGGGCTTTTGCCTCGGCGTAGCGGGTCAGGTAGTCGGTCGCTACGATGATCCACTTATTTCCAGACGTTCACTTTGGGAAAGGGCCAAGCAAGTCCATGCCGATCTGCTGAAAGGGTCATGCGGGGGGTTCAATGGGGTTTAGGAATCGTGCTGGTCGGGTGGGAGGGGCCTTTCGTCGCTAACAATCTCGGCATGTTTTTACATAATGTGCAACGTCGGCAGACAGACGGGGCCAGTAATACTTGCTTTCAATGCGGCGGAGAGCGCGAGTAAACCCGAGATGTCCTGCTGTTGGCTCGTCGTGGAAAGCCTGTAGAACTTCTTCGCGGTGACAAGCAGGTGCAACAATGAGGTAGGCTGTTTTGTTCGCTGCGAAGTTCTTCATGAGGACATCATTCTGCACACAGAAGGAAGAAAGTCCTCGCATCAATGAGGCAGGGGCTGAAGAAACATTGCCTTCCAAGTACTCGATGAGGCGTTTTAGGTCGGGGTCCGAGCGTTGCTGCTGGGCAAAAGAGCTGGAGCTGATGGGTCCCAGGAAGGCTTCCTCATCGTCGTCCGGTGGCGGTGCATCTACAGGGGCTCGTGAGAGGCAATCGGCGTCAGAATGTTTGCGTCCGGACTTGTAAACGACGGTGACGTCAAATTCCTGGAGGCGCAGACTCCATCGAGCGAGGCGGCCAGAGGGGTCCTTCAACTTGGCAAGCCAGCGCAGCGCGTGGTGATCGCTTACCACCTTGAACGGTCGTCCGTACAGGTAGCGGCGGAATTTCGACGTAGCCCAGATGATGGCAAGGCACTCGTTCTCAGTTGTCGAATAGTTGGCCTCGGCCTTGGAAAGGGAACGGCTAGCGTATGCGATGACTTTCTCCAGCCCATCGCTTTTTTGAACGAGGACGGCGCAGGCCCACACTGCTTGCGTCGGTATACACCTCAGTATCAGCGTTTTCAACAAAATGCGCGAGGATCGGTGGGGACTGTAAACGGCGCTGAAGTTCTTTGAAGGATTCTGCTTGCGGCGCTTCCCACTTAAATGGCACGTTTGCCGGCGTTAGTTGGGTCAGGGCTCGGCGATGCTCAAAACGTTTTTCACAAATCGTCGGTAATATGCGCACAGTCCGAGGAATCTGCGCACAGCTTTCTTATCGGCCGGTGGTGGAAACTTTTCAATAGCAGCTGTTTTCTGCGGGTCTGGGCGTCTTCCCTTCTTGCTAATGGTGTGGCCTAGAAACAGAAGCTCTTCATAAGCAAAGTGGCACTTCTCGGCTTTCAAGGTTAGGCCAGACGACTTGATGACGTCTAGTACTGTCCGAAGTCTTTTGAGGTGCTCTTGAAAGTTCGAGGCGAAGACAACGACGTCACCTAAATATGCCAGACAAATTTGCCACTTTAGGCCTGCCAGAACTGTATCCATTACCCGCTGAAACGTCGCTGGTGCGAAACAGAGACCAAATGGCATCACCTTGAACTCGAAGAGCCCATCCTGAGTGATGAATGCTGTCGTCTCGCGATGTCTTTCACTGACCTCAATTTGCCAGTAGCCGCTCTTCGGGTCCGTCGATGAGAAATACTTGGCGTTGCAGAGCCGGTCCAGTATGTCGTCGGTGCAGCCCATGGGCTGTTTGATCGATGGATGACGTCGTTGCGAAGCATTTCTTTACTTTGTCCCGGATGGCTTGTCGTTCTCGCGGCGACACACGGTAGGGGCTTTGACGGAGAGGTCGGGCGTGCTGTCGGTTATGATGCGATGCTTGGCAATTGGCGTTTGTCGGACCTTCGGCGAAGACGAAAAACACTCGCTGTAACTTCGAAGCAGACTGCGGATCTGATCTTGTCTGTTCCGGGGCAGGGCTGGGTTGATGTCGAAAATATGCGAGTTCTCTTGGTCAGACGAATCTTCTGCGGATGGGTCGGACAGGACGAAGAAGTCCCGTACGTCGGATATTTTGTCAAAGAAAGCAATCGCCGTTCCTTTGTTAATGTGCCGGTATTCTTCACTGAAGTTAGTCAACAGTACTTCGGCCTGGCCGTTGCGGAAATGAGCGATGCCTCTTGTGATACCGATTCCTCGGTCTAGATGCAACTGCATGTTCCCCTCAATGATGTATGATGGAGAAAAAATAAGGTTGTTGTGTAGGGCGGGACTGTAGAATACCTTGCGGAAGAGACATAGGCGAGAAAACTTGCGGCGACAGGCGAGTGACGCAAGCTGTAGGGACTCTTTCATTAAAGTGATACTGGCAGTACGACTGTGGTTCCTAGAATGAAGCGGACAGTGTTATTTTGGACAAGAGTTTTTGGACTTCAGAGCTCATTTATTTATTTATTTATTTATTTATTTATTTATTTATTTATTTATTTATTTATTTATTTATTTATTTATTTATTTATTTATTAGTATTACCCTCAGGGCCAGAGGCATTATAGAGGGGAGTGGAACATACGGGTAAAGAGACACTATACAGGTTTTTCTTCTGGTAATACAATGTTAGCTAAAACGATGAGATAATTGCGGGAAGCAACGAAAATTCAAGCAATTGACCGATAACAAATATAATTACATAGTTGGTTAGTTACATTGCAATACACTTGTGTTTAAAGCATTATGAAACTGGGAATAGTCAACAGTGGAAGTTACTACTCCAGGGAGGTGGTTCAAGTCCTGTTAGGTGCTGGGTACAAATGATTGATAACATGTTTGCGTTAAGCTCGACATTATTCCCACTTTTTGTGCATGGTCGAAATGAGGGGAAATGTATGATGGAGAAAGAATAAGGTTGTTGTCTAGGGCGGGACTGTAGAATATCTTGCGGAAGAGACATAGGCGAGAAAACTTGCGGCGACAGGCGAGTGACGCAAGCTGTAGGGACTCTTTCATTAAAGTGATACTGCCAGTACGACTGTAGTTCCTAGAATGAAGCGGACAGAGTTATTTTAGACAAGCTCGAGGGCAGAGGTTAATATTGCAGTGCTGGGGTCCCTGATTGAAGAGGCATATTTGAGTTTACTTCGGACTAAAGATTTGTAAAGGAGGAGTTTTAAAGAGAAAAATTGCGCCGGAGGTAACCTAACGAGCTGTTTGCGTTGCTAATTATTTTGCTAATATGAAGAGACCAAGAAAGAGAGGAAGTTATGTGGACACCTAAGTAGCAATAGGATGTTACGGATTTGAGAGCGGAATTCTCGAGCAAGTAGGAAACTGGGCAAGAAGTTGTACGGGAGATGCGTAATACCTTACATTTTGTTGTGTTGAGTTCCATCAGCCAGACTTTACAACAGTTAGATTTACAGTTGATATCGTTTTGAAGGATCGTAACATCATTTTGGTCAATAATTTCTCGGAAGACTACGCAATCGTCGGCAAATAAATGAATGTTAAAGGTCACGCATTGCGGCAAGTCATTAATATAAATGAGAAACAGGAGAGGGCCGAGCACTGAAACTTGGGGCACGCCAGAATGAACTGGCCTGAACGGGGAATTATAAGTGTTAGCAGACACGAATTGTGAGCGTCCGGTAAGAAATTATTCCATCCAGGAGAGAAGTTTTCTATCAATGTTCAATTTGCTTAATTTAAAGAGAAGTAAACTGTGGCAAACTTTTTCAAAAGCTTTTGCGAAACCTAGGAAGACACAGTCAGCTATAGAACGACGATCAAGAATTGTATGTAGCTCTGGTGCTCTGGTGCTCTTGATCAGCGGAAGTAAAGGCCCGTGCGAGGTCGCGGCACTCTTCTGCATGTCTGACCGTGGCAGAAATAGGCACGCACTCGGATGCATCCGGCCGGTACGGCAGAATGGTGTCAATGGTGTGCGAAGGGTGTCGACCATACAGCAAGAAATAGGGTGAAAATCCAGTGGTGCTCTGCGTAGCGGTATTATACGCGTAGGTGACGAATGGCAGAACGGCGTCCCAGTTCGTGTGGTCGGAGGCAACGTACATTGAAAGTATGTCGCCGAGCGTACAGTTGAAGCGTTCTGTGAGGCCATTCGTTTGAGGGTGGTATGCCGTAGTTGTACGATGAACAACGTGGCACTCTTTGAGAATCGCTTCAACGACTTCCGACAGGAAGACGCGTCCGCGATCGCTGAGCAGTTCTTGAGGTGGACCATGCCGCAGGATTAATCGGCGTAGCAGGAATGATGCAACATCGCGTGCTGTAGCTGCTGGGAGAGCGGCGGTTTCGGCGTATCGTGTAAGGTGATCTACTGCCACAATGACCCAGCGGTTACCAGACGACGTCAGGGGAAGTGGCTCATACAAATCGATGCCAACGCGCCTGTACGGCCGGATAGGGCAGGGTAGAGGCTGCAGACCAGCTGACGAGTGGTGGGGTGAAGATTTTCGGCGCTGGCAGTCGGGGCATGAGCGAACGAACTTTTGAATGTAGTTGTACACTCTCCGCCAGTAGTAGCGTCGTCGGAGGCGCTGGTAGGTTTTGAAAAGTCCCGAGTGAGAACACTGTGGATCAGAGTGGAACGATGCGCAGATTTCAGAACGCAGGCTTTGAGGTACAACTAATAACCACTGGCGGCCGTCAGAGGTGTAATTGCGTCGGTGAAGCAGGTCATCTCGAATGGCGAAATTGCGAGCTTGACGGCGCAATGCACGAGTGGTTGGCTGCGATGACGGATCAGCAAGGCAGTCTATGATGGAGGCAATCCAGGGGTCCTTGCGCTGCTCAGAAGCGATGGTCCCAATGTCGACGGAAGACACGTCAAGCTGGGATATTGCGCAGCAGGAATTGTCGACTGGCAAGGGAGAACGTGAGAGGGCGTCAGCATCAGCGTGCTGGCGTCCGTTCCTGTACAGTACGCGGATATCGTAATCCTGTAAGCGAAGCGCCCAGCGGGCGAGACGGCCTGAGGGATCCTTCAATGACGACAGCCAGCATAGTGCATGGTGGTCCGTGACGACATCAAATTGTAGACCATACAAATAGGGCCGGAACTTGGTAAGCGCCCAGATGATCGCCAGGCATTCTTTTTCCGTGACGGTGTAATTGGTCTCGACTTTAGTAAGCATACGGCTTGCATATGCCGCAACATATTCAGGAAACCCTTCTTTGCGCTGCGCTAGGACAGCGCCGAGGCCAACACCGCTGGCATCTGAGTGTACCTCAATAGGTGCCGTTGGGTCGTAGTGGCGCAAAATGGGAGGAGACATCAGCAAACGATGGAGCTTAGTGAACGCCTCGTCGCACTCGGACGACCACGAATGGAGAGGTCCGTTGCTGCCAAGGAGCTTCGTCAGGGGCGATATGACGGCGTCGAAATTGCGAATGAAGCGCCTGAAGTAGGAACACAAACCTACAAAACTGCGCAGTTCTTTGACGGACGTCGGTTTAGGAAATTCAGCTACGGCACGAAGTTTGTCTGGATCGGGGAGGATTCCATCCTTCGCGACGACGTAACCTAGTATCGTGAGCTGCCGCGCTGCAAATCGGCACTTCTTTAGGTTCAGTTGGAGGCCAGCGTTTGCTAAGCACGTCAAAACACGCCGTAGGCGTTGAAGGTGCGTGGTGAAGTCAGAGGCAAAAACAACAACGTCGTCGAGATAACATAAGCACGCGTGCCACTTCAAACCGCGGAGAACTGTGTCCATCATGCGTTCAAAGGTTGCTGGCGCATTACAAAGTCCGAACGGCATGACGTTAAATTCGTATAAGCCGTCGGGTGTAACAAGGGCTGTCTTCGGCCTATCGACGTCAGCCATGGGTACTTGCCAATAGCCGGAGCGTAAATCTAGAGATGAAAAGAATTCTGCTCCGTGTAGGCTATCGATGGCGTCATCGATTCGCGGCAGCGGGTATACATCTTTGCGAGTGATCTTGTTCAGGCGCCGATAGTCTACACAGAACCGTACCGAGCCGTCTTTTTTCGTAACAAGGACGACAGGAGATGCCCATGGACTGTTCGAGGGTCGGATCACGTCGCGGCGAAGCATATCGTCCACTTGCTCATTAATCACACGACGTTCTGAGGCAGAGACGCGGTGTGGTCGTTGCCGCAATGGCGGTTGGGAGCCAGTGTCAATATGGTGCGTGACAGCAGACGCCCAGCCAAGGGAAGGTTGCCCGACATCAAAAGAAGACCGAAATTCTTCTAAGATGCGCAGAAGCTGTGAACGCTGAGGTGGGGTGAGGCCATCGGCAATAGATGAATCGAACACACCTGTGGGCAAAGGGTCCGACGTAGAGAGAGAACCGAGCGTGTTGTAACTGGCGCTGGACGTGTCTTCGGGAACATCCGTAATTTGTACGGCGTCGATCACTTCCACATGGCCAAGACATTCACCTTGAAGCAGAATCACAGGGTATGGGAAGGGGTTACAGACAAAAATAGCTGTGGAGCCCTATATGGCGTTCACAGTCGCAAAAGGCAGCAGCAGACCTTTTCGGGTATAAAAGTGGCCCAACGGAGAAAGTAGTGCGATGGCGTCAGAGAGGCTGCTGCACTGCATTGACACAGTCACTGACGAGATGGCAGGAACATTTGTGTCGTGCCTGACGAGTAGTTTGTTTGCAAAAGAAGCATTATCGGCAAGCGTCATATCTGAGATCGGCGACAGTTCTAGTTCGGCCCGTGCGCAATGAATGACGGCATCGTGGCGGGCGAGAAAGTCCCACCCCAGAATAACTTCGTGGGAGCTCGAGGAAATCACAATAAATTCGACGGCGTATACAACGTCCTCGATGAGAACACGAGCGGTGCACGCCGCAATCGGGTGAATACGCTGTACGCCTGCTGTTCGGAGGGCGAGTCCAGCAATGGGCGTCGTAACCTTTCGAAGGAAGCGACAAAGCTTTGCGTCCATAACTGATACAGCAGCTCCGGTATCCACGAGGGCATATGTGCGCACACCGTCAACTAACACGTCTATCACATTGGTCGGGCTACGTTGAGGACTTCCGCGTTTCGATGGGGTCGCAGTCCTTGCCTCATGGACTGCGACGATTAGTTTTCCTCATCCTGAGCTTCGGGCCGAGGCCGCATCGGTGATGGGGAGCGTCGGCGTGGAGAAGTTGAGCGGCGGATGTTGGCGGACCGGCGGAATGGTGGTGACGCAGCCCGAGGTTCGTCGTCGTAATAAGGGCGCGGAGAACTCACCATAGAACTTGGCCCATACGGTGTAGCGCTAGGCGACTGCACGCGACTACAGTAGCGTGCGACGTGGCCTGCGTAGCCGCACGCAAAACATATCGGTCGATTGTCCTCTGTACGCCACCGAGTCGTTGCGGCAGGTCCCATCCATGTGGAAGGACGCGTTGGACGTGGCGGCTGGTGAATCGATTGCATAGCAGGCTGTTGTCGGGGCATAGCGAGGACTTCGGCGTACGTGAGAGGTCCCCGCTGAGGGAGTTGTTGAGGCTGGGTGACGACTTCCGCGTAGCTGAGTGGCACAGCTGTCGGAATCTGTTGGGGCCTGGCCATGACTTCGGCGTAGCTGTGAGGCGCAGCCGCAGGAACACGCTGGTGGTGCTCAGGCAAGACCTCGTGCAGTTCTTGCGCTATGACACGGCGAAGCGGAGGCGCAAAACTTGGCGTAGGCGCGTGTACCGACTGCGGCTGTGCAAAATCCATCAACGAGAGTTGCCGGACAACTTCCTCGCGGACGAACGCCTTCATTTCTGCGAGCAACGCTGCCTGGTTGGACATGGCAGCCAAACCAGCGAGGTGTCCGTCACGCGGTAGAGATCTACGGGTCAGTGACCGCTGCCTGCGGAGTTCTTCATAGCTCTGACACAGTGTGACAATTTCAGCCACAGAGCGTGGACTTTTGGCCAGCAACATGTTAAAGGCGTCGTCCTCTATGCCCTTCAGTATGTTTCGGATTCGGTCAGACTCCGCCATGGTCGAATCGACTTTCCTGCATAGGTCCAGGACATCTTCGATATAGCTGGTGAATGTTTCGCCTGGCTGTTGAGCTCGTTCTCGCAAACGTTGCTCGGCACGCAGCTTGCGAACAGCAGGGCGACCAAGTGGGCATGGAAGTACAAGCAGGATGACAGTCTCATACCGTATCTTCCTATTTGTGCAGTTTCTGGCGATGCTCACCGAATGCGGTAGGAATCCTGCAGCCCCCGACGTTGATTTCAGCAGCATTTCTTCGACGAACACAGTTTCCAGGCTTGAACGGGGTGCAATCGCACCCACCTATCCGTGAGTATCTTGGCTTTCACACTTGGAGCGCGCCTGACGCCCTTCCCGGACACTGCCAGCACCGCCACCTAGGCAGAGTGACGTCAACCCAGATATCGCCAAGCATAAAAGCGGACATCTCCCGTGTCGTCACCAGTGGGCATGGAAGTACAAGCAGGATGACAGTCTCATACCGTATCTTCCTATTTGTGCAGTTTCCGGCGATGCTCACCGAATGCGGTAGGAATCCTGCAGCCCCCGACGTTGACTTCAGCAGCATTTCTTCGACGAACACAGTTTCCAGGCTTGAACGGGGTGCAATCGCACCCACCTATCCGTGAGCATCTTGGCTTTCACACTTGGAGCGCGCCTGACGCCCTTCCCGGACACTGCCAGCACCGCCACCTAGGCAGAGTGACGTCAACCCAGATATCGCCAAGCATAAAAGCGGACATCTCCCGTGTCGTCACCAGTGGGCATGGAAGTACAAGCAGGATGACAGTCTCATACCGTATCTTCCTATTTGTGCAGGACGGTCATTTTTCTATGCTGCCTACTAAATGTTTCAGGTCTGAAGACCGCTTTATAATTGTGCTTCCATGCCCAGAAGCAGTGTGTGGTTCTTTTTGCAAGTTACTGTTGTTGTTGAGTGGCGACATAGAGCAAAACCCTGGTCCCGATGATAACGTTATGGCCGAATTGCTTAAAACTGTAAAAGAAGCAAACGCGCGTTGTATTCGCATTGAAACAAACCAAAGCAGTATGTCACAGGCGATAGAAGAGCTTAAACTTTCACAGCAGTCCATCACACTTAGCATCACCGATATGAATGAACGCCTACAAGCTCTAGAATGTCACACTATTGGCTTTGAGACGTTGCAGCAAGAAATGAGTGACACATGTCAAAATATAAAACGCGTGCAGCGAGAAACCGCCACGCTTCGTGGGCGACTTGACGATGCCGAAGACAGGTCACGACGAGAAAATCTTATATTCTTCGGGATACCCGATGGCCCGTCTGAGAATGCGCGTCAGTGCGAAGAAACAATTATCTCTATCGCCTCAGACAAACTGGATATACGTTTACCACTTGATAGTATAAAGCGTTCACATCGAATCGGGAAATTTGCCAGCGGCAAAAATAGGCCTCTAGTGGTGAAGTTTATCACATTCAAGACAAAAGAGCTCGTGTTCTCCAAACGGTCGTCTTTCGCGGGAACTGGTATCAGCGTAAGCGAAGACTTTTGCGAAGCCACATGTCACGCTCGGAAGAAACTTTTGGAATTCGGTAGAGGCTTGAACACTAACTTCAAATTAAACTATAAAAGACTATTTTCGGAAGGAAAGTGCTACATGTTCAATGCCGACGAAAATTCCGTTATTGAAGTGAACACTGGCAGACAAACGAGCAATGCTGTGGCCATATCCCCAGGAGCAACGCGTTCTGGACGTGTCTATGCGGGAAATAAATAGGCTCACACGAGGGGTGGAGGCCCATCGGCAACAGCATCCGTAATCTTTACTAATATTCGGAGCGTTTTTCCTAAAAGAGATAGTTTGAACAATTTAATTAACGATACGGGAGCTGATATTGTTGTACTAACGGAAACCTGGCTCTCTGACAAAATAGAGACACGCGAGCTATTTCAATGCAACAAGAAATTTACTGTATATCGGCTAGACCGCACCGATAGAATAGGCGGTGGTGTTTTAATTGCTATTAACTCTAGTTTTGAATCATTCCTTTTGAATGTAACTACTAATTTGGAATTGCTGTGGTGCTGCCTATGGTTTCAAAAAAATAATCATAGGGGTCTGTTATCGTCCCCCTAATCCCGATAGCGATTTTGCAGACAAAATTCATGACACCCTAAGCGAAATATCCGTTCGATTTCCTGGATCACCTGTGTTTCTTTTAGGTGACTTTAATTTCCCCACTATCGACTGGTCGCGTTCCTGCCCCTTTTCTAATACGACATCTGCAGAGGCTACAGGATTTCTTAACGTTTGTGTAGATTTTAACCTTGCACAGCTCGTTATCAAACCAACACGCGTCACATCTACTACAAGTTCGTTGCTCGACTTGATTCTTACCACTCATACTGATGAGGTTTCACCAGTAACCCACGTGCCTGGCCTAAGCGACCATGACATCTTACACTTTAACATTTCCATCCCGCCTACAAAAGTAAAGAAATGCACCAAGCATATTAGGGATTACAAAAAGGCTAACTTTAACGCTATAAACTCTGAGCTATCATCCTTTCTTGACTACTTCCTTATAACACGTGTAGACTTATCAATTCAAGAAATGTGGTTGCCTTTTAAATCTACAGTAATGCATCTTATCTACAAATATATTACACTTAGAATAATTCATCAGTCTTCTAACACACCTTGGTACAATAACCATCTGAAAAGATTATCCAATAAACATCCACACTTTTTCGTTCCGCCAAAAGGTCACTAAACGCTGATCGATGGTTAGCATATACATCCGCTGCGAAAGCCTATACAAGCGCTTTAAAGACGTCCAAATTTAACTTCTTTAACTCAACCCTACCATCTCTGTTGAAAACTAACCCAAAACGCTTTTGGAACGTTATGAAATGTACCAAAGGTAGCGCTATAAGTCTCGTAAACGATTCAGGCGATCAAGTTCCGAATCATCTTTGCGCTTCTGTACTAAACAACACGTTTGCCCAATCATTCTGCACAGAAAATTTAAGTGACTATCCCCCTTTTACATCCCTCAACTTTCCAGCGATGGATCCCATTACCCTGGACCCAGCAGGTATCCGAGCCAGAATTTTCACGATAAAGCGGTCATCATCATGTGGTATTGACGGTATTAATTCCAAGTTTCTCCAAAACACTGCAGAATACAGCTCCATCATACTTACCTTTATTTTTACTACATCACTTAACGACAGTGCCCTACCCATTGATTGGAAAACCGGTAAGGTTACCCCGCTTTTTAAATCGGGAAGCCCACATCACCCTTTGAATTACAGACCCATCTCATTAACTTCGGTACCCTGCAAAATTTTTGAGCACATCATTTTCACTCACCTTGTAAACTTTCTTGAATCAAACAATTTTTTTAGCCCTTATCAGCACGGTTTCAGAAAATCTTTTTCTTGTGAAACACAACTAATAACATTCACTAATGACTTGCATGCGTTCTTGGACTCGGGTTTTGCGACGGACTGTATTTTTTTAGACTTTTCTAAAGCCTTTGATAAAGTTAATCACCAGTTACTTATCTGTAACCTAAGCCTTCTAAATATTGACCCTTTAATATTCAAATGGATTTGCAGCTTTCTTTGTAATCGTACCCAATATGTAACCATCAATGACAATGACTCACCAGAGGTGCCAGTAGAATCGGGTCTACCACAAGGCTCTGTGTTGGCGCCTTTACTTTTCCTCATTTATATTAACGACCTGCCTAATCAAATCACTAGCTCTATTTGTTTGTTTGCCGGCGATTGCGTAATTTACCGAAAAATAACTAATGATTCTGATATGCTTACATTACAATCAGACCTTGATAACGTTACAACCTGGTGCTCCCGCTGGCACATGAATCTTAACCCTTCAAAATGTAAATTCATGAGAATCTCATGCAGCCAAGTATCTTTTTATACCTACCATCTTAACAAAATGGCACTTGAATCAGTATCTTGTTATAAATATCTCGGAGTGGACATTACAAATCTCTCATGGAAACGACATATCGAACACATTACATCAAAAGCTAACCGCATGCTGG
Organism: Dermacentor albipictus; assembly: GCF_038994185.2. Classification (NCBI taxonomy): domain Eukaryota; kingdom Metazoa; phylum Arthropoda; class Arachnida; order Ixodida; family Ixodidae; genus Dermacentor; species Dermacentor albipictus. The sequence goes on along the minus strand of NC_091822.1, from coordinate 22,074,792 downwards.
GCTATCTTAAACGAAATTTTTCACTCGCACCTTCTTCCCTAAAAAAACAGCTATATGTCACCTACATTCGGCCTAATCTAGAGTATGCATCCTCAATATGGGACCCTCATCAATTAACATTAACAGCTTAGAAGCTGTGCAGAATCGGTCCGTTCGTTTTATTCTTAACAATTACCAGCGCACAGCAAGCGTAACTAGCATCAAACTTGCCCTCAACATATCTCTCCTTTCCAAACGCAGAAAAATCGCTCGACTTTGCCTGTTCCATAAAATATACCACTTAATTCCTACACTCAAATCGCGCTTTATCGAACCAGCCTCTTTTACTTCTGCACGCATGGACCATCGTCATAAGGTGAACATCCCATTCCACAAAACGTCTACCTATGGTAATTCATTTCTTCCAAAATCATGCCAGGAATGGAATCACCTACCGGATCCACTAGTCTGTATAACTAACACAGATAACTTCCGTAAGGCACTTACTAATATCATCTAGTATGCCTTGATATGAATGTATAACGAAGCATTTCCGTTTTCTCCTGAACAGTATTCTTGATAAGTTTTCTTTTTTATTATCTACCTAATCTGCAAACATTGTATATTGTATTATACTTTATTTTCTATCATTCTGTGCTTATCGTCTCACTCTAACCTGTCCTATACACCATGTATTTATATTTAATCTGTATTACTGAAGTTTTCCGTTTTTCTTTGTATAATTATATTTTTACCGCATTATGCTTTTTTGTGTCGCTCTCGAGTTATTTTTACGTTGTACCATGCATTGTAATCTGATTAGTATTCGTGTTTCCTTTCTCCTTTCTTGCATACTTATCTGTATTTATTAGCCCCTCCCCTCTGTAATGCTTCATTGTAAGCCCAGAGGGTACTATAAATAAACAAATAAATACATCGGCGAGGGAAGTCTTAAATTCCGGCCATGTCTGGAACTCTGCTTGATGGTTGTTATACCACAGGCTGGCAACTCCAGCGAGGTAGAACAGAACATGGTTCAGTTTGGCCGCTTCGTCCCACTTGCTATGGTCGCCTACCCTGTCGTACGTCGTGAGCCATTCGTCCACGTCAGTGTCGTCCGCCCCAGTGTAGATAGGAGGGTCGCGATGACGAGGCACCCCGGGACACGCAGTGGGTGCAGGAGGAGGCGTTTGCTGGGAGGCGTCTTGGGGCATGGTAGATGGTAGGGTACGAGACCGGAGTTCCAGGATGATCGCCTGAGGGTACCCATCACCTCCACCAATTCTAAAGGTGTTCATTTGGCAGAGCTTGGAGCAGCGCAACGTCGACGGGCAGGGCAGTCACAGCTTCCAAGCACGAGAGCCGTTGCTGAGCAGGAGCGCTCGACCCACTACTGTTTAGAGCCAGTAGCGCTGAACCCACTAGCGTCTCTCTTCGCTACAGTTGGAGTATTTTGGATAGCATAATACCAGAATATATTTTGGTACTTTTTTAGAATTTTGCATCGATAAGGTCAATTCCTAGGCTTGAGGACACCATCAATGATTCGATAATTTTTTCGATGCCAAGGGGGTGAATAATTAGTGGATCCATTGTTAGAGAATCAAAACACTGCACGTTGGGAAGTGTTGTAGACGAGGTTGTAACACAATTACGGCAAAATGCATCATTTAATACCACAGAGCAGTCGGCAAATGGAATCGCATCTTCAGAAGAGTCAAGTAACGTGATTTCGCTATTACGGTCGGGGTGAATGGTTCGCCAACACTTTTTTGGATCATTACTGAGCATAGCTGGCGAGTATTTTGTAGGAAATTATTACGAGAACATTTCAGTGCGGAGACAAACATTATTCGCTTTCACATATGCATTCCACCGCTGCTCGGAGGGAGAATGCTTGGCAGAGCGATAAAGCCGCTTTTGTTTGTTACAGAGTCGTTTTAAATTCGAGTTATACTAAAGTGCTTTTGAATGCGAAGAAATAGTGCGCATAGGTATGTGCTTGTCGATTAGTTCATGTACTTTTGTTGTAAACATATTCCAGTTAGTTTCCGTGGTACGGCTTTCAATATCATCTAAGAAAACGTTGAGAAACGTAGACAGTTCGATAATTATAGCTTCAAAGTTTGCTTTACTGTAATTACGAAGGGACTTTTGGACTCTCCGGTTTATCGACTGACAATATTTTACTTCAAAACAGAGCGGTAAATGATCGCTAATACCTGGCAGATACGATAAATCAGAGACCATATCAGGACAGTTCGTTAGTATAACGTCAAGCATATTTGCCGTATTGAGCGATAGCCTAGTAGGTTGAGAGACAAGCTGATAAAGAGAAAATGCCGAGCAAAGATTAATGAAGTCAAAGCTTTCTGATGAAAACGGTTTCAAAGCCGGTGGCTCAGAAGACCAGGAAATGTTGGGAAAGTTGAAGTCTCCCAAAAGAAAAATGAAAGCGTTAGGATGACGTAAAATAACGGTATCAATGGCATCATGTAAGAGGGCAGCAAAATTTGAGCAATTATTGGGTGAACGATAGCAAACCCCAAACACAAAGCTTTTATGGCAGATATAAGCGTGCGCCCACACAATTTCTAGATTAGTTTGAATATAGGTGGACCATAGGTGGACCATATAGGTGGACGGAATATCTCGCGAAATAGCCGACATAACACCGCCTCCGTCACGTGATTCACGGTCACAGCGATAAATGCTGAAGCCAGGTGCGTCATGAAATATTTCGTTGTCAGTAATGTTTGGGTGAAGCCAGGTTTCAGTGAGCGCAATGATAGATGAATTGCACGTGTCAACAACTGATTCAAGTGACTCACGCTTATTAAGTACGCTTCTGACATTTGCCAAAAGTACAGACACAATTGGTGCCGGCAACATACCACCACGTCCCCTCGCGCTTACCTATGGTGATGTTTCGCCAGTCAAGTTTGGCGCTGAAGCTCGCGATACACTGTTAGTTGAATCACCAGTAATGGGCGGGTTTAGCTCTTTAATGTTGCTGCCGGCTGCGTCGCACACGTAACGTTTATTGTGGACAATGGGCTTCTTGTGCCGCAGCTGGAAGTTCCGTGACCCGGGAAAATCTTTGACAAATTCAACCAGCTTTCTTCTAGCATGGCGAGTGGCGGCGAAAAGTCTTCGGCACCTGACATTCCATCCGCTTTGAATTTTGACCGTAATTCCAGCACTTTTTGTCTAGTTTTAAAAGAAGTAAACTTTAAAATAACAGGCCGACATCCTGATGCTGTGAAAGTGCCTAAACAGTGTGCGCGTTCGATCTCGGATTCCGAGATGCTACTGTCCATCATGGTGGACAACACGGCGAGCGCTTTCTGCATCTAGATCTAGATTCTAGATCGTCTATGCGATTCTGGATTGAAGCTTGCTGTGGCGTCAGGCGCGTGGCAGTATCGTGCACGGCAGCTATGTGATGACTCGTGGAGCTAGAGTCGATGCTTTTACGTTCAAGAGTTTCAATGCTGTTAAGCATGTCAGTGAGCCTATATTCTAATGTTTCTTGGTTAGACTTATTTTATTTTATTTATTTATTTACAGATACTGCCAGCCCTTACACAGGGCTATAGCAGGAGAGGAATATGAACAATTATAAATCGCATATTTTGCACAAGGAAAATCGTACATTGAAACACAAAAAAGGGGACAATAAATTAAAATTAATAACACCAAAAGGTAACAGCGTAAACCACTGAAGATAACAAGGACACAAAGTTAAGTATATTATTTACAAACTAGGATATTTCCAATGTGTTTTGTGAAGAAATTAATGGATGAGGATGAAACGGCTTCTTCCGACAGGGAGTTCCATTCTTTGATAGCTCTCGGGAAAAAACTGTATTTGAAACAATCGGTATGTATAACAGGGGGACGAATGAACATTGAATGACGATGTCTAGTGGTTTCACCAGAAAGAATTCCAAAAAAGTCTGTATGCCTTATATGAACATGATGATGAATGATTAGGTAAATATATTTAAGTCTTTCATATTTAGATCTAGCCTGTAATGTTGGTAGGTTTGCCTGTACACAAAGTTGAGAAGGGGAGTCCGTCCGCTGATATTTATTGAATATAAATCTGACTGCCAGACGCTGTATTCGTTCGATTTTTGATATATTTATAGCGGTGTAAGGGTCCCAGACCACCTTAGCATATTCAATTATATGTCTAATTAATGTTTTATAGGCTAGAAGTTTCGTTTCTAGAGTTGCGAATGGCAAATTGCGCCTCAGACACCAGAGTGACTTGTTGGCCTTGGCACACACATAATCTATATGGTGGTTCCAGCGAAGATCACTTGTGAATATCATGCCAAGATACTTATGCTGATCAACTCTAATCAGTTCATGATTATTAATAAAGTAAGAGTAGTTTAAGAAATTTAGCTTTCTAGAGACTGTCATAACTACAGTTTTTAACGGATTTAGCACCATTTGCCATTCATGACACCATTTCTTTATTTTTTGTAAATTTGCTTGTAATTTAGCCTGGTCTCCTACCGCATCTATTTTATTGTATATAATGCAGTCATCTGCAAAGACCCTGATGGAAACATCTATTTCATTCGGGAGGTCATTTATAAATAGGAGGAATAAAAGGGGGCCCAAAACACTGCCTTGGGGAACTCCAGACTTAACGCGTGAAATCTGAGACCTTGTACCATTAATTTCGACATATTGCTCACGAGAAAGAAAATAGGATGAAAACCATTGAGTAATAGCAGCATTTTTGAACATAACATCAATTTTTCTTAGTAGTTTATGGTGAGACACTTTATCAAATGCCTTAGCAAAGTCCATGAAGATCAGATCCGTCTGTCCCCGAGAGTTAATATTTTCTGAAAGATCATGGGCTAATTCGATGAGCTGAGATGTTGTGGATAGGCCTTGACGAAAGTCATGTTGGTGGATAGATAACAAATTATGTTCATTAATATAAGTTAACAGATGTTTCGAGACGATATGTTCAAGCATCTTTGAACAGGTACTAGTGATTGATATAGGACGATAATTTGCTAAATTATCAGCACTGCCGCTTTTGAGGACAGGAATCACTTTAGCTTGCTTCCATACCTTTGGTAAAAAACCACTATGAAGTGAAGACCGAAAAATTAATGCAAGATATTTAGAATTCCATTCGGCATAGCGATAAAGAAACTCGTTAGGGATGCCATCGGGTCCAGGGTTTTTCTTTATGTTCAAACGAAGCAAAAAGTTGAGCACACCTTGTTCAGAAATTTCAACGTCAGCAATAGGCGGCCTGTCAGATGGAGTTACAATAATCGGCATAATCCCGTTGTCTTCAGTGAACACAGATGCAAAATAATCATTGAAACTCTCGGAAGAAGGATGCTCATTAGATTGTGTCGTTGAGCGAACATTCGGTGATGGATTAATATATCTCCAAAATTTACCCGGTGCTTCTTTTAGAAATTTTGGGATTGTGATGCCAAAGAACCTTTTTTTGGATTCTTTCACAAGTATCTTAAGATTCCTTCCAAGACATTGAATGGTGGAACGAGTCTGAGAGCTAGGATTCTTTTTACAATTCTTTCGTTTACGTTTTATTACCCTCTTTAAGTGTATTATTTCTCTAGTTATCCAAGGGCTTCTATTGCCAGTTTTCTGATTGTTTTAATAGCGGCTATTGCAGGCGCTTGGCCCAATGAAAAATATTTTGATAGTTCCTTGATGCAGTCATTTGTCTTTTTCAGCATCTGCATTATGACACCTATCTGCGCGTGCTCCGAATCGCTTTCGGTTTGAGTAGATCGAGTGCGGGCTGCACGAGGGTTAGTCTCAATGTCACCGCAGCAGAGCAACAACAAAGAAGAATGAGAGCAATTGCACAGGGTTTCACAAAGCACCCGTGGGCATGGGAGCACTACCAAGCAGCGGTCGTCCGACCTTCTAGCGAAAATAGAAAAGCGGTTACACACCTGCGGAGCGTAGAAAACGAAGGGATTAGCCATGCTTCCGCTACGGCTGCTCCCATGCCCACTGAAAGCACAAGGTTGCGGCCAGGCATATAAATACGGGGCGGGACTTGATTCTAGCGTCGATCTTGTCAACTTGATACCAGGGAATTCGGTGATCCGAGGCATGAATTCGTTGAGTGCGCGCGCACCTTCCAGGCGGTAGTGCTGTACGGGGCTTCCGGTGAGCGACACTGTCAAGGGCGGTATGGCGGACGGCATGGCGACCACGTAGTAGACAACCAGGGTAACAAGGGCCTGCGGAGCGAAGAAAACGAAGGGATTAGCCATGCTTCCGCGATGGCTGCTCCCATGCCCACTCAATGGCTTTCATAGCACCTACGGTCACGATAACTCTTGAACGGGGTGGGACGCTCACTTCTTCCTTCAGAATACTCAGGGCAACGTAATTTTTCAGAGTTCTCATCGAAGGGATGGCCTCGTCCGTCGAAAGCGTGGTCAGCTTGGAACGCAGGTCCATGATCGCCGGATGCTCACTAAGGAAATCCATGCCCAAGATCACTTCGTGGAAGCATGGCGGTAGCACAACAAAGGTCGCAGGATAGGTGTCTCCTTTGATAGTCACTCGCGCTGTGCATCGTCCTGATGGCGTAAAGAGGTGGCCCCCTGCGGTGCAAATTTGTGGGGCCATCCCAAGCGGTCGTGACTTTCCACAACTGCGCAGCGAATGTTCCATTCATCACTGAGTAACCGGCTCCAGTGTCAACTAGAGCGGTAATTTTCCAGCCGTCGATAGTCACTTCTAAGTCGGATGTCTTGGTTCTTGCATTGCACGTCGCCCTCGGCATCGGGTTACTGGTTCGTCGCATATTCGAGTCGTGGGTGGGGCGTATCGTCGAAGCTTTTCTGGGAGGCGGCGTCATTTTGAAGGCAGTTCGCGTCCTGGTCGGGGTTCTCATTTCCTGCGGCCTCAGTGCAGCGATTGGAGCTTCTTCATGTGGCGTAGCGGGTGTAGAGTCTTCGTGGAGCGTGGTCGGTGGAAGATCTTCGGCGTTTCGCTCGTGAGCAACCTCACCTCCAGAGGTTGCTGTCTTTAGTTTCCCCTACGGGGGCTGGGAGACCTTCCCCGTACCGCGGCGGCGTAGCTGCGGCGTGGCGACGCAAAGCGCGAGGTTGACGGTGATGATGAGCGCGAAAGGCCGCAGGTACTCGTCGATTTCCTGCGGACGTTGGCCGAAGCCTGGTCGTGGGACGTCAACGGCAAATCCTCGAAGACCGATACGTCGGTACGGGCAGTGACGAAGAATATGGCCGGTCTCAGCGCAATGGAAGCACAACGGCCGGTTGTCGGAAATCCTCCAGGTGTCGCATTCCCTGGGGCTTGAGCGTTGCTCGTAGGCTGGGCGGCCGGGGGCAGGGAGGCGGTGTTCGGGAACAAGTTGTTCATGTCGGGCAGGATGTAGTTGTTGTCGTTTGGGCTGAGGAGTGCGTACTACAGCGGCGTACATCATGGCCTGGGGTTCTGTGGCCGTCGGGGTGCCAAGCGCCTGTTGCACTTTTTCCCGTACCACATCCGTGAGAGTTGCTGCTTGCGGCTGTGCGGAAGATGGCAGTAATCGGCGTAGCTCCTCGCGAACGATTTCGCGGATCACTTCCCGCGTGTTGTAGCTGGTGGTGAAGGTCGTGTGCGGACGGATTGCACAGACAGAGGAAGGGCGGTTGTATAGCCAAGCCCGGACGTCGAGGGTCTTCTCAATTGTGCTGGCTTCTTGCATGAATTCCTCGACTGTTTTTAGCGGCGGGAGGACGAGGCTGCCAAAGAGTTGTTCCTTTACGCCGCGCATTAAAAACCGAACTTTCTTTTCCTCGGTCATCTCGGGGTCGGCGCGGCGAAATAGGCGCTTCATCTCTTCGACGTAACCACGGACGGGCTCATTTGGCAGCTGGATCCTGGACTCGAGCAGTCGTTCGGCTCTTTCTTTCCTCACGACAGTGCTGAATACCTTCAATAGTACCCATGTCGTTAGGGACTGCTCGTGGTTTTCGTACCACGTGCGTGTGGAGCCCTCCAATGAGAAAAATACCTGTCCAATTTTTGCCGCATCATTCCACTTGCTGAACGATGCTACGCGCTCAAATTGGTCCAACCATTCTTCGGGGTCTTCGCCTAGGAATTCATTGGCGGTTGGCGGCACCCGCGGCTGCTGCAGTATGATTGGTGTCGTCATCTTCGGCGAGGTTGCGGTACTCGTAGCGGCGTCTTTTCACTTTCTGGTGCGGTCCGACAGGGTCCCGAACTCAGGATCCTCTCCCTGGAGACGTCAGCTGGCTCGCTGAGCTGCTGGCTCGTATTCGGGTGCGAAGCGCTGAGGGCTGGCTTCACGAGTTGAAGGAGGCGTGCGGAACATGGAAAGCTACCCAGCACCTCCACCAGATGTCACGTAGTGGTGAGGGCAGTCGCAGGAGCGATGAAGACGGACAAAAGTTCAACAGAAAACTGTTTATTGGGCTGATTTTCACCCACAATGGACTGAATCACTCGGTGGCGGCGAAGCGACCAGCGTGCTCGGCGGTCGCCGAGCATAATGCCCGCCGCTGTCGTACGAGCTCAATTTAAAAGCTGATAGCGAGCTTTCTAGATAAAGCATGCAAAGTTACTAGAACATTCTCGAACAACCTAGAATCAGCTCTGTCTGGGTGCTATGAATCGAGATGAATCTGGGCGCGTCTTGCGTCGCAAACGAAGGGATAAAGCGGCGTGGCGGCAGATTTGAAGAATGAACAAACACTGCAAAGATTCGCGGCAGTATGACTACGTATAGGACTTCCTTACTGGTCGCCGTGCCCACATAGCGATCGGCGGACTGGAATCGCAAGACATAGACATAGGCTGCACGGGCACGCCGCAGGGCTCCATCATCTCGCCCATGCTCGGGCTTCTCGGGGGGCCCCAGAAACTAGCAGAGATAGAAGGCCTCCACCACAGCTTGTACGCCGATGACGTCACGCTCGGGGTTGCTGAGGGAAATGGCGGCCACGTAGAGCAAAACGTTGCAGGCGGCTGTCGACGCGGTGCAGGAGTATCTGCGCGACACGGGCCTCGAATGCTCCGCGGCCAAATCGGAGCTCCTGCTCTACATACCCACGCGCAGGGGCCGCAAGCCTAAGAACGCCGATTCCGCAGCCGAGCGCACAGATAAATTATAGTAGTCACATCGGACGGCACCGTCATCCCGCATGTTCACAACATCAGGGCCTTTACGAGCGGCGACGCGGTTTCGCGGTCGCAATGACGGACCACAGCGGAACTTGCGTCGCGAGCGCGACGATACGCACGGAAAAGACGGAGGCGGCCGAGGAAATGGCGATAGCCCTCGCTGTGGCAACCACGGACGCCGAGGTGATAATAGACAGCTGTAGTTCCGCGTCCGCAGGAGCTCTGCGTACGCAGCAAACCCGCGGAGGCGTCAGTGCGCATGCGCAGTACGCAGGAGCCCGCACGGTATCTTGCGTGTACTCGCAACTTTTCAAAAGCAGCGTAGCGTCCGTTGCGGGCTCAGCGGGCCTTGCGGGACGCTCTCCCGTGTTCTCGCGTGTCCGCGAGAGTGCGTTTTTCGATGTCGTTTTTACTGAAGATATGACTCCGGCTTGCCGTTTGACTTCGTGGCGGCTGATATGGGGAACCAGCGCTGAAGTTTTCACGACGCCTGCAGCGCCACCCTGGCGGTCAGAACGTGCTCAATGCAGCCGCTCCCGCGGACGAAAATTGCTAGTGGTAGCGGCGTTGCGTGCGCTGAAAGTCGAAGGAAAACAAAAGGACGCGCCGACGGTACTGTTGCGTATACAAGTGTCACAATTACGTCGGAATGAGGGAGGATGTATCCTTCTGCGTATTTCCATCTAAACCCTACAAACAAGAACGGAGGCGGCGTTGGATCCAAGAGTCAGGCGAGCGGAGTAAGTTTCCGTGTTGTCGCCCTGTCAAGCGCTGTCGGGCTGGTTTCTAAATCGAATTTCGCGTGTGTGCTTGGTTTATTCGATAGTGAAGACGGTCAGCCGTGGCAGTCAGTACCCAACAGCAGAAGCTGCAGTCGGCATTTCGTCGGAAACAAAATGAGGAATAGAATGCACCATCAGGCATATGTACGAACCATTTTTCCTTCGCAATACCACCGCCAAGCTCCTTCCAATGCCGGCACACCAAGCGAACGATACGAAAGGTAAATAGTTTCCATTCATTGCCAAGAATAATGTGGCAGGGAAGCTGCCTTGTAATACGACTTGTGTACGCATACTGCCGGCGCACGTGCCACTAAGCCGCCTATGTGTTTTTGAAAACGCGCATGAGGATGAGGACGTGGCGCTGAGATGCATCCGGTAAATTTATGTAATTAGTGCTAAATGTAGCCAGGGTTGCTATGGGTCAAGCAGCGGAGCAGTCAAACCTTTGCTTCCCCGAGTCAGCTGATGCGATAAAGCTCTCTTCTCCATTGACTGCTGTGGCGAAGTAACATCAGAATTTCTTATGTCTAACCAGAGAAGTATGGAATGTCTTCAGGCCAACTAATACTTCCGAAACCATAGCGCAGAAAGGCCGGCGCCGTAACTGCTACATTTGCGAGTCAGGCTGCCGCACAAGCATGGGAATGGCACACGGCGCAACCATTTAATAAACGCACGTGCTTGCCGCGACACACAGCGAAAAGTACATAAAGCTTAAAAAGCTTCTTTCGTCATTTCTTCACTTGATGGCTAGCTTCTTTACCAAAACTGTCCACTTGAAGCGGCGCAAAAATTGGAACATGCGAACTATGAAACGGCCGCGGACGTGTCGTCTCGTCGAGCGGCTGGAGTATGCCGCGTTTCCTCGCCAGGGCGGCGTGCAACGCACTTTTTTCGTTTATTCTATGCGGACGACATTGTGTTGCTAGCTAACAAGCAAAGTGATTTGCAGCGTCTGGCTAATATCTGTGGACAGGAAGGCAACGATTTAGGCTTGAAGTTTAGTGTTAGAAAATCAGGTGTTATGGTATTCAATGAAAACAGTGAACAGACAGTGGAGATACAGGGCCAAGAAATACCTCGGGTAACAGAATATAAATACCTTGGTATATGGATAAACGAAGGCAATGGATATATGGAAACACAGGAAAAAAACATAACAGTAAAGGGGAAGAGAAATGCAGCCATAATGAAGCACAGAGCTCTATGGGGATACAATAGGTACGAGGTCCTCCGAGGTATGTGGAAAGGTGTAATGGTTCCAGGACTTACTTTTGGAAATGCGGTTGTTTGCTATAAATCAGGGGTACAATCAGGACTCGACGGGAACCAAAGGTCAGTGGCTCGCCTCGCATTGGGCGCTCACGGGAAGACTACAAATGAAGCTGTGCAGGGTGATATGTGCTGGACTAGCTTTGAAGTGAGGGAAGCTCGCAGTAAAATTGAGTATGAAGAACGGCTGAGGAATATAGAAGAAAGTAAATGGGCTGGGAGAGTGTTCAGGTATCTGTACAGGAAAAACATTGATTCACAGTGGAGGAAAAGAACTAGGAAGCTTACCAGCAAGTATGCGGCCTGTAGGGTGGACAACACAACAACAAAGTCAAGCGGAAAGTCAGAGAAGCTGAATTAATCTCATGGGTAGCGGCAATGGAAAAGAAACCTGCCATAAGTAACTACTTAAGAGGCAAAAACGAAATCAGGAAAGAAACCATTTATGATAACTCAAAGGGAAGCTCATTACTTTTCGAAGCGAGATCAGGATGCCTTAGAACACGCACCTATAAAGCGAGATATAAGAAGGACGAAGAAGCATGTGCTTGCTGTGGTAAAGCTAGGGAAACTACGGAGCATGTTTTATTAGAATGTGAAGACGTCTACCCAGCGGTCGATTTAGGCACCACCGGCCTCCTTGAAGCCCTTGGGTTCAGAGGGAGCAGTGGTAAAGCAAACATGTCCGCAATAGGCTTTAGTAAGAGGCGACTGCAGGATTGGTGGAAGAAAAGTAGGGAAACGACAAAAGACGGAGACGTACAAAAGCACAGTTCGCAATAGGAGATCAGAAAATTTGGGCGTGGTAGTTCACAGTGTTTTTTTTTTCTTTTTTCATTGATTAACCTAGGTAGAATATCAGGCAGTATAGTAGCAAGAGCTTGGTGGCGCAACCCACCGCCCCGTTCCAAAGGGGATGCTCATAACATCCATCCATCGACGCGCCGCCTATCCAGCGCTGGTACCCCATTGGCCGCACAGTCTCAGAAGGGGGCGTACTTGCGGCGCTCAGCAGCACACTACTGGTTCTTACTCCTGCAAGTTATCAATCCCTTTCTCAACTTTCGCGTCCGCCCAACTATTTCCATTTCATGCGCGCGCGCTTAGCTACGTAAGCACGACATCCCGCGCTGCGTACGTGGTTGGTTGCGGACGCCCAACTAAAGCTGTCTATAATAAGCAATTCGCAGGCAGCGATACGCAACTACGCTAGCGGCCGGATTTTCCGGGAAGCGGCCCGCATTCTCCAAATTCAAGATGGTAATCGGGCAACGAGACTGCCCGCGCCGCGGCGCCCGCGCGGTAATCCCGACGTCCCGCCCACCGCGAGAGCGATGCGGGAGTGGACCTGGGGGGATCGCATGACCATTCTCAGAGACATCACGCAACACTACAGATTGAACAGATGTAAATACCCACCAGCGCACGCCAAACCTAACAAGAAACAGGCGGTTGGCTGGAGGCAATTGCGGACACAATCATGTCCGAAACCGGCGATCCTTCACCGCATGCTACCCCGACATTTATTCGTCCGACGATTGTAAAGCGCGCGGAGGCAGATCGACGCTGCAGCACATGCTGGGGGCATGCGCCGGTAGCGAGCAGCAGGAGTCCCCGACGGACGGGGTACAAATGGCAGTCTGGAACCGAGGGGCGCGTTTGGAGGCAGCCCTGCTCAGTCACGGCCTTGCTGATTAACTGCGGGCCGTCCGGCCCGCCGAGGAAGCCGCCCGTGTCCAAGGGCTCGAGGCCGTCACCTACGCTGGGGTGCTTATGGCCCCATCCCGCACAAATCGCCGGACATTCAGAATAAAGTTTTCACAAAATGTAGTGCTCCAGCGCTGTATCAGACGACGCGAAGCACTTCCCCTGTGCGCCTGCGCCGCTTCGCGACAATGCGCGGGTGCGCCGAACGCACTGGCGCTCCGCGTAGCGATGCCACGCTGAGCCGTGTTCATCCTGAGAGTGGACGACCCTGTACATGCTGGAACTTACGCGTGCACCGGAAACAACGCGACCAGGTTCATTGAGCCACGTATAAATAGTCGACGCGTCTGATCGCAGATGAGGTTCCGCGGACTGCCGACTGTGCTCGCGCAACTCCTCCTATAGATATGAGGCGTGTGCACTTTCCTTTACGAGTCCCAGGGTGTATAGCAACCAGAAGTGGGAGAACCGGGAATTATCAGGCACTTTGAGTAGTGAGGAAATACTGAGGGAAAACTCAGAGAATTTGTTATTCTATGAGGGAATATTAGCTGCAATTTTATTGAACGGGAACAAAAGTCGCGGTAATGCTGGCTCTAGTAACAGAGGAATCGCAACGAATGGCCTTTCACTCCGTGTCGTCGGCTGGAGGAATTGCAGTGTACAGTCAACGACCAACTTTCCGGACGCCCGACGATTCGGACAGCTTTGCGGCACCACCCCGTACCCTATCGGGTCAGTGTATAAGAACTACTGAAATTTTGTATGCAAAAGCCCTTCACTGCTGGATTTTCCGGATTGTATGCCGTGTCCGCAGGTCCGAAACGGCAATAATCAAAGCCACCACCACGGCCATTTTTATTACTTCACCGCCTCGAACCGGCGTTCTCGCACGCAGATCCGCTGACAGCCGTAGCCACCATGGCGGCAACCAGGTTTAGCTGCTTCGACGTTCGCTAGCAAGCTTCCTGCCGTTCGGTGCCGTGTTTTTCATTCAAAGAATTCGCCGCTGTCAGCAATCGCACCGACAGCGCCTTTGTCGTCTTCGCGATTGGCTTCGAAGCTCAGAAAGTACGACGCGTTGCGTAATGTCAGTTGCTGAAATTTAGCTTCGCCTCAATACAGCATTGTTTACACGCTGTGAAGCATACGCGACCGTATTTGCGGTGAAGCATAACAAGCGTGGGAAGGGGCAATTCTCACGGGACACACTATGTGTTCCTTAAATATACACGCATGCCCCTGCCATCTCTTGTCACAGTACAAGCACCGCTATGCCTAATAAGTGTGCTGGCAGGCCTTCAGAGCTTTTTCGGATGTTCCTGCGGTGATTTGAGCTCTTAAGGACAGTAAAAGATGTGCATTCATTTTTTCGAAGTGCCCGATTTTCGGACGTTCTAGTGGCCCCTAGGGAGCCAGAAAACATGAGACGTTGACTGCACAACTGTCCAAGAGGATGCTTCAAATATTTGGTCCCTGTGGCGAACGCGCAGCGGAAAGAGAACAAGAAGACAAAGGACCTGCGCTTTGAGGAATGAACGCGGAAGGAAGCGTATTGCAGCTTCAAAAACAAAGTGTGGCTGACGCCGAGATGCAGGTGTCGCTCATCCAAACCAAAATAAACTATTTAAAGCATTGAAGCGCAACACTGAGGTGTTGTGCGCGGGCCTAGAGCATATCAAGACCGTTGAAGTTGACTTACCTGCTCTTGCCAGAGAATCTCACTTGTGACAATGTTCGGGTCTCATAGCAATAAGTATGCTATCAGTTGATAGAAATAGCTAATATTCGACAATATTTGCTTCTTTATGCATCTCCTTTATATTCGTACTTGAGAATGTTTTACTCGATTTGCAATGGGCTTTACCATTTTCTTCGAAGGCATTTTATTCCCCGTGCATGTTACTACCCCCCCTTTCTGTTTTCTGTCGGAATAAAATAAACACTACTCCTCAATATTAAAATGGGATTAAGCCGTTTTTTTTTCATTTCTAACGTGCTTACTAGAGAGTGACAGCATCGGGTGACATGGTGTTAGCCCGTCTTGATATAGTTTAAAACAAAGTACCCTATCACTTAGGGAATTTCGTAAAGATGTTCGGGGAAAACCTGGAAAGCTCAGGGAATTTGGAAAGGTCACCGTGGCAGACACCCTGATGACATCATGCTACTTGAACCCAAATTGCGCTCGCTCCAAGCCCGGCGTGATGAAATCAGTGGGGTGCACTAGGAAGCATCCGCGTTAAATTCTATGGCAGTCGAGCCGCGTATCATAACATGATGGATTTAAGTGCACAGACTTTGTGCTATTTAGGAGATGCCGACTCGCCGCTGTCGCGGTGCTTCGAATGTTGCTTGCTTTTGTGATTCCCTCAATAGAAAGTTGGTTTCGTCGTTCATATTTTGGCTACTGTGTTCTTCACCGTCTTTACAACGTGACAATATACATGCATAGTGCCACGTGGTAGTGACGGTAAAGAAGGCAGCAAACACTGGGAATGACAAAACTAGCGTTTTATTGGGCCAACTTGTGCCCTCAAGAACAGGCTACACTTAAAGAACGGCGACAGCGGCGAACACAGTCAGCACTCGTCGAAAATCTGATCAGCGGGTTAAGTGCGTCGGCTTAGATACAAAAGTCACCGAATGTTCCAGAGTAATCGCTGGTACCCACGTGTCTTCCAAACAGTTCTACACCATTCCCGTCGCGCATACATGCACTCAGATTACAAAAGGTTCGGTGAACACAGAAGCGGATAGAACCATCGATAACTTGCGAGAAACGTCCGATACATGCAGGCGCATCCTGCGCTGTGCGATAACATTTGTTAGGCAGTGAAACGTGGTCGCCCGATAGAAATAAACAAGTACACGTCTCAATGCCCAATCTTAGAAGACGTCGTCCCGATGCTCCAAACATAAGAGGAACGCGAAACACAAAAGGACATTTTAAACAAAAGTAACAAAACAACAAACAAAGTCCAAAGTAACACAGTCCAAAAAAGAAAGAAGGCCCAAAGTTCCTCTATGCAACGTCCCGGAGTTCTTGAGCGCTGGTAGAACGGCTTAAGTCGCACAACATGGACCAGTTCAGGTCGGGAGCGGCGCCGCTGTGATAGCAAAATGCCGTCTGGCACGACCTCATAGTCGAGTGCACCAATGCGTCGGATGATCTTGTAGCGTCGGAAATAGCGGCGTAAAAACTTCTCGCTAAGCCCTCGACGACCGTCCTGTTCGCCGTCACCAAGCTGCTACCTATCGCCACAGCGCCGACAATACACTGGCCGAGCCCGTGGCTGGTCCGTCAGCCCATATCCGGAAAACTAAACGCAGCAAGCGATGGAGGTTCGGTTGTTGTTCATCGAACTGGCGAAGATCCTCTGCGACCGACGAAGACGCCGAGAAGACTATCTCGACGACATATCAATGACACGTCGCCACCCCTACGAAGCCTCGAAGCAAAGAATACGCGAACAAAAGAAGCTCTGACGACGCGACGTTCCAGCCAGAGGTCAACACTGCGCAGCCGTGATCCGACGCCAAGACCAAACTGCAACGCACGACAAAGAACCACCGACCTCGACATGCTTCTCGATGGCCACGAAGTCACGGCTTTTGTGGACCAATTAGGCCATCGTGAGTGGACCCACCACCGCCCAGTTGAAGAAAGTTAAGACTGCATGGGAAGGCCCTCAAATTCGGACAGCTGGAGGACATCTAGGAACTCCGACTGGAATCTGCACAGCAAGAATTACCGTTCATGACCGGACTTACCCAACACCTCCACCAGATGTCATGTGGTAGGGGCGATGAAGAAAGAAAAACTGTGAATGAAGAACCTAGTGTTTAGTTCGGTGAACCTGTGCCCTCAAAAACAGGCTGCACTCGAAGCACAACAGCAGCGAACACAGTCGGTGATCGTGGAATATCTGATCAGCAGGTGAAGCGCGTCGGCTTTTATACATCAGTCATTGAATGGGAGCACCTCGAGAAATCATCGAAGGAGGACCTGATGAAAAGAAGTCCGTTTTTAGTACTTACTGATAGGCTTGGAACGTTCACAAACAATTATTTGTTTAAATGTCATTGTCAGATTCCACAAAAATAATTTAGCTTTGGTTGGAAAAGTAGCCGTCTCCTTGTGTTGCGCGTGGCCGGTAAAAGCTTTTTTTCCTCGCATGTACAATCACACGAAGACGGAACGTGCAGAGCTGTGGAAAGTCACACAGGTACTGCATCCTGGAGTTTCTCAACATTTTGCGGCATTCGACTAGCACTCCATGCGTGCTTTCTTTTCGCTGTCCGGGTTGACACTGTGCTTTATGTCAGATTACTGTCCATTAAATCGAAAGTTGGTGGCAATGTTGTAATTGAACAACTTTCATGCAGCTCGCCATTTTTTTGTAATTTTATCTGGAGTAAACTTGTTAACTTATCGCTTCCTTCGCAAATTCGAAAAAAAAAAACAAATTGCAGGGATTGAACAACAAGTGGTCTCAGCAAAATATGCATGCAGCATTCACTATGCCATTAAAATTGCGCTCAGACCTATGTCACTCAAGGCGTTCAAGTTTAAGGCGCCTTCGCAGGAGGATTGCGTAATACATAGCACGCAGTCTGGGATAATTCATACTTTTAATTTAGTGTCTTTTACGTTTTTTTCAGTTTAGGCGTGTATTAGTTTGGAAAACTTGGTTATACTGGTCGTATCGTACGAAAAGCTCATATTCTTGTCTACAAGGCCCTTATACGGAGCTATTCACCCATAAATTTAACGCCGTGCGTTTAATGCAGCACATCAAGGCGCGAATAATGGCACATCGAAGCGCACGAGTGACACAGCTCATTACGTGTTGTATATCTATTTAATAAGTATGAGTTAAGAAACGTTTATGTGCTACGCTCTATATTATATGCTTTTTTCTCATTGGAATTCTCACAAACTTACCCTGTAATAGGTCCGTGTTGCTTGTATACCTCTTGCCAAATGATGTGAAGTGGCTGCAAATATTACAAAGAAGATTGCGCCAGTCAGCTTTACACTCACAAGTTACCTAACACAAATAACAAACTGTTCGCTTAAGCAATCACTCTTCTTCTTGGCCAGGGAGTCGTGTGAAGTGCCAGAGCAAACAACTATACTAAGAGCGCAGAAGGATGGTGGCGCGCCTTCCACTGGCCTGGAACATTTTCTCACCGAAAAACGGCGTTGAAGCGGAAGCCCTGACTGAAGCAAGTAGAACAAGAAATATGCACATGCAACGTACGTTTTGGAATCTATCTGAAGTATAGCACAAATGAAGCGGTCACTTAAATAATTTGCTGCTAACGACGATGCATGCAATTTTTGTTTACTTTCTTCATATGGAACGTGTAATGTCATCCAATGTGTCGCGCGCTGTGGTCAGCACAGCGTGATGCCTGCCTAGGGTTATTCTGCGGCCAATCAGAACGAACCTAGGTAGCGACGCTCTTAGGGTCCCATATGTTGCAGAAGGAGGTCACACCGAATAATTTAGTATATTGCCCTTCCGGTCATTCGCTGAACTTCAACGCAGTGCAGCGGCCTAACTCAATGCGCATCATTTGTAAATGTGATATTTCAAAACGTCACTCCAAGTTTAACAACGTTGAGTTAGCAACCTAAGTCCTACAAGGCAAGCCCTTATATTAACCTACGTGTTCACGGCATGTGTACTTTCGCGCGGCGTCCAGCTTGCTGCATCCACTGCTGCTGCTGCCACCAGTGATTTAATCTTGACCAAAATCATCCAGTAACATATTCAGACGCTACCAAGTGTCGTAAGTACGCTTGTGAATAAAACGATGCACCCTTGGTGTTTCTAAAATTCTGCAATATTATTGTGTGAAAATACTGCACATTGGGATACGCTGGTGCAGTGCGGTGAACTTCGGCTGATAGCCAAAGGGTCAATGTCGAGAACATGGGGGCATAGAACGCAAACGTCTTCCGGAGTGGCCAATATACCTGAAGCGAATGCGCGGATGAGAAAACAAGAAAATTACTTTTTTTCACGCTGAGAAAAGTCGCAGTATCGCCCGAAAGACGAAGCACCGATTCAAATAGCGAATTAGGAGACAACTATACGAAGTAAGGATAATAGTTTTATCGGCCGTATAAACATGGAAACATTCGCTTACTAACTAAATTAACAATGACATAATGTCGAAGTGTGACTGAAGGAGAACGTAGAAAGAAACAGACACACAGAGACAGCGCTGTCTCCGTGTGTCTGTTTCTGTCTACGTCCTCGTTCAGTCACGCTTACACATTCTATGATGGATTCAAAGCAACTAGCCTGCCAACGCATTTTAACTAAACAAGCACAGTGTGACGCGCGCCAAGGTAAACATGAACATATCTCACTCGATGAGTGCTAAAATTCGCTGTCAAAATGTTGCAGTGAGGAATCATGACAGCACCAGCAATCAAATTGACCTTCATGCATTTCTAGCTTTAACGCAAACGAAACGTCGAAAGCACAGAGCATAAGAACCTAACTGCACTACGCGCACTCTGTAAACATCGCAGATGACTTTGTAGATGAGGCCCGCGCGGGCGCCTACGTTGGCCACGTCGCAGATCGCTTTCACGATACGGTGCCCGGACGGGCGCGGCCTACCTATACGCACCTGGAACAGGCACCTATAAGGCGAGATGTAAGAAGGAAGATGATGATGATGATGAATATGATGATGATGATGATGATGATGATGATGATGATGATGATGATGATGATGATGAAGAAGAAGAAGAAGAAGACGTCTGCCCAGTGGTTGATGTAGGCACTACTTGCCTCCTTGAAGCCCTTGGGTTCAGCGAAAGCAGGGGAAAAGTAAACATGTTCACAATAGAGATTAATAAGAGGCGATTGGAAGATTGGCAGAAGAATAGTAGGGAAACGAGAAAAAACGGTGACGTACAAAACCAAAGTTCGCAATAGGGGGTCAGAGAGTTCGGTTATGGGAGTTCACAGTTTTTTCTTTTTTAACCAAGGTAGGACACTAGGCAGTATAATAGCAAGAACTTGGTGGAGCAACCCACCTCCCCGTTCCAAATGGGACCCTCATAACATTCATTCATCCATCCGTGAGCAGCAGCCAACGATGAAGAACGCGCGCTCCCTCGCTTCACCGCCTTGCCTCGCGCGCGGAAGGAGAGGGCGCGCTTCCAGCCCGCCTTCCTCGCTCGCGCACGAGAGATTGAGAGAGATAGGGATCTAAAGAAATGAAAGAAGCTTGATTCTGCTACCCCTGAGGGAGCACGGCGAAGCGTCGTCAGGAGAGAGGGAAGGGGACGTGAAAGATGATAGAGAAATAGGGAGGATGTGGCCTAATAAACTCCACCATGCGGGACAGGTGGCAGTCCTCAGTAAAGTTGCCAGCGTGGCAGCGGGTGCTTATAGGGTGTCTATTCCCATGTAACTTATAAACTCCAGCCGGCTCCGCAGCGCAGGGAGCTGGGGACACACCGGGAACAGCAGGTCAGTCTCTGTGCCGCGTTCGGCCGCTCACTCTCGCAACCTTTCACTCGCACATATAGCGACGATTTTATCGCCCTTGGACTTTATACAGAACCTCACGGCGACGGCATGAATGCGCCTGGAGTGTCCATATATTTGCTATCGCAATAAAAGACAACCAATGTTGCCGAGCTGACGAAGCCTCTCCAGGACAATGCTTCTTTAGGCTCCTGTACGGTTCCCGTTCGTCGCGTCTTCCAATCGGCCTGCTGACGCAGTTATGCTTTAGTGAACATTTGCTCGAAAACAGGATCCCATTCCCGACACCACCTGTGTTTTCGGTAGCAAGAAAGCTGGTGGCCTTCTCCAGCACACTGGGGCAACTGACGTTAACCTAGTGAGGGCCGTAAACGAACTGTGTACTTTACTCACAAACAATACATATTGTCACAGTTGTCACAATATTGTTATATTATCACACGTTCGAAGAAGAGGACACTGATGGTGGCCTTGGAGACGACGAAGACCTTCGCTTTTTTGCTGCTCTAGGCTTGTTGGCTCCGCCATTAAAAGCCATCGGTGAGCTTACCAGAAATAGACGTCTGTGTGCCGCCTTGCTCTCAGTTTCTCAACCATGGGGTCCTGCTAGCATTACCTGTGCCCCCGTAGTCCGCTGGGGCCCTATGACGTAAAACTTTTTCAGTATGTTTTTATTCCAATCTCCTGACGTCAAATTTGCGTAACCGCCGACGCAAACATCGGACGGTGACCCGCAGGGTTGTTTAAAGAGACCACTCAAATGCATTCCTCGTTTATAGGAGGTCACTTTTGTTTACTTTAAAAACGAATAACATTGCCTGCACTGAGCGGCTTGTCTTATCTAAGTGGCTGATAAGAGGCGAGGAGCACGGCTCGAGTGGAGTGGGATTCGATGGGTCCGACCCACTGCACTGAAAATCAATAACCGGATGAAGAGAGTGGTGCGGCGTCTGCGACCGCTTACTTAGCTTGGGGTGGCTCGTCAAAAATCGCGGCGGCATGTAACGGAAGGCTAAAAATGCCACTAAAAATTATCATCAGCTAAGAAACGTTGACTGGGCGATGTCGTAAACGTGCCGAAAGAGCTCGAAAATGTTACATAGCCACCAAAAAATATTATCGTACGCAAATAAACGCATGCTCTCCGGCAGGTGCGAGTAGTCGGTGTCTGAGCCATCGGCTGCAGCCATCTTTTATTTCTTTCGGAACGGGACAGCCTGCGGCTATTCAGAGAAAAATTCTGCTTTGTTCGGCATAAATATGTATCTTTAACGCGTACACGTCACTTTGAAGCGGTGAGTTTTCGCGGTTTTGTGACGTCGCGTGACAGGCAGGTGAAGTGGGTGCAGCCCGAAAACTTTTGACCAATTGCCGATGTCTAATGGCGAAAAGGCGTCGAATCAGAAATAACTGTTTTTCTTTTGTTTTTTGCAGGCATGAATAATCAGTGTGTTCACATCATATAAAACAGGGGGTTACCGCGGTTTTCGTGATGTCGCGTGACAGACAGGCGAAGTGGGCACGGTTAAAGAACGTTGTTGTTGGCCAATGGCGGAGGGATGATTGCAGAATTTGAATAGAAAAGCTTCGAGTCGCTTTACGTTATAGCGTCCCAGGTTACCGCACGTTCACTCCCTCCCCATCCCTATTGCCCAGAAGGAATCGCCAGCTCTCTCGTGTCTCTCCGAGTTGTTTACAAACCCGACAAATGGCGCAGCGGTGCTTCCTGCCTACTGCGTCCCGGCGCGCGCGCTTCGACAGTGGTTTTGCCACTCAAACGTTTCAGGTAAAAGGATGCTTGCAATAACCTTTGCCTCAGCCGACATAGATTCTGCCTGATTTACTAGCCGTACAGGCTCCAAATGCACGTTTGAAATGACCGAACACTTCGTTAAATTGAAACTCTGTCACGTAGTTAGTTCCTTAAATCGCGAAAAAAAACGCGGTTTTCAACGGAACTATACTCCGTTCCATACATAGCAGTCAACGCTGTGGAAGCTACGCAAGAACTTCGGCCAAGAAAAGCGAGCATTCCGCGCGTTCCGTCCATGCTTGGCTGCGCGCCAACAGCACGTGAGGCTCCTCGTGATGGGTTACAAATAAAAAACCCAAAAAAGAACAAAAAAAATGGAATGTTCTGAAACAACGCATTATCAGTCGCATACTGCAGTGTTTTTTTTAAGGATTAGAACTTGTTTCATGTGTTACGAAGAAGATCGGCAGGCTGAAAAGCCCCGTTGCCATCGCGTGGAACGTACCCAGTTCGTTCACTGGCTGCGCCCTACCTGCTGGTGCTGAGTTTGTCGCTGCTTCTCTACGAGCCGAATACTTCCCCCCCCCCCCTTACAATTGGTGGAGCTGCTGGGTACAACCAGAATTCTGCAACTTCGTAATCGGACACTGCAGCCCGTCTTCATAATGCCGGAAGAAGGACCACCACAACCACAACCCACCGCCCCGATGAATACCGTGGTCTGCCCCGGCCCGTTGCGGCAACGCGACCCACCCATCTTCAGTGGTACCGAAGACCATGACGTCGAAGACTGGCTCGCTGACTACGACCGGGTGAGCATCCACAACCACTGGGACGACACCAAAAAACTTAATTACGTGTCGTTTTATTTGAGCGGTGTCGCCAGCGTGTGGCACCGCAACCACGAACGTGATCTGACGACATGGGCGGCCTTCAAGACTAACGTGACAGAGGTATTTGGGCGCCCCGCGGTTCGCAAGCTTCGCGCCGAGCAACGTTTGCGTGGCCGTGCGCAACAGTGCGGGGAGACATTTAGAAGTTATATAGATGTTGTCGACCTCTGCAACCGCGTTGACGGCACAATGGCTGATGCCGAGAAGATCCGCCATATCTTAAAAGGCATTGAAGACGACGCCTTGCAGATGCTGTTGGCGAAAAATCCCTCGACAGTCTCTGAACTCGTCAGTATGTGTCAAAGCTTTGACGAACTGCGCAAACAACGCGTAGCCACCCGCCAATATACACCTCAGGCCACTTCAATGTCGAGCTTGGCTGCTGCCCCGGATAACACTTCGCTGCTGCTACAGATCAAGGAGTTCGTCCGTGAAGAGGTGGCTCGTCAGCTTTCCTTGATTCCAGTTACACACGGCCATCCGAGTACTCCGTTGGCGCCCGCTCTACAATCTATCATCAAGGAGCAGGTAGCCGACCACATTTCGCCTTCTCTTCAATAGGCTCCGACGGCCGCTCCCCTGACGTACGCCGAAGTCGCGATGAGGCCTGCGCCACAGACCTATACGGCCCCCTTCGCCCACCTTTGCGCCCACCCGTATCCGCTCCAGTCCGTCCACTGGTGAACTATGCACGACCTCAAGACCATTGGCGCACGGAAGACAACCGTCAGATTTGTTTTTATTGTGGCCGTGCTGGACACGTGGCACGTCACTGTCGCCTGCTTACAACTAGCGTCCCGAACAATGTGCCTCCGTATGCGCCACGTTTCCAACAACGCCGCAACTATTCGGACACATTTGAATCTCCTCCTGCCGTCGAGACCGCATTCTCCGCCACTCCTCGTTCACCTTCTCCTCGCCGCCGCTCGCTTTCCCCCATGCACCGGCAGCGGAGCCCTTTGCGCCAGGAAAACTAAATATCGCAGTTCAGGAGGCGAGAACTGCGGTGCCTGCGAAATGTATAAGGCCTCACACTTCCCCGAAGAATGTTATTGAAGTCGCAATCGAAGGAACATTGACCCTAGCACTTGTCGACACCGGCGCTGCACTTTCAGCGATAGATGCCGGTATTTGCCACAAGATCGTAAAAGTGACGACGCCGCTTTCTGGACTGCCTCTTCGCACTGCCAACGCGCAGCACGTCGAGCTTACGGCGCCTGCACTGCTCGTGTCGTAATTCAGGAGGTCCTCTATATCATAGAATTCATCGTGTTGCCATCATGTTCACACGATGTCATATTAGGTTGGGACTTTCTCTCCACACATCATGCGATCATTGACTGTGCCCGCGCTGAAATCGAGCTGTTTCAGTTTTCGACCGATATTATCACTGACCGTAAGGGCCATTGTCGCAAAATCGCTGTTTCAGACGACACCGTTATACCTGCCTGGTCTTCCACTCTTGTCAGTATCTCTTGCGAATCTGTAGATGACGGCACAGTACTCTTCGCTCCGTCCGAACTCTTAGTTCGCCGCCGTTCACTACGACTGCCGTTCGCCGTCCTCGAGTTCAAAGCTGGCGCCTCTCTCATGTGCGTCTCCAACCCATCGGCTGAACCAATTACATTACGCCGCCGTGAAAGCCTTGGCAAAGCAGAGCCAGTGACCTCATCTTCAATATTTGACACGATGGACGACTCCACTTATCTTACTGCTCTCGAGGCATCGCCTCCTCAGTCACTGCCGCGTTTTTTTACGCCAGCTATTGCCAGTGACATTACGACGACGCAGCGCGACGAACTTCTTCGCTTGCTCCAAGCTTTGCCTTCGTCTTTTGACTGCCAAGCAACATCACTCGGCCGCACAACGACTGTTTAGCACAGTATCGACACTGGGAGCCATGCACCAATTCGACAGCGTCCCTACCGAGTATCGGCGCCTGAAAGACAAGTTATCAATGACCAGGTGAACGATATGCTCACTCGCGGTGTCATCCAGCCTTCTAGTAGTCCTTGGGCATCACCAGTCGTCCTAGTCACAAAGAAAGACGGCACCATACGATTTTGCGTCGATTATCGAAGGCTTAACAAGATTACCCGAAAGGATGTATAGCCGTTGCCACGTATTGACGACGCACTTGACTGTTTGCAGGGAGCGGAGTTTTTTTCCTCCTTAGATCTCCGCTCTGGCTACTGGCAGGTGCCCATGGCTGACACTGACTGTTCGAAAACCGCGTTTGTAACACCAGACGGCTTGTATGAATTCACTGTAATGCCGTTCGGTCTGTGCAATGCGCCCGCCACCTTCGAACGCATGATGGATGGCATCCTGCGCGGCCTGAAGTGGCATACTTGCCTCTGCTACCTCGACGACGTTGTCGTCTTTTCTCCTGATTTTCCGACCCATCTTCGGTGTTTACATTGACCTGTCTGACCTGTTCTCCGGAGTTCTGACCTGTCTCCGGAGTGCTGGTCTCCAGCTTAACTTTAAGAAGTGCCGATTTGCAGCTCGAAAACTGACAATATTAGGCCACGTTGTCTCCAAAGAAGGTATTCTTCCTGATCCTGCTAAACTTCGCGCCGTATCCGAATTTCCAAAGCCCACTAACTTGAAAGCACTACGCGGCTTCATGGGCCTGTGCTCTTATTTTCGACGTTTCGTTCGCAATTTCGTTACTGTGATCGCACCACTAAACCAACTTCTCCAAGGCGACAATGAACTTTCTGCTTGGTCGGAAGCCTCTGATGATGCCTTTACGACTCTTCGTCACCTACTCACGTCTCCGCCAATGTTGCGCCATTTTGATCCCAGCGCACCTACAGAACTTCACACTGGCGCCAGTGGTGTCGGCCTTGGTGCCGTGCTCGCACAACGCAAGAACACTAATGCCGAATACGTAGTCGCCTATGCTAGTCGTGCTCTCACGAAACCTGAGGCCAATTACTCAGTAACAGAAAAAGAGTGCCTGGCTATCGTATGGGCTTTTCAAAAATTTCGTCCATATCTCTACGGTCGACGCTTTGAGGTGGTGACGGATCATCACGGTCTTTGCTGGTTGTCCAGCCTAAAAGACCCGTCGGGCCGCCTCGCTCGGTGGGCCCTCCGAATCCAGGAATATGATATCCGTGTCGTCTATCGCTCTGGACGCAAACACGCCGACGCCGATGCCCTCTCGCGCTCCCCAGTTACTTCAGACAGCAGCATTTCTACCGACAGACATGACATCTCACCACTTGACATCCTGGACATGGCATCGGAGCAACGAAAAGACCCATGGATCGTCATGATGTTCGACGTTTCGTCACATCCTCCGGCAACTTCGGCACCTCAAGCGCTACGCCGACAGGCGCAGCATTTCACAATCCGAGACGGACTTTTATACCGCCGCAACTACCACAATGACGGCCGCAACTGGCTCTTAGTAGTGCCTCGCCACCTACGACAAGAGTTCTGCTCCGCTTTTCATTCTGACCCGCAGTGTGGTCACGGCGGAGTGTCAAAAACCTACACACAGCTTCGCCTACAATATTATTGGCGAGGGATGTACACCTTCGTCCACAAATACGTACGATCCTGCATTGCCCGCCAGCGGCGCAAATGTTTCCCGCATCTCTCCACCGCACCTCTCCAACCACTTCCCTGCCCAGCTCAGCCATTTGACCGTGTCGGCATTGATATATATGGGCCTCTTCCATCTACTGGCGCTGGCAAACGATGGATTGTTGTTGCCGTAGATCATTTGATACGGTATGCTGAAACCGCCGCCTTGCCTGCCGCATCAGCAAAAGACATCGCCTCGTTCATTCTAAACAACCTCGTTCTCCACCATGGCGCACCTCGTGAACTGTTGAGCGATCGGGGCCGCGTATTCCTCCCAGATGTCCTGCAGTCACTCCTATCTGAGTGCCAAATTATTCACCTCACTACTACTGCTTATCATCCACAGACCAATGGCTTAACAGAACGATTCAACAGAACTCTTGGTGACATGCTATCAATGTATGTTGCATCTGACCACTCCAACTGGGACCTTGTACTTCCGTTCGTCACTTACGCATATAACACTGCCTCTCAAGCCACTACCGGATTCTCACCATTCTTTCTGCTTTATGGCCGCCATCCCTCCAGCACCATTGATACGGTTCTCCCGTACCGGCCGGACCCTGCTGAATGCTCACCTGTTGCTACGGTTTCTCAGCACGCCGAGAAATACCGCCAACTGGCCCGTTCTTTGACGTCTGCTCAACAGTGCCGCCAAAAAGAACGCCGTGACCTCAATCCTCCTCCTCACCCTTTCCCCGTCGACTCACTCGTGTGGCTTTGGGTCCCGCCTGTTGCTGCTCCTCGCCTTTCGTCCAAGCTCCTCCCGAAGTACCACGGGCCCTACCGCGTGGTTGCACAAACATCACCAGTGAACTACGTGGTCGAACCCGTATCGCCATCTTCCGATCTGCGTCGTCGTGGGCGAGAGACTGTGCACATGGACCGGCTAAAGCAGTATTACGATCCGCCAACCTCTTCCTAGGTCGCCAGGATGGCTACTCTTCAATTCCGGGGGTGATTGTGACGAAGATCGGCAGGCTGAAAAGCCCCGTTGCCATCGCGTGGCACGTACCCTGTTCGTTCGCTGGCTGCGCCCTACCTGCTGATGCTGAGTTTGTCGCTGCTGCTCTATGCTCTACGTCGGCGCGGTGTCCCAGCCTTCCGCACTCGCAGCACACGTCAATCTGCTTCCTGTAGAGGGAGCATCTGACGAGCATAGGTCCGTAATATACGTATCTCGGTACGTGGAATCCGTCGAACAAAACGATTATGTTGTCCGTGTTGCTCATGCGTTTCGCGTGCAGCACTCCGGGGTTGCGCTACGTCACTAGATTAACGATGATGTCTGCCGGGCTCTCGCTCTTGGAAATGTTCCTAATCGGGCCCTTGGAAGTGTTCTCCGGGGCGGCTTGATAGCTATTCGCCTCGAACTCTCGGTCTCCGATGCAAAGCTTGCTAATGGCTCCGTAGCGTTTGGCTCTGTCTTCAGACGACGTGCTGAGCACCACCACGTTCTGCTTAACGTTGAGGCAGATGCTATCTTCCCCGGCCGCTTCTCTGCCTACACTCGCCGCGTTACGTAGGCAGCAGTAAATGCGATCCGTCCCGTAATCGCGCACGTTGAAGCCGCCTCGGGGGCGTACGACGATTTTGTAATCGTCAAGCGGTAACTCTGGCATTCGGCTTGCCATGGCAACCTGCTGCATGCACTTGACGGGCGTACTTCCTTTTGTACTGCGCTGTAGTGACTCCCGTAGTCGACGTGGCTACCGTCCGTCGCTGCATGTGCACATGCTGGTTATGCGCCGACTCGGTCGCACCGTCGGCCTGTTTCTTCTTCTTGACATCGCACCACCCCGCTCCCTCGCCGAAGTCTTCCGGCCTAATATCTGTTCCGTCTACCTGGACAACTTCCATTTAACGTCAGGATATGATACACTTTGCCGTCGGTGACTGGGAGCTCCAATGAGGTCCGGCGACACTGTAGGCTTGGCACGCCCCGCCGCCGCGGCGGCCGGGCAATAGTGGCCTACGTAGAGATAGGCTTAGCTTGCCCCGCCTGCGTTGCGGGACAAAAGGCGCTGCTTATCGGCCCACCTGGCGAGACTTGGTATCGGGGGAGTCCTGATGAGTCCGCCGATCGCTGGTAGGAAGAATTACCACGAGAAGCTCGATAATCCGCCAAAAACATGGGAAAATAGAGGAGCCGACACGAAGCACGCCTGCACTCCGTGATCTTCTCTATTCAGCCTACGCAAATTTTTTGTAGTGCGTGACAAGCTAGTGAATGTGCTGGGTATCCTCGGCCCAAACCCCTCAAGCAGAAGGCCTTGTTGATCGGGTCAGCCGAAGTATAAGCGGATGAGTGTGGGCTTCTGAAGGCTACGTTGACGGCTTTAGAAAACAGTATGGAAGGCAAAAAGTGGTCTGATTGCAAGTTCCAGGAAGCTGTTCTACAGTGACACGTTCGCGGACATGTAGAACTCACTGGGTTAGTTACAAACATGTCGCCACTCTTAACAAGTGCAACGACGTGACCAAGTCTGGAGGGTGGCACTCGTTCGTGGTACCAGAACAATGAGGAGTGCTCCTCTTCCAGACGTGAATTCCGCCACTACCTGCTGGAAAGCAACAACGACGCCGAACGCTCCTTGGACGATCTATTCTGTCGCGCATGCGCATGTCTAATAAAAGTATGACCACGTACCTGAAATACATCGCGCCGGTCTTTCAGTCTCTGTCTTCACTTGGTCCAAATTAGATCTGGTTGCTAATTCCATTTTAGGGCACACGACGTTTGGATCACCGTGACTAGTTGTTCAACAAATTATGTTCTTAAGTGCTAAGAAAAAATTTCGTTTGCTAGCACACTGTTCGATCTTGAAATTCCCCACTCACCGTATAGTACATCCGGACGGTGTTCCGGATAAATTGCAGGCAGGTCACGTGCTCCACCCCACGCGAGGCCCAGTAGCGTGCTTGGCCAATGGCCAACCTGGAAGTGGCGAAGAAAAATGTGTCTCAAGCCAGTCTCTATTCCATGTCAGAAATTGTGAACGGCATCTTCGATCAATAGTACGAAGGCAACAAAGGAAGGCCGAAGTGAATATGACGGGCGCTGTACTGACAACAATACGTTTTACGTCATTGGCGAGATATTGTAGTGGAGAAAACACAGCTGGCATCAACAGGACCAAAAACCTAACGCGAACGACAGCACGAAGGCGGTGAAAGAAGACGGGAGACACGCGAGCGCTAACTTGAATCAATATATTGAAAACGGAGAAGCGGGATATAAAGGGAAGGCGTGGCTGCACATTACGCAAACGCACCCATCAAAAGATTCAGTGACGACACACGTAATCAATTCCCCCAAATATATAGCAATTGATGGTTTGGACACACAGTTTTCCCCTTAACTATCAATCATATCTGGTTCATTGATTTCACGGGTCAGTGGGAACCTGCTTCTCGTGGCAATGGTGCATTTTCGGTGCATTGGCACGCAGCTCGATTTCACACACGGGTCTGCAGTTTGGCCGGAACTGGGAACAGCACTACGATAATCACTACACTTGCACTTCCTACAGAGCACATCAAGGCACCCTACGCCTTGTCCCTCACACTTCTACGGTGTTACTGGACGGGATCATTTGCACACATCCTACTTTGGTCTATATGCTAGGCCAAATCCAAAGCCTTTCTCCCTATCTTTTGTTGGCAAATTACGGCTGTAAATGCGGAATTAACAAATTAATTCCAAGCTATCGATGTTTCTTCCACCGGCCCGACCTTATAAGGTCGGACCAGCCCGACCGGCCTGACCTTATCGGCCGGTAGCTCCGCGGCACGGCGCTGCTGTCAGTTGTTGAATAGAGTCACTGGAAAAAATTTCAGAGTACCGCATTCGTTTTGCCCGCGCCGCCGACGCGTTCATTGGCCCAACCTTACCACGTGACTTTGGAGTGCCATATACCTTACAAGCGCCGGGCGGGCCGGCTGAGTTAGAGCGCAGGCAGCGCAGGTTACCTGCGTTTTTGGTGTTCCGATTGTCGCGCTCGCGTTTGACTGCAAGGAAATCATGCCTGCCTGCTGCGCCTTCGGATGCAGCAACCGAACAGAGTCTGGAAATACTTTTTTCTAGATTCCGACCGGGAAAAATGACCGAGGGCGTCGTTCTGCGTAGTTACACAGAATCGGCCGGGAGAACTTCAAGCCTACAAAAAGCAGCCGCGTGTGCGAGCTATAAGTACACCTTGCTTGTGCTTTTCGGCACTGTTTTAGCAGATATTTACGCGAAGTGCACGCGGTGCTAGCAATGCTACGAAAATAGTTCACTGCAGGGATCGTTCGCGTCTTGCACGTTTGACGCGGGCACACGGGTACGCATTTGTTGCTCAACACACGCGGTTATTCCGTGCTCGTGGCACGCGAAGGCACACTTGTCGCGCGAGAATTCCGCGTTCTCACGAGCACCAGGTACTCGCATGATTTCTCCGCGCACGTGAACGCGCTCTCGCCTCGAGTCACTCGACCCATATGGCACTTGTTTTTGGCAGATCGTGATGATCGCAGTCAAAACAAACATGGTCAATACGAGGCTCATGATACTTCCTTTCTTCCACTTATCCTTTGCTCATTTATACATACGCATTTCGAGCTTAAAATCAATGGCCAGGTGATATTAGCAACACATGCTTCAAATTTTGAGCTTGTAAGCCAAGCACATGCAATGAACTGAAGTTAGCATACATATTATGTTTTATGTTGAAATGCTACGGTGCATACCCAAATAATGTTGTGCTTGATGCATAATAAGAAATACAAAACAACAGAACACCCAGTAGCTTTAGTTTCACTCTGTCACTATGAATGTTACATAAACCGCTCTAAAAGCACAAGAATGTTATACATCACCTATGTAACTTAGAAAAAAAAGGTGCTGCGTCACCAGCGGGCGTTCCTGCTTTTTTTTTACACAGGCAGTAAATCTTGGCAGTCTAAGAAAACAGTCATAAATAAAATTAGAAGAGTAGCCGCTCACGAACGCACTAGACAGCCGCGTCATAAATCACAATGTAGCAAACTTTCGCTCATTATCAGGGTACAGAAGTACATATACGTTGCTGCAATCACGCAAATGTCTCATATTGGCCATCCACAAGATTTAGTACGCCAAATGGTAATCGAAGTTGGTGTTTACGCCTGCTGTGCACAGATCGTGTTACGATCACGGCGCAAACACCGGTGCGCACACGGCAGTCGCAGTGTGTCGTGCGTATACGGCGGACGAAGTCGCCCGGCAGAATCCAGAACGCGTGGTATCCGTTTGCAAACTAAATGAAATGTATCCAATTTAGCTTGTGAAATTATACAATGAACGTACGTGCCTGTGACACTGTCAGGTGTTAGTTTCGTCCTGACTGAAAACATTCAATAGAAGCCGACGGCGGTCCACGATGTTCATGCCCAAAAGCACAAGCTTGCCTCATTCCGGCTCGAAGTGACGAAATCTTTCCTTCGTAGCACGCTCCGCGGAAGTGGAAAAAAACGCATGCATAAGCTCCCGATAGCAGCGCTAAGCTACTGCCCACAATCGTGGCACAGTTCCAGCAGTAAACACGATCGGCGTGCAAAACAACCACCGGCTGCATTACTTCGCACAAAATAACATTTTATTTTCGTTCTTAGCAACCATTATCTCCGGCACAAAGTATTTGCACTTCAGTAAACACTCAGCCCGTTGTGTCACCGAATATCAAGCTCTTCCAACACGGCGGCCTTCCCGCGACGCAGTCGGCTTGGAAGGTATATGGCGGTGGCCGCTCAGTGTTGCCAGTCAAATCCCGACCTTTGCGGTACTCTGAAATTTTTGCCAGTGACTCTATTGTTGAAGACGGCGGGTGTGCTTCACGCATCCACGGCGTACGAGCGGCGAAGTGGGAGTCGTCGTTTTCTGGAGCAATTTGGACGAACACCCATAGAAATTCACAGGGAAATGCATCCGACGTATGGGGAAAGCTGTCTTGCTTTGGGAAGTGTGAGGTGGTGGTGTCGCGAGTTCGCAAAAGTCCGCCAAGGCTTGCATGACAACGACCGGGCAGCGGCTTGCATGACAATGACCGCGCAGCGGCTTGCGTCACTGACTGACATTTCCCGCGGCGATACAATGGTGAAACCGGATCGGTGCGTGCACCTAAAAGATATTTCCCGAGAGCTTGGCATTTCGTATGGCAGTGCTTACGTCATCATTCACGGCTCCTTAGGGTACTGGAGGGCTTCATGTCGGTGGGGGCGTAAGCAGCAGGATGACATGATCAAAGGCAAGAGAATGGTTACTTCTCTGAATCATTTGGAATGGTTTAAATTAAGGGGTTTAACGTGGCAAAGCCACCATTTGATTATGATGCACACCGTAGTGATGGACTTGGCAAATTTGGGGCCTCTGGGGTTTTTTATGTACACCTAAATCTAAGTACACGGATGTTTTCGCATTTTGCCACATCTAAATGCGGCCTCTGTGGCCGGTATTCGATCCCGCGACCCCGTGCTTAGCAACCCAACCCCATAGCCACTAAGCAACCATGGCGGGGGATCTGCTACGGTATGCTGAGGAGGGTGAAAGATTCCTAGACCAATGAAACGAGGATACTGCATTTCACGCCGGAATTCCCGAACTTTGCGAAGAAATACATTGGCGGTCCAGTTACTTTCATGCTTCAATGCATAAAATGACGTTTAGTTAAAAAATTAGTGCAATTCCACTATGTGAAGATGGATGACCAGCGAAGATGTGTATAGTGATGACTATTTTGAGTCAATATATGGTAATCCCTATATTGCTTGAATACAGACAGATACACGTGACTTCGTGGTTCTACGGTCTTTTATTTTACTACGTGATCATCCCTTTCTCGTCACTATGGTAGACGTCCGTGGGCTGAACGACAACGCTGGAAAAATCTTTAGCGAGCCGCTCAAGAGTATATATGACCGATGAAGCGTAGTTGGTACATTGACATATGTATAGCATTGAATGCCGAACATATTCTCCTCCGAATAGTAGCTAGCCGCGCTTGTTGGTACGAGCAATGCTTTATCAAACAGCTCGAATAACGGGACACAGAAAAGAGGCACATGAGACTGGCGCTGACTTCTACAAGTATGCTTACTGCGCGAGCGCAGAACACATAGGCAGAGAAGTAATAGTAAAAAGATAATTGACACGAAAACACGAAAATAATGACTTGAGATTGCAAGTGGGCTGAGATCGGTTACATTTCCAGATACGCGATTTCCATGTCTAATAACTGGATGGATGGTGAACTGATGCATGAAGAACCACGTTGGGTGATGGCAAATGCTTCTATAATCTCATGGGTGCGCTGGTCAGCGCGCTTTTCGATGACAGTTACTTTTCTATAATAGGGGATGCATTTACACGCCCTGCAATGCAGAGCAAGATTGCTGCTTTAATTTTATGTTGTTGACGTACTCCCGGAGGCGATCATTGAGGCTGCGTACCACTTGTCCTACTTAGGAACGCCCGCACTTCACGGGTATTTCGTAAACGACTCCTGTGATGCAGCTGGTGAGGGGCTCCTGATACTTCGTGTCGCAACCTTTTTGTGGGGATTGTCTTGGCGGAGACCTTCTGCATAAGGTGTTCAGCTTTCCTGTGGCTGAAAAAAATTCAACCGAAACGCCCGCCCTTCCCGCGGCCTTTTTCATTCTGTGGGACACCCCGTGCCCATAGGGAATGGCAGCCGTCTTCGAATTATTGATCTTGCTTTTCCGTATCTTCCTTCTTGGGTGCATTTCCGCTAACATGTCTTCCGCTAGCTGTACCAGGAGGACGCTCGGAAAAGCAGCCCGCAAAAGCCGCTGTACATGGCTTTCAAAGGCTATTTCAATCTCGTTCTTGCATGATCTTTGCAGTGCATTATGGAAGGCGGCTTATGCGATTTCCCTCTTGGCTTGTCTTACACTCTTGCCTCCCTTCTGAATCACTATAACCTTAACACTTTTGACTTGTTTTATTGCTCACGTCAGGATATCCGCAAGTTATATACAGTGATGTATAGCTCTGAGTTTTCTACTACTTAACACTTCTTACAAAGCTTATCTCATTTATCAAATCCATAATCGTATCCAATTGTTTCATCTGCTTGTAGGTAACTGCTTGTAACAAGTTGATCTCTATGCTTTTTCTTGTATTGTCAGTGTAATTATTCCAGATATTTGTTTTTTGACAAAAGCGTGGCAGTTTGGGCAATTTTGTGTATGGACGAGTGACAACATTTCAGATATTCATTTTTTCGAAGGAACTCTTCGTGTTTATTTATATGACGATTGTAAAAACTGCTTTAACTTTTTTGTATTAACTTTGCATTTCCATACCTTAGTGTGTGCCCTATAATACAACGCTCTCTGTGAAGTTTCAATTTTTGAAGTATTTTACAGTAGTGCTGTTGCCGCTCCGAAATTTTTTTATGGGGCTGTTACCTAGTCAACTTGTTCTTACAAGCAGCTCTTTGTCAGTCTTTCTTTCTGTATCTTTGACAGAATAAAAATAAAATTGATTGATTGATTGATTGATTGATTGATTGATTGATTGATTGATTGATTGATTGATTGATTGATTGATTGATTGATTGATTGATTGATTGATTGATTGATTGATTGATTGATTGATTGACATTGCGTGAGTCGACAAACAAGGCAAGATACTTTTTGTTGAGCGGGGTGCATACCTCTAAAATACATGTTCTTTCTTGAACAATGGGAGAAAGTACACAAAGCGCAAGGTCTTGTTCTCCGGTAGTTCCTTTGTGAGCGTGCGACCATTCAAATTATACATTGAAAAGGACCTGCCAACGGTTCACGCCAAGAAGGTGTTCAGGTACCTCGAGAACTACCTTCTCTTCATTGAGGCGACAGAAGACGATTTTGCTTCAGTGGTACAAGTCGTCTACAAAAGCTGTGTAGATAATAGTCATACTCTGTCATTTTCCCTCGTCGAGATCACACTTTTAAAGACAAACGCATGGTGTGTCACTGAGCTCTTTACGCGCAATCATTTATAGCCAGAACAATACCTTACTAGAATAGCCTATCGTCAGACATTGCTACTGAAGCTCACCCCGATAAATTTCAGCAAGTGCTGCTTATGTATACTAGAACGTGAAGTCTCTGTGTAATGTGAACTTTTCTTTTTATTCCTCTGGCACACTCACACTCCATCCGTTATAATTTCCAATTATTATCTTTTGACTACCTTGATGTATTCTGAATTCTAGGTGCTTCAATTTTCTAATTTCTTCAATCTATGTGCTAATTTGGTTTTATCCAGTGTTTGATTTCACTACATAGAATCATGTTTGCGTATATTGTCACGTTTGTTGCGTTTTTCTAACAAATTGTTATAAGAGTATCTTCGCTTACCTCCCCTCCCCCCTTACGCAATACCGTCACCGAGAGGGCACTTTAGGGTTATTTTGAATAAATAAATAAATATCATTGCTGCCTGCTAATTTGCTATCGCAATCGATGATTCGCCTTTCGGGTGAAACTGCGAGTTTGTTTTATTCATGTTGACAAAGATTAGGGCTTTGTATCCTTGTTGCTTTGTTGATTTTCTTTACTACATGTACTTTTCGTTTTCGCTTTTGTGTTGTACTTCCAGCGTCAGAATGATGCTTTTTAAGAGAGGGCATTCGCACGTGTACTCATTTTTCTTCGGTTATCTTTCTTTCAACAAATGTTAGACATAAGCTATCGGCGCAGGATGCTCGTGCATGAATGAGAACATTCTCCATTCTTCTAGCCGATTCTCTCTGTTGTGTGTGTTGTCGCCGAACCGTTTATAATCAAATCGTGCGCGTGACGCGAATAGCGTTGTACATTCTATAACTTTTGCGCACCCTAGCAATTACGCTGGAGTTTTTCATGAGCCAAGCATAAATAGCCGACGCTTCTGTCAAGCACACCATATATTCTACAATCGACGAGTGTACTCTCCGCTACCCGCCGTGGCTATGGTGTTGGGCTACTGAGCACGCGGTCGCCGGATCGAATCCCGGCCACGGCAGCCACATTT